>NC_090650.1:148870721-149215757 GCF_040937935.1 Hyperolius riggenbachi
TCTCTATTCCTGCTGGCCGCACATCGCCTTCGGTACAGAGTCCCTTTGGTTACCACGTGGGGCAGCCACAACACTGCTGCCGGGGCAACCAGACGCCGCTCAGGGAATGCAGCTGCTATCCGAGGACCCGGGGACTGCCTTCCCCGCAATGCTGCAACTTTCAACACCACTGCCTGGGTTAAAAAAAAAAAATCGTCGTATGTGGCTGCCCTGACACCATCTGAGGACCCGGAAGATGCCTGATCCACTCCTCCATGTGGGGCCACTATACCGCCGTTGCCCGGGGACGCCATCACAGTAACAAGCAGGCAGATTCATCGCCGCAGCCCGGAGAGGTATGTGCACCACCACTCTTTCTGCTCCCTCACGATCACCGAGATGCAAGGCTGCTGCCCCTCCACCACTGTGACCCGTAGGGGGATGTGCACCTCTGCTCACCCTGATCCTTCTCCTGCTCCCTACACACCACTGAAACAAGCCAGGCCCTGCTCCCCACCACCGAGCCTTGCAGACGTCAACAGCACAGTGCAGCTCTGGAGTCCCCTCTGCTCTCATCCACCAGGCCACTCTGACCAGCCTACACAGCAGTCCTGGATCCCTGGAAGGTCCAGTTTTCCTCCACCAGAACTGGCTCAGTGCCCCCCTATGCTCGGACTGACTGTCGGACTGTACTCGGAGGAGGGTTCAATCTGCAGCCCTGAAGGAACTCTCTGCCGCTCTTCTCTTGCTTGGGTTCTCTCTCTTTCTTTCCAATTCTCTCGTTCGCTATCCCTTCTCTCTCTCTCTCTCTCTTTTCGCTATCCACTCTTTTTTCCAGGACACACTGTGGGGTATCTGGAACTGCTGCAGAGCAGTGTGAGCGCCGTCAGTAGTTGGCAGGCTGCTCCCCTCACATAGCACTCCAGACTTCCCCACGCGTCCTCCACTATAGTTAAGTGCCGTATGTGTATATATAGGTATATGCTTACTTTGTACTATACTGTATTTGATTGTGTGTGTTGAAGATCGCATGTATGTGTTTGTATCATCACCGACCCTGTATGAGCCAAAAACAATTCCGGGTACAACCCCCGTTGTACTTGGCAAAATAAATGATTCTGATTTGATCTGATTCTAATCCTCTCCCCAAGGGAACCAATGCCAGAGACAATGGGTCTGTCTCCAGGAGGAAGGCCTGGCTTATGGACCTTGGGGAGGTGATGGAATATGGGGATGACTGGACTCCGAACCCCAAACCCTGAAATCCCCAGCAAGCAAGACAATACTTAAAATAGTTTTGACATTACTTTTCACCTACTTTTTGATACTTTTTCAATTGCAAAGTGCTGAAAAATTACTTTGAATAGAAGACGAGAAAAAAATTATCACCTAGGAGAAAACTCAAGAGAAAAAGTTAATTGCATTTGGGCCCATATATCTTGCCCAAATGGAGTTTGTATTGCTAATATGTCTGTGATATTCAAAATTGTACATTTATTGTGTCCCTCTTAAATTGCTTGTTGTGTATAATGTTGAAATAAAGTTTGTCAAGGTTTTATAACATACCAAATGACATATGACTGATTTCTATATAAAGTATAAAAATTACTGTTAAGTATCCCCTAAAAAGTCCCAGAGACCCAACAATAACACTATTCCTGAACTCGCCAGCGTTAAGCACAGTAGAGTTCTAAAATCAGGCCGTGATAATGTTCCCTCATCTAAATAAAGTTGGCACCTAGTAAGGCAATTTGGGTGATTTTATCGCCCAGCAAGTTTTCATTACACACTACCTTATTCAACTGCTTATGCTCCCGGGAAGCAATGGTCTGGACCAATAGGAATCCTCCTTGAGGAGGTTTTTTTCATCGGTCTATTATACTGACCTTAAAAAAATCCTCCTCAGGGAGAATTGTTTTTGGTCCAGACAGTGGGCCGAAGAGGAGCACCAGCAGAAGCTTCAAAGATGATTTGCTGGGGCTCCCAGTATTCCCAATTGAAGAAGTGTCTGCGAGCGGCAATGGATGTTCACAGACACTGCTGGACAAGTAACAACTTAGAGTGGCAGGTAGCGACGATTCTTGAAGATTATTTTTATTGGTCCACGTAGTGGGCCCATGAATTGTAGTTATCCCTTTGCACCTCTCTACATATAGGAAAGAACATACTTACAGTATTTGCCCTGTGCTGAATCCCCAATTGATTTTCTTCAGCTACTGTGTTGCAACTGCACAACTGATCCCATTCTAACTTGCCAAAATCAGTGACAGAAACAATACATCTCTGTATTAGTGTGAAATTAACTTAGCAGCAATAAACAAGTCATTTCTAAAACCATGCAACACTATATTTATTTATCTATTAAGACAAGGACTTTTGTTACTCGAAACTATAGAGCACCAGCCTTGCCAGCAGAATCTCTAATTAAATCAAATGACTGCGTGCTACACTAATTAAGTACCAGAGTTTAATTTGATCTCTATTCAGCAGACCTCGAAGCACTTCTTACTCTACATAGCTGTGCAGAGCAAAAGCTAAAAAAGAAAATGTGCCCATGCAATTATACAAGATGAGCAGAAAGGAAGAACAAAATACTAATTATGAGCTTCAGTGGGGAATGAAGTGACAGGTGTGGGCAAATCTCTAATCCTATAGACTGTCTATCCCTTAAGGCTATTTTGGATATTGAGCTAATTTCATGACTATCTTTTAGTGTCCACGCTATAGTTATCCACATTCACTAACCCTTTAATGTCATATTAAATGGAATCTGCTAAATTAGAAATACAGGGGCTATCATTTTTTTTTCATTGCTTGATCCCTGGATGCCATGGTTATACTATGGCTTCACCACATAGTCCACATTAGGCAGTAATGTGACAGATGTGCTGTACTGTTGGAAGGTTCTGTTGCACTTCCACTCTAGTGCAGGGGCATGCCATTCATAAAATGAAAGTCAATGCAACCCACCGTCTGTAAAAACCTATCAGGAAAATGTGATCAGGCCCATAGGAAAGCATTACTCCTTTTCAGTCCAGTGTCTGCCAAAATACAGGGCAGCAATAAATGGCATGTACCAAGCCTTAGTAAATAGAGTTGGTGCTCAAATTCAATTAAAATTCAAAGTCTTTGTGAATATTAGTAATTTTGGTTCAGTTCTTTCCGATCCAAATAACATCAATATTGAAGGAAAAATTGGAATGTTTGGTGGGCAACAACACAACAGTCCATCATTGAGTGGCTGGGGTCATGCAAAGAACTCAGGCAACTATTATAATTATATTAATGCACATAAAACCAATGTAATTGGGTGGATCAAAAATACACATACATGCTAAAGTCTGAAGCCATTTCTGAATCAGTAATACAAGCTTAGATTTAATTTATAAGATTACAAGAATTCTCTAACAGAAAGGTCTAAGCCATCTGATCTTGCTGGGCTGACTGATAAGTTAGAGACGGAACACCCATGAAAGAAACAGCTGAGCAGTTCTCTTAAAGGGAACCTAAACTGAGAGGGATATGGATGTTTCCTTTTAAACAATACCAGTTGCCTGGCAGCCCTGCTGATCTTTGGCTGCAATAGTGGCTGAATAACAGACCTGAAACAAGCACGCAGCTAATCCAGTCTGACTTCAGCACCTGATCTGTATGCTTGTTCAGGGGTTGTGGCTGAAAGCATTAGATACACAGGATCAGCAGGAGAGTCAGGCAACTGGTATTATTTTAAAGAAAAAATCCATATCCTTCTCAGTTTAGGTTTACTTAAAATATTCAGGCATACCATACTGCAGTGGTGGCAAACCGTTAGTCAAGGACACACTTGTCTTTCAGTTTTTTGCGAGCGTTTTTCTGCACAACATGTGCGTTTGTATTCAGAAAAACGTGTGTTCTTTCAGCTGTAAAGATGAGTATATTGATTTAGCTATAGACATGAGTAAATTGATTTATACTGACCTTACTTACTGGTATATAGAAAAAATCCATTACGCCTATGCTTGTTCACTGAACAGTGCAAGTTCTTACCAGTAGCTTTTTCACTTTGAAATGCTGTTGTGCTGTTGGTGTTGGGATAAATAACCATGTCTGTATTCACTCATTTGTACATAGATGGTGAATAAACTATACAAGAAAGATGTGGATCAGTGCTAGTTGAAGATGAAGGTGTGGATCAGTGCTAGTTGAAGATGAAGGTGTGGATCAGTGCTAGTGTGGAGAAGAAGGTGTGGATCAGTGCTAGTGTGGAGAGGAAGGTGTGGATCGTTGCTAGTTAAAGAGGAAGGTGTGGATAAGTGCTACTGTGGAGAGGAAGGTGTGGATCGTTGCTAGTTGAAGAGGAACGTGTGAATAAAGTGCTTCTGTGGAGAGGAAGGTGTGGATCGTTGCTAGTTGAAGAGGAACGTGTGAATAAAGTGCTTCTGTGGAGAGGAAGGTGTGGATCGTTGCTAGTTGAAGAGAAAGGTGTGGATAAGTGCTAGTGTGGAGAGGAAGGTGTGGATTTTTTTCTAGTGTGGAGAGGAAAAGTGTGAATCGTAGCTCGTGTGGAGAGGAAGGTGTGGATTGTTGCTAGTTTAGGAAGAAGGTGTGGATCAATGCTAGTGTGGAGAAGAAAAGTGTGGATCGTTGCTAGTGGGAGAGGAAGATGTGGATCAATGCTAATGTGGAGAGGAAAAGTGTGGATCATAGCTAGTGTGGAGAGGAAGGTGTGGACCGTTGCTAGTTGAAGAGGAAGGTGTGGATCAATGCTAGTGTGGAGAGGAAGGTGTGGATCATTGCTAGTGTAGAGAGGAAGGTGTGGATCATTGTTAGTGTGAAGAGGAAGGTGTGGAGCAGTGCTAGTGTGAAGAGGAAGGTGTGGATCAGTGCTAGTGTGGAGAGGAAGCTGTGGATCAGTGCTAGTGTGGAGGGGAAGGTGTGGATCGTTGTTAGTGTGAAGAGGAAGGTGTGGATTGTTGCTAGTGTGAAGAGGAAGGTGTGGAGCAGTGCTAGTGTGAAGTGGAAGGTGTGGATCAGTGCTAGTGTGGAGAGGAAGGTGTGGATCAGTGCTAGTGTGAAGAGGAAGGTGTGGATCAGTGCTAGTGTGAAGAGGAAGGAGTGGATCAGTGCTAGTGTGGAGAGGAAGGTGTAGATCATTGCTAGTGTGAAGAGTAAGGAGTGGATCAGTACTAGTGTGAAGAGGAAGGAGTGGATCAGGACTAGTGTAGAGAGGAAGGTGTGGATCAGTGCTAGTGTGGAGAGGAAGGTGTGGATCAGTGCTAGTGTGAAGAGGAAGGTGTGGATCGTTGCTAGTGTGAAGAGGAAGGTGTGGATCAGTGCTAGTGTGAAGAGGAAGGTGTGGATCAGTGCTAGTGTGAAGAGGAAGGAGTGGATCAGTGCTAGTGTGGAGAGGAAGGTGTGGATCGTTGTTAGTGTGAAAAGGAAGGTGTGGATCGTTGCTAGTGTGAAGAGGAAGGTGTGGATCAGTGCTAGTGTGAAGAGGAAGGTGTGGATCAGTGCTAGTGTGAAGAGGAAGGAGTGGATCAGTGCTAGTGTGGAGAGGAAGGTGTAGATTGTTGCTAGTGTGAAGAGGAAGGAGTGGATCAGTACTAGTGTGAAGAGGAAGGAGTGGATCAGGACTAGTGTAGAGAGGAAGGTGTGGATAGTGGCTAGTGTGGAAAGGAAGGTGTTGATCATTGCTAGTGAGGTATTACATAAAACAACTTCTAGTATTTTGCAAAAAAATGTGTCTGTGAATACATTTTAAACCACTAAAGCATGTTTACTGTGAATGTGAATATGAATTACATTCCCTATTTGATCTGAAAGATAAAAGCGGTAAGCCTCATATCTACTGAATAATTCTTTTTCAAGTATTCTAGCCTAGCCTGGACCTGCTATGGCAGGGAGTTAACAAGGGTGATCAGAATTGACTGAAGATCGACACAGCAAGCAGCTCAATAATGAGGTAAACAGTTTGATAGACCTGAACATTACAGCTCATTTTCACACTGCAGCCATTGTGTTCCATCACAATGGTCAATATAATTGCATCGTGCAGCAACGCAATTATATTTCTATGCTATGTTCATACTGGTACATCAGTGGGACAGTGGGGCGGGTCCTATGGGAGTCATGCATGACATGATATGAATTAACATACAATGTGTGTATTTATAGTGGCAGTGAAGGATACTTACAATATACTGTATGCTTCACTGAATGCGTTGTATTGTACTCCTAATTTGCAATGTAACTTTTCCCTACCATTGTGCAACACAACGTGTATAGTGTAAAAGTAGCCCAATGGGTGGTTAACTGTTCAAAATCCACAAATAACAGCAACATTTTAAATCTATGGTAAGTTAAAATTAGTTATATAATTTAAAGGAAATGTGTGGTTTCCTCTTTTTTATTTTGTTTATGTATTTATTGTGTTTTATGAATAATTTATGTTTGTTATATTTTTAAAATGCATTATCCAATTTTTATGTGTAAGTTTGAGATATCTTGCTTATATGATTATGATGATACAACATTTCAATGGATGAAATCAAGCCTCTGCTAGCCATTCTGAATTATAGTTTTGTTTTAGCCACTCTGTGAATGTATTTGTTCTGTGGTCAAGTGATGACAATAAACTAACACTAGCTATCAGTGATTGTCAGCAGGGTGTTAGAGGAGAGCTGTCACAATTAAGAAAATCTAATCCTATGTGTAAAATGTAGTTGATACAAGAGGTGACATCAACACCTCCCAATAACCTTGCTGCTAGCATAGCTCAATGATGCGGTTATCAGGACATTTAATATTATTTTTAAAGTATCAGGAAGCTTCCATTTTTAAATCTCTAAACTGAATATAATCAGAGGAGGGTCAGGAATTTGCGTGGGGGAGGCACTGCAACTAATGATCTTAATGATTACATTTTACAAGCCATTCCTGTGAAATATCTCATCGTCATTACTAGAAACTGTGTACCGCTGACATTATGCAAGTGTTCATAAACTTTATAGATAGCTGAATAACCTAAATTTAATAAGTCAACAAGTTGATCGTTTCTGTGCTCAGTCATGCTTGGTGTGATTTGCCTTCTTAAAACAGAAGGTTGTAGGGAGAATTCAGCTTTAAGTGAACATCTGTGGTTACCCATAATGCACCGCTACTGAATTTGCAAATTATCTCTTTATACCCCTGAAGCCAGGCTTGCACCCAGAACCGCTGGTGTATAGCACTCCAATACCTTTATTTTTTACACAGCCATATCAACCCCACATGTAGACAACCTATTTTGGACTTTTGGTCCTCCTCAGTACATGGCAGGGATTGATATGGCTGTATGGGATAGGGCTAGGACCAGTACAACAGAGTAACCAAGCAGCTCAGGGTGACCCAAACCACTAGGAAAGTTTAGGGGGATAAAAGAGACCGAAAAACCCTCCTACTAAAAAGCAATGCTTGGTGTGATTTGGTGTGATTTGCCTTCTTAAAACAGAAGGTTCTTGCAATAATTCAGCTTTAGGTGAACATCTGTGGTTACCCATAATGCACTGCTACTGAATATGCAAATTATCTCTTTATGCCCCTGAAGCCAGGCTTGCATCCAGAACCGCTGGTGTATATCACGCCTATAGCTTTAAATTTTACAGAGCCACATCAACCTCACACGTAGACAGCCTATTTCAGACTTTTGGTCCTCAGTGCATGGCAGGGATTGATATGGCTGTATGGGATAGGGCTTGGACCAGTACAACAGAGTAACCAAGCAGCTTGGGGTGACCCATACCACTAGGTAAGTACAGGGGACTAAAAGAGACGAAAAGACCCTCCTACTAAAAAGCAATAAAGCCATATCAATACCTGTCATGTACTGAGGTGGACCAAATGTCCGAAATAGGCTGTCTACATGTGGGGTTGATGTGGCTCTGTAAAATGTAAAGCTATAGGTGTGATATACACCAGCGGTTCTGAATGCAAGCCTGGCTTCAAGGGCATAAAGAGATAATTTGTATATTCAGTAGCGGTGCATTGTGGGTAACCACAGATGTTCACTTAAAGCTGACTTATCACAAGAATCTTCTGTTTTAAGAAGGCAAATCACACCAAGCATTGCTTTTAAGTAGGTGGGCTTTTCGGTCTCTTTTAGTCCCCTAAACGTTCCTAGTGGTTTGGGTCACCCCGAGCTGCTTGGTTACTCTGCTCTACTCGGTCATGACATAAGAACACTTGCAGAAAGGCATATTGGCACTTTAAATAAAAAAATTATATGTGCTGCCTGTTAATATGCACGGGTTGCTATGCAATGTATTGCTGGTTTTGTTTAAAGGAACAATTAATAAAAGATAGCGCTGGCATGCATTTCACGGCACCCTATCTGTATGGCTTAACTATAAAATGATTTAAGATCTTTGCTTATTGTCTGAATCCTCTGCTGTATTAGCTACCAGTGGAGCGCTCTAAATCACATTTTAGCCCACCATAACACATTTCAATGACAAAGACTCTAAAAGCCTCAGAAGCTTAAACCCATATCTCTTTCCAAGGGTGTGCAGATTTAATAACATTGAAGTAGCTCTTCCTAAATGTCCCTGAAGTCATATTTTTCATTTTTAATAGATTGCTGTGAGTCAATCATGGCACCTGTACCTAATTTCACTGGTTTACCAATGTCAATGTCAATCTCATCTCATTTTTTATTGTATTGTAGGAAGAGCTCCAGTGTTTGATATTAATCTGTGATTTTTTGAACATCTGAGGGTGGTTTCCAAACAGTGCATCAGAGCAGGTAACTATATTCAGTTTTTGTCCCTGCAGCGATCCCCCTATTATCATCACACAGACTGGATTCTTGGACACAGAAGTCCAGCGCTTAAAAAATGTTTAGCTTCAACATTGGACAAGTGCCTGTTTTCTTAATCTAAGTGCTGATTTACAAAGAATAATTCAGCTGTTTTAATAATTGTATTTGCATTATTTCCTAAAATTATAAAAAGTAAAATGCCTTTGCATCAAAGATATATTTGCAGTAAGCAAAAAGCCTGTGTGATTCCACAGAAACAGCTCTCCAGGTATGCTGTACCTGGGAATATGCTGGTGCCAAACTTCAACCTGATTGCTCGAAAGGTCCTGGATACAAAGCACGAAACAGAGGTGGCACACCAACAACAGATGCTTGTATTCGTGGAACAGAAGCACCACATTTTACAGACTCGCAGGTTCTTCATTAGGTGCCGTAACATGTGGTGCTTCTGTTCTGCAGGCATCTGTTGCAGCCAGTGGTGTGCCACCTCTCTTTTGTACTCTTTTGGTTATATCTGCAGTAAGCACTGCTGTGGTTGATGCCATTTTGAAACTGTACACTTTATAATTACTTCATTGATAACAGATATAGAATGTATTCAAAATCCCCCTATTAATTGTTCAGTCGAATTTCCTCACTGACACCTATCACTTTCAGTATTTACGTTGTAATTGGACACAGGGAGCCACTTATCTCCTATACTACTTGTAGTCTAGTCTGCACCAATATGTTCCCCTACTAGAAAGACCAAAGATTCTACAGGGAATTTAAACTTACTCTGAGTTTCAATTTAGAAATATAGGAGTTGCTGGACGGTCTATGGGTTAAATACAATGTAAAAGACCAGTGTTTGACTTCTGGCTAGCTAGAGTAAGTACCTATTAGTATGGAGCCATTGGGAAAATCTCCCTAATGCACCAGGGTGGTCTACCGAGCACACCCTTAGTGGCTTCAGCTCTCAAGTGCTTTTAGTCTGAGAAGAGAAAATCTCTATAAGAATCAAAATTCAAATGTGCAGTCAGTTCACATTTTTGCAAAATTTTCCAAACAGTTCTCACTGATAACAGTTGAATCTGCAATAGCTGTGTCTCACATGCATATTTTTGACCATGATTACACCATGTTCAAATGAATGATGACTTGGTTGCACAAATTCAGCAGTGTTTGCCAGCAGAAGTCAAACTATACATCTGATTACATTGTAAAGTCATGTAATATGTTGCCATTATAGGTCAAATCTGTAGATCAAATCTCTGTAGAGCGCCAAGTCTTAAGATAACCATACAGTAATAGGTGGTCACTCGATGTGACCAAAAGATATATCACTCTCAGACCAGAATCTGATACTTCCAGACAGCGCACCCGGATTTTTTAAAACAGATTTTAGTATGAACTATATTAAAAATCTTAACTGCAGTATTGCAATGATCCTGTGCAAAGCTTTGGACCGACGCTCACATTTAATAAGTGTCACTCTCCAATCAATTTCAGTCAAAAATCTATCTAATGATTGATCAGGCCACCATATTGGGGCACCGATTTCTAGCAGGAATTTCACAGGGAAAATTGTAAAGTCACTTTTAGTGATTCATGGCAGAGCACCAAATTATGTCTTCCCTCATCAACCTCAGTGCCACTGCATGACTCATTTTTAACAGCTCGTGTAAATCACACAAAATGGCTGATCCTGTTAAGTGTGTACAGGTGTCCCTTGACATTGTTGGCATCATTGCTGGTAATTCAACAACCTAACTCTATTGCTTCTGTTGCGATTCCACAGTGGGACACATTCCATGTATTCTCTCCCTTCTCATCTCCACAGAATAGAATAAACTGTTAAGCAGAGAGGTGAGCAACATGTTTGTGGAATAATCATGTCAAAACTGTCACACAAATTGGCCACAAAGGAAGGAATCACACTAGATGCTCATAAACAGGGCTAAGCAAGCATTTAACATACCATCCAAAATCCCCCGGAATATTCTGAATATAGTCCAAAAAGTAAAGCTGATACATTACACTTTCTGTGGCTCTGCCCTCAAATTGAACAATATAAAACCAAGTTTCCCACTTCCTTTTGTTAGACTGTAACACTGAACAAGTCAAAGGAACACTTGGGAAATTGGATGTCATAAATACGATAGCTTAATGGCAACAAAGGTGCCCAGCTATGGGCATAGGAGAGAGCAACAGAGCAACCAGGGTATGAGGGAGGTGTTTTTTTCTGAGAATTTCAGATGTAACTATTTGACATATAGCTGAACAAAATTGTATTTAATTATGAAATTGTCAGTTATCTTTGTATAATCTTTCAGAAATCTGAATAAAAATCTTTGGAGTAAAAATGGCCAAGGGCAGTTAGTGTCAGAAATGTAAAATATGGGTTTGTTTGACTTGGAGCGGGTTGGGGGTTTTGAGAGTTCACTAAAATGTGTTTTGTAATGGAAACCATTTTATTGCATCATGGATATTTGATAAAATTGAATTAAAATGTGTTAGAAATAATAAAGTGTGTAAATAGCCTATGGGTGCCAATGGCTGGCAAGACATATAAGGTGATGGGAACATAACAGTAGTGGATGGTACAGGATTCTGTGCACCCCACTGGATATAAACCGATGAAAGGTCTCCAGCATCCAATGTAATACTAGGTACACACAATACAATTTTCTGGCAGATTCACCTGCCTGAACGATTTTTTCCAACATGTTCGATCTGATTTTTGATCGATTTCCATAGAAGTGGACAGAAATCGATAGAAAAATCGATCGAAATTCAGATCGGACATGTTGTAAAAAATCGATCTGGCAAGTAAATCTGCCAGAAAATGTGTGTGTACCTAGCATTATAGCTTGTTTCAGAAGCAAAACAAATTAATGATAAAATAAAACAGTGAACATATGTACAGTATGTGTTTTTATCAGTGCAGTAGCACATGATATTGCACTATGCCCCTGCTTTTAGATTATACATAAAAAACAATATACGGGAAAGCAGCATCTTTACTACTACTTTACTTTTACATCTCATTCACTATAAAGATTCCAGACATATTGTAGGTACTGTACATTTTCAGACATATCAACTGGTGTCCTTTTCCAGTTCCCAGGGACACCTCTAGCCATTTTGTCAGGAAAACCTGTGGCCCCCGTGGTGCCCCCTACATGAAAATCGTAATGCAGCAATGTTTCACCATAAAATAGTAATGCGGCAATGTTTCACCATAAAATAATAGTAATGCGGCAATGTTTCACCATAAAATAATAGTAATGCGGCAATGTTTCACCATAAAATAATAGTATTGCGGCAATGTTTCACCATAAAATAGTAATGCAGCAATGTTTCACCATAAAATAATAGTAATGCGGCAATGTTTCACCATAAAATAATAGTAATGCAGCAATGTTTCACCATAAAATAATAGCAATGCTGCAATGTTTCACCATAAAATAGTAATGCAGCCATGTTTCACCATAAAATAATAGTAATGCGGCAATGTTCCACCATAAAATAATAGTAATGCGGCAATGTTTCCCCATAAAATAATAGTATTGCGGCAATGTTTCACCATAAAATAGTAATGCGGCAATGTTTCACCATAAAATAATAGTAATGCGGCAATGTTTCACCATAAAATAATAGTAATGCGGCAATGTTTCACCATAAAATAATAGCAATGCGGCAATGTTTCACCATAAAATAGTAATGCAGCAATGTTTCACCATAAAATAATAGTAATGCGTCAATGTTTCACCATGAAATAATAGTAATGCAGCAATGTTTCACCATAAAAGTATAGTTATGCAGCAATGTTTCACTATAAAATAATCATAATGGGGCAGTGTTTCACCAAAAAATAATCGTAATGCAGCAATGTTTCACCAGAAAATAATCGTTATGTGGGCAGCCATTTACCAGAAAATAATCGTAATGGGGCAGTATTTCACCAGAAAATAATCATAATGCAGCAATGTTTCATCATAAAATAATCGTAAAGGGGCAGCGTTTTGCCAGAATATAATCGTAATGCAGCAATGTTTCACCAGAAAATAATCGCAATTGGGCAGCGTTTCACCAGAAAATAATCTTAATGCGGCAATGTTTCACCAGAAAATAATCGCAATGGGGTAACGTTTCACCAGAAAATAATCGTAATGCAGCAATGTTTCACTAGAAAATAATTGTAATACGGCAATCTTTAACTGGAAAATAATCGTAATGCAGCAATGTTTCACCAGAAAATAAATGTAACTGTAATCTTTCACCAGAAAATTATCGTAATGTGGGCAGCATTTCAGCAAAAAATAATCTAAATGCAGCAATGTTTCACCAGAAAATAATCGTAATGTAGGCAGCGTTTCACCAGCAAATAATGTGCACCTGTAAAAAAAAAAGCACTTACTCATCTGCAGAAGACTATCTTGGCGCGCAGCTCCCCTGATCATCTTCCTGCAGCCAGTGGTCTTGAAACTCCGGCACTAACACAGGCAGAGCAGGGCTATGGGAAGATAGTGCTCAAAGCCCTGTACTGGAGACTCAAATAGTCTCCAGTGCAGGACTTCGGACGCCATTTTCCCTTAGCCCTGCTCTGCCTCCCGGAAGACTCCCGCAGGCTGAGGTGAGCTGCGGGCTGCGGGGAGTTAACTGGAAAATGGCAGTTGGAAAATGACAGTTGGAAAATGGCAGTTGAAAAATGGCAGTTGAAAAATGACAGTTGGAAAATGGCAGTTGGAAAATGACAGTTGGAAAATGGCAGTTAAAAATGGCAGTTGAAAAATGGCAGTTAAAAATGGCAGTTAGGAAATGGCAGTTGGAAAATGGCTGTTAAAAATGGCAGTTGGAAAATGACAGTTGAAAAATTACAGTTGGAAAATGGCAGTTAAAAATGGCAGTTGGAAAAAAGACAGTTGGGAAATGGCAGTTGGAAAATGGTAGTTGAAAAATGGCAGTTGGAAAATGACAGTTGGGAAATGGCAGTTGAAAAATTACAGTTGGAAAGTGGCAGTTAAAAATGACAGTTGGAAAATGACAGTTAAAAATGGCAGTTGGGAAATGGCAGTTAAAATGACAGTTGGAAAATGGCAGTTAAAAATGGAATTTTGAAAATGGCAGTTAAAATGGTAGTTGAAAAATGACAGTTGGAAAATGGCATTTGAAAAATGGCAGTTGAAATATGACTGTTATAAAATGGCAGTTGGAAAATGGCAGTTAAAAAATGACAGTTGGGAAATGGCAGTTGGAAAATGGCAATTGAAAAGTGACAGTTGGAAAATGGCAGTAAAAAAATGGCAGTTGAAAAATGACAGTTGGAAAATGGCAGTTAGTTCTCTCAGCAAATAAAATATGTTCCAGAATGCATAAGCAGAACGTAGACTTCACTGAACCTCACCAGCAGATATATGTTACACATAGTACAAATATGGAAAGTGTATTTTAGAAACACATAAATGCTTAATTTTCCCCTTCAAGCACATATTTTCATATAAACAGAGAACTTTTTTTAGCCATCATCCTATTTGTTTGCCTGCCTGTATATTTTCATTAAAAATGTTTTTCTAATGCCCATAGACTTCAATCTATGCATTTAATAAAAATGTGTTTTCGCAAGCCCATACATTTTCGCTATGTGGTGTTGAGTGCCACAAATGGCACCGCTCAAATCAGCACTCAGACTACTGCTCTAGTCCCCCTAGTCCCACTCTATCGTCTTTTTCTGTAATGCTGTCTATGTTTTTTTTTTCTTTTATGTACAATTTATTAAAACATACAATCTAATTTGTATGTTTTAGGCTGTTCCATCACTGACCCTGTTGTGCCAAAACCAATTCCGGGTACAACTCCTTGTTGTATTTGTCGAAAATAAAATCTGATTCTGAAGTATTCTCGCATGCAAATTGCAAAAGAGTGTTTTGTCATAACCATATACTGTATTTAAGCAAATCTTCTCATCAGTAAAAATTGGACATTTTTGTTAAAATTATGGAAAAATGAAAATATCCACTCATCACTTTTTCTGGTGCCACTTTTTCAGCAACCAGTGAGAGTTAATTTCCATTGCTTAAACAGCATGTTCTATCCTATGGAGAGAGGAACGACAGGATAAACAAAAAGATCCCTGCAGTACCTAAGGATAAAGCAAGCAGCTAAAAAATACCTCAAAAAGCCCTGCACTGGAGACACAAATAGTCCCCAGTGTAGGGCTTCGGACACCATCTTCCCATAGCCCTGCTTTGCCTGCCAGAAGACTACTGCAGGCTGAGGTGAGCTGCGGGCTGCGGGGAGTGAACTGGAGCAGCGTCTATTAGATGGTGCAAGCCAGTTTACCCCCTCGAGTGTCCCACAATAAGGCGGGGGTTGGGCAGAGACCCCCGAGGCAGACCCCCCTCACCCGCACAGCGCCCCAGGCAACCGCTTGGCGGACCAGGCGCCCCTTCCAGTTTCAATTACAAAATAAAAAACAGCACTTTATTTGCTATTATAGTGAACATTTTCATTCTTCTTTATTGTGTGTTTATGCATAAGAATACAATACCGTTGCTGTTGGCAATATATTTCTTTTTACTTAGTTTTAATACGGTGCTGAGATCTTCCGCAAAGCTTTAGAGGGTGTGTAGTCTTCTCACTATCTGTCCCTCAGAGGAACTTATAATCTAATCCCTACTATAGTCATACAGTATATCTCTTTCAACTGCTTATTGACAGGTGGGTTGCCACTGTCAGTCACCCCTCTGCTCAATGACCCATTTAATGTTCTATGTATTATTGTACTTTTTAGTAATTGTATGATTCTCATTCTGTGGCAATTCAGTTACATACTGTTTTGTTATTTTACCACTGTTATCCATCTATCTGCAAATGCTGTGGTGGCGGCTCCAGCTTCAAATTTTTGGAAGGGCTGAAAAGGGGCATGGTGGCTGGCTGGCTATCTGGGTGATCAAAATTGATGTTTGTATGATGAGCTTTAGATATTTTTTTGCCTAACTCAGGTAACAAAATTAACTGTAACTACTTCAGCAATGATAGGAACCAAATGTAAACATCACAAACAGACCTCAGAGGTTTTTAAGCAGAGCAGATTGTCCAAATGATGGTGCTAACTTTGAAGACAAGTTACCTACAGATGTACTTGGCTAGTTTGCTGGCATGCTTTAATCCTGACTTGCTAGCTAGCTGCTCTTGTGTGGACAGATCAAAGACAAATCATTCCAGCCGCCAGGCTGTGTCTCATGACTCTACAAGTATGGGGAGGGGGGAGAGGCAGGAGGGAGAGAAACACTGTGTGTATAATTTCATATCTTAGTAGCTAAGTATTGCTGGAGATTAGAACTTTTATTTTACAGACAGGAAGTTTTGAATGAGGACCATTATCCTGATTCAAATCTTCCTGTCTGTAAAATATAAGCTCAAGTTTATTGGCTAATTAAAAAAAAAAAACAAAAAAACCCCGTAAACTTTCAGCTAGTAAGCCTTTTTCAGACTATTCCTGTTGACTGACAATATTAGAACATACAAGCAAAAGGAGGTACAGAGACGAAACTATAAGTGTCATCCAGATACATTAATTGCAAGGGATCTTGCAAGGATAGTGAGGTATTCATGGCAAATTGAAAATTGGCTGACATGGAGTGTTTTTTTTTATAGACTGTACGCTGCTGGAACCTGTAAACAGTTAACTGTTTGTTAGTGAGCGGGGGGAGGGGGGAGAGCACAGTGATTACAAGGGACGACCAGTGCCCCAACGTGCCTCAGTGTAGCGCCGCCCATGCTTGCATGGGATTTGTTTTGATTACCTTTTGCGTACAATCAACAGTTATACCTTTAATAAAACAAATGAAAAAAAAATTACAAATGAAAAAAAAAATACATGAGCAGAGAATGCACATGAAGTTTACTGGCCTTTAGACACTACATAGATTCTACATAGCATATCTAGTGTACATGCAATACCTATTGTGCTTGTCTAGCATGCATGTAAATTATGCAGGCAATGTAGGCATTGCATGTATAATGCGAGTTATGTTATTTGGGTGATGCACACTACATAGATCAAGAAAAGCTCTGTAAACTTTGCACATGTAAGTTTTACTGTTGTTTTTGAATATAACCCAATGAAACGTATGCACCTGTGAGTAGGTAGCTTGGCCTACTCACAATTCTGTTAGGTTTAAATTGCAACTTTTTTTTATAGAAGTTCAATAGGATTCAAATTAGGTCTCATAGAAGGTCACTTCAGAATAGTCTGATGTTTTGGGTAGTTTGTGTTGTGTGTTTTGGGTAGTTATCCATATAAGGATCCATGACATGTGGTGAGACAAAGCTTTCTATCCATAGACACAGTAGGTTTTGCTCCCAAAAGCCTTGTTAGAATGTGAGACTTTGTTGCTCCCAGTAAAGACTCATGGAGCCCTGTGTCAGATACAGCAAATCAGCTGCAAAATATACTCAAATCTGTTCAACGTTTCAAAATAGATATTATTTTGGTTTTTTTTATTATTCATTTTTACATCTGTGAACATACAGCTGATGTGATTTAGCAGAAAGCTCCAGTTTTTCATCATCTGTCTAGAAACATTCTCCCTGAAATGGATATTCTTTGACTGAGCCCACTGTAACTCAATACGAGATAGTGCAATCAGACACTGATGGACCTTGACATTGGACTGGAGTCCAGTTTCTAAGTCTGTGGAAGTTAACCTTGGATTTTTATTTACCAGTCTCACTTTCCTTCTTCCTAGTCTGGGATCAATTTTCCTATTGTGGCAGCATCCAAGGAGGCTGGCTGCAATCCCACAAACTTTAAACTTCATATTTTAATTGTTGTCACAAGAGCATCAAGCTGCTTGAAGCTGGTCTTTTGCCTTTCACATGCTTGTGCATCATTTCTGTCTGATCTCCTAACACAACTCTCTATTATGCTTTATCTTGTTGTCCTTGTCCTAGCTCAGTGTGAGACACATGGTAATGCCAAGCAGTAGAGTGACTATTTTCCTCGGTTTAACCACTTGAGGACCACAGGCTGTGAACCGGGCAGGAGCCGTTTTCATTGGCTTCTGGCCCTGTCATTACTGTAAGCCAATTCCATTGGCTTACATTGAGTGACAGGGTCAGGAGCCAATGAAAGCGGCTCCTGACCGGCGCACAGCGCTCTGCCGTCATAGAGACGGCAGAGAGAGCGGCCTGCGGCGGGGACAGAGCGGCGTGACTGGCGGGAGCAACAGATTATTGCGGCGATTTGTCGGGATGCGGCATTTTAGCGTACCAGCAGCCTCTGGTCCTTAAGGGGGCAGAGGCTGCTGGTACCGAAGTGATTTAAAAAAATTCTCTGTTTTCCTTTTTTTTCATCCCTCCCCCCGAGATGCAATCAGTGATCACCTCTCAAATGCATCAGCCTGTAAGAGTGGATCACATTGTGAGCCAAACGAGGGGACAGCTTCGTCACAGTAAAGAGGCACCCACAGATGTGACTGCTACAGACTTAGGCACTTTGTTATTGACCTGAAGAAGCAGGCCAGTACCCGTGAAATATGTTGTCTATTTTGTGCATCATTAAAAACTTTTACTCATATGGTTTGTCTGTTTATGGAGGTAAGATTGAATTACTCTTATACCTAATGATTTAAGATAATTATATTCTGGGCACCTCCAACAAGTTTTCTTAGCTTTGTCACAAAGCTGTCCCCTGTACAGCGCTGCACTAGATTGCAGCGCTGTACAACCTAAATAAACTTTTTTTACATTTCTGACAGCCTGCTAACCGTGATTGCGGGCTAGCAGAGCTCCATCACTCAGCGGGGATGCACGAGCATTTGGAAACGCCCCCTGCTAGTCTCTGCCCACTGCTCTTGATGCCGATCGGCGATAGGCGGTCCCGCCGCCAATTAACGTTAGGCAGTCAGGATGGAGTTAAATATGAACTGACTGCATGTTTGGAGATGTGTGATACCAATTAAAGAAAATAGCTACTTTGAAAAATAACTCTAATCCAATTGTTTATGATCATTTCTATGGTACCAATCAAAATGTCCAGAAAACTTTAGAATATCTTTGCAGAAAAAGTAATACTTTATCTATTACAAACTTTCATTGCTTTACTCGATGACATATCAATGCCATGCAGGTTTACATAAAATAATTACTTTTATACATTTAATCACTGTTCAGCAACATAAATTGCTTTTGCAAAGAGCTTTACCGGACCTAACACATTTGCCCAAGGTTGCATATCTGTAATCTTGTTCAGGTGGTTTTGTAGATCACACATGAACATGCACAGCTTATCAAATTAACTTATAATTCTTAGTTCATTTTGCAGTTCATTTTTCAGCTGCCTGATCTCTGAATAGCGAATGTACTGTATGGTTACACCAATTCATTATTCAGTGATCATTGCAGGCAAAATAGGAAATGGACAATTGTGAAGACCAGATGTGTCAGAAATACAGGTTTCTTTGAACAGTCGAAAACAACCCCTTGGTGAGTAACTTAGTAAACAAATATGTAATCAAGGGTTATATTGGGCTCCAGTGGATACTTGTATTTAGGAGAAAATCCAGTTAAACTACACATTTTTCCCCTCAATCAACCTACTGTTTTCCAGCACATGGATCAGTCCTAAGAGCAGGCAATGGCCTCAATTCACTAAGCTTATCTCCTGTCTTTAATAACGTTTCTAGAGTTATCATCATGGTGATGAGGCATGTAGCATTCAGGAAACATTTTACCTCAGGCAAATCGGAAAGTTAACTCTTCTGCCTTTAAGTTAACTCTTCAATCCTTAAAATAACTCCAGAATTCTAAAGTTAAAGACAGGCTGTTAATTAGCTTCGTGTGAAAATAACTACAGAGGAGGTAACTTAACTACAGAGGAGGTAGCTTAACTACAGAAGAGGTAACTTAAGTAATGAAGAGATAAGATAACTCTCTCACTGTGTGGAGGTAAGTTTTCTCTTGCCTTATTATCTCCAGCATGATCTTAGTGAATTGAGGCCATTATCTGGCAGGGAATGCTGTGCAGCTCCGTATTACTTTTGCAGGTGCAAACCCACTGGTGCTTGTGTAGGGTGGCAAAGCTCGTACACAGATGGGAGCATAGCCACTAAGATAAGGAGGGTCCCGGCCAACAACAGAGAGGTCATGGAGAATCAGGGATGCCTCTGGATCATACAGAGACTTCCCCCTACTTACATAAGTATTTTTTTATACAAGTTACAGGTTTGCTTTAAGTGTAAACTGCAAAGAAAAAACACATTTTGAAAATCTATTGCAAATCCCACTCTGACATATCAGCAATCAATTCAAGTATATTGTATTACTATGCTGATTTTAATTCTCAGACTATCACTACTTTAAAGCGATCCTAAAGTGAAAAACCTCACGTCAAGTGAGAGACTTACTGCTGTAGAGGAAAGGCTCTGGATCCCACTGAGCCTTCCCAGACCTCCCTCCATGCCCTTGTTCCCCTGCTGTTGCCTGTTTTTCCCCTGAATTTACACAGTTTCAGGAATCCTTGGCAGGCTTCGAAAGCACTCGCATCCCTGATTGCTTCTGAAAATGGGTGCAACTGTTCTGCGCATGCACGAGCCTGGACTTACACATGTGCAGTATGGATCTGCTCATCTTTGGAGGTATTCGGGGATGAGTGCTTCAGAAGAGCCAAAGGCGTATTTAACCTGCTGATTTAATAACTTCCACGGGGAAGTCAGTGGTGAAATGAGGGACCAAAGAGAGGGAACCAGAGATTCCCTCTACAAAGGTACGTATCTAACTAATTTTTTTGTCACTTCAGGTTTACTTTAAGTTATTTACATACAGAAGACACAAAAACATCCATGGATGTCTACTGGCCACTTGCCTGTTCTGCTTTGATATTTTGTACACTCTGCTCCCACTAGAAAGCCCAAAAATCTACTGGAAATGTATTGATCCAATGGAAAAAAATCCACTGGAAATTGACTTAAACGACACGTCTTTTTTCAATCAAACTATGGCCATTCACTATTCCACGTACTTACAGAGAACCCGAGGTGGATCTTCGGGGGGCAGATGGGACACAGAGGAATGTCCTCTGCCTAATGACATAGCTCTGTGCCCCACAACCGCCACTCTCTGCCCCCTTCCCCCACCGCGCTATAGCCCCCCGAGTTTAGCAACAAGATTTGTCACTAACTTGGAGGTAATCACAGGAGAGAATTTCCCTGTTAAAAACACCAGCCAGGGGCATTCCTGCAGGGTTTCCTGAGCTGCCATTGGACAGCTCTCTCTCGCTGGCCGCGCGTCTGATGCTCCCCCGCCTCCCTGCATGCTATGAAAGACACACAGTCTCTCAGTGCAGCGTTGTGACCCAGAGGTCACAAAAATAAAAGTGGGCCATTGCGGCCCCTGGGAGCGGCGGTTTTGGTGGCTACCGAATCCGCTCAGCCCCCGCAGATCAGGTAGCCTACTTTTTTTTCAATTTTAGAGCCCACCTCTGGCTCTCTTTAAGCCCACTTAGTGCTCTCTTATTACAGCCTACAATCCTAGCTTAATATGGCTTCTCCAGTGTCTGCCAGACCTTAAATCTAAAATGGCAGAGCAATGGCACCAAGCAGATGGAAGACTAGTATTGCATTGTATTGTACTAGAATGTTATGTGGCTTTCAAGACAGTTTAGAAGAAGCCTCCAAAGCAGCTGATTGATAACTGTGAGATTGCCTTTCTACATTTTGCTGTAAGTAAACAATCAAAAGGGCTGCACTGACACAGCTACTTTCAGAAATAAAATAAGTAATGCATTATTGATTAGGGCTTTATCAAACACATTTTCATTTTTTTAATTATCATTAATGCAGTTACACATTACGATGGGATGCTTGCAATGTCCTTATTCAGTTCTTCACTGGAGTAATCATCAACAGTCAGCTACTCTTCCCCTATGCTGAATAACTTTTGATACTTGAAATTATGACTTTTTTTTACACACCTCAGGAATGCCAAAGAATTGAAAGAGCCCAGTAGTGGAAAAAAAATCAATGAACACAAATTTGTTATGAAAAAATGATATACATTTCATTGAACAGATACTAGACAAAAAAGATGAAAACACTTAAAAAATATCTGCATCTTTTTTGTCTAGTAACTGTTCAATAAAAATTAATACAATTTTTTTTCATTACAAATGGACATTTGTGTTCATTGATTTTTTCCACTTGTAGGCTCTTTCTTTGGTATTGCATTTCTTTATTGCCCAATTTAGGTGAATATTTATTCATGATATGCTCAGGTGTTATTTTTTTTCCATCTCAGGAAGTCACATGGAAGCATTTTTCCAGCATTTGCATTTAGATGGTTATTTACTTATGGAGGTAGCATGCCGAGGCATTTTATATGATGTATCTGATGTTTTCAAGCCACAGTAAATATTGTTAATAACACAATATGTTTTGAGCAATGCATGCAAGCAAAATGTATCTCTTATTCAATATGGGATGGGGTTGTTGTTGTTGTTGATTAAGGGTAAGGCCAGTAGGCTATGGTGCATTCCATTATGAATGATAAGTGAATTTATAATGGAATGGCATGAATGGGATTTATAATTAGAAAAATACACTGACCTTAACACTACACAGGTGCAGCAGCATAATGACCCGCCAACTGCAAGCACATCAATTCCTAGAGAAAAGTCCAATGAGATTAACTCATCAATACGCTCCAGAAATAAAGCATACATTACTGCAGAATGAAACACTGAAGTATCATCTTGAAGAAATATCATTAAATCACATAAGAAATAAAAACCTCTCAAAAAAGACTCTAAGTCACATATAGTTAACAGTGTTGAACTATGCAGCATTCCCTTAACATAATGCTTTCTTTTTGAGACTCTTCAGGCTTTACGTAAAATATCTGTAAGGAGTATGAGGAGGTCCAGCTCTCTTCTTCTCATTAAGCAATGATCCCATAGAGTGGTGCAGGAACAGCAGAGGCCCAACTGCTAACATATACAGTATGTTAGTGTGTAGATAGAGGTCTTAAACATTCTGGTCCATGCATTCATATAAATAGTTTCAATTACAGCAATTACCGATTGACACTCCTCAAGCGTATAAAGTTAGTCCTTAATTGGAGTGTGGTGAATTCCTTTCCACACACTAGCATATACTGTATGTCTAAGGTGGTGCATTGATCTTTAGAAAAGAAGTTCTCTTGGTTATTACACTATACAGATCATCACTTCTTCCTGCAGTGTCATAGACTTACAAGAAACACTCGGCTTTAAGACAACTTTAATGTATTAAAGAAGAACGCAGAATTTTATTGGCATGGGCATTAAATCAAACTCAATGTTGTAATTTATACCTTAACATTTAGTCCTTCAAAATATATAATTTGCAAAACGATTGCATACTATGGCTTCAATTCATCAAAGGGTGTTCGATAACAAAACCCCAGTCCTTAAAATACCGCATTCGGTATTTTACACTTCACTGTGCTAATTCATCAATATTTTCCCATGTGTGGTAGAGGTTCGTTAAGTTACCGAAGTACTACAGCTTCAGTTCATCAAAGGCTGTTAGATAACAGCAGAGCAGTGCAGAGCAGCTTGGAATGTCTCTGTGTTGTTACAAGCTGATAACAATAGAAGGCATCCAGACATCCCTTTATGTAAACGTGTTATATTTACTGTTACTTATACTGCCTCTGCTGCTCTGAATCTGTCCATCAGTGTTTCTTAACATTTTACTTATTTGCCACAACGTAGATAAACTTCCTGGAGACATTACAAATGCCATGCTTGGTGATTTCACCACTTGCATCTTTGCATATTCAAACAGGGACTCAAAGGGTTAAACGACCAAAGGACATCTGGGGATATCTTTTGTCCCGCACTGCCTGGGGGGTCTGAAAGCTTGTGTGAAGAAGCCTGTGACCTATCAGCACCTATCAGCAGCACTTGCAGGAGAACAGGGGCTGTTTCTATTGGCTGCCTGCTCCTGTTAATCATGAAAACATTCACACAGAAGGCTTTCGAAGCCTGTAACGAGAGGGGAGAGCTGGAGATAAACACCGAATGTGCTAGCGAATGTGGTAACCTTGATGAATTAACATTTACTGACATTTGCTGACATGTGTTGAGCACAAGTCGGTAATTTATCTCATTGCTCTGTCATTTCAGCTTCTCATTCGGTAACAGCTTTGATGAATTAACATTTTCTTAAGTCCTCCGTTAACTCAGCTGTTTTCAGCATTACCGAATGCGGTAATGCTTGATGAATTGAAGCCTATGTAAGCTGTTTAATAGCTCTCTGGTTATAGTCCAGGCAATTAGACAGACCTCTTCTTTATTTACAACTCTGCAAACAACAGGGGCAGCTCCAGAGACAAAGCTGTGTAAGTTTGACTGGGGGAAACTACTCACAAATCCTGCAAACTGTTAAAACTCAGTTCATGGCTCAAAGTCATTGGTTGAGCAGAACAGATAGATTGTAGTAAGCTATGAAAGCAGATTGCAAGAAAGGGAAAATGGTAGTCATACTTAAAAATTATTTGACATAACTAACTACTGTAATTTTTGGATATCCTTTAAATAGTTATATATATCATGGCTTTCTTCTTTAATGCATTAGTTCTTTAAAAAGTCTCCATGATTGAGATCTGTGGAGATTTGTTCATCACAGAGAAGGGAAGGCTTAAAGCCTTTATGGTTGGAGAGATTTTATGTTGTCGCAGTGATTGTATCATAGATCATAGGAAATAGTAGTAAGATCTCTCCAATGGGATCAGAAATACAAATGCATGTATGTTTTCAGCATTGTATGAATGGTCTGCACCTACTGGCTGTGAGACCAAGAACAAGACATGAAGGGAAATTCATCTTGTAGTGAAAACATGAAAACAGGCATCAATAAAATGCAGAGAGGATTTAAAGCTTGACCATACTATCTCCAACTATATTAAAATATATCGACATGCGTTACACTTTAAGAGGCTGACCTTCCATATGAAGTAAGGGTAGCCAAAGTATTGCAATAGTAGATATTACACAACAAGAAGAACTGAATTACATACATTTTATGTATTGTATTAATTACGGTAGTATTAAAATTCATAGTTATAAATATAAATAATGCTTTGTTCATTATACTAGTTTTTCACAAAAGGAAAAACGCTGTTAGGCTTCAAGAATGGATAAGGCAGAGGCATGACCCTAGTTGCTCTGATATGATAAAGTCGTGAATGCCTCTACCCATTGGTTGTGCCCAGGAGGTTTCTCCTCTGGTGCCCCAGTGTGAAAGCACTATTGTGCATTGGCTGCTAATCTGCCCATAACTTCACCCTAGAATGTGTAAAGGTGGCCATACAAGGTACAATTTTTCAATTAGATAATTTAGTTCGATTATTCCGTAAGATCGAATATAAAGATTTTTCCAGCATGTCCGATCATTTTTCCCGAAAAAACGGGATAATCGTTCGAATTTCTTGATGGAAAAAAAATGTTTTCAACTTTCATTCAATTTGATCATTTAGATCGAATAAACGGGAAAATAGAACGTTTTTATTGTACCGTGTATGGCCACCATAAGGCTGACACAGCCACAATCATCGTATCAGGTCTCTGAGGCCCAAAGGACAATATTTGAGCCTGTCTGGGTAGGTGACTGCTTTGGTGTCATATAGTATATGATGTTGACATAAATAGAAACACGGGGCTAGCATAGACTTTATAATAGGCATAAACAGTACTGCTGTACCGATGTAAAAAGGACACATATATGCAGGATTTATTTCACAAGCCCAAATTGTTGGTCATGTCATTTTTACATTAGTCTTGAGTTTTACACTTCCATAATTTCCATGATTTACTTGAAGCAGGGACAAGGGGACATACACTGCAGTCTTTCAGAGTATCTATTCTAATGCAAAAGATTTCGTATTTCCGTCTCCATCTTATTTTTATGTTCTCCTAGGCCATCTAACATCCATATAAATTCAGTGTGTATTATCTAGTGTAAAAATGCTGTTACCATAGAAACAAGTGAATGCTGTTTTATTCAGGTGAGTTTCTCATGCATGGAAAATTGAAATAAGGCATTCCTATAGCAGGCTGAAACAGCACTATAATATTATAACTCAAGGAAGTAACACATACAGTATAAACAACAAGACACAACAATTCCACAGATGGAGAATACAAGCAATTTTGTTTGCGCTTTTCAAACCAAGGGAACCTTTTAAAATATATAAAATAGTATGCAGCTTAAGAGTCGTATTTTCATTTTCATTGCTATTTACCTTTACAGTCTTTGATGCAGCAAAATTCTGACAAATAACCTTTTCGAGAAGTAAGACAACCTTTATGTTTCTTATCTGGGCTGTGAGAAAGCGACAATTCTGAAACATAACATTTGGAGCCATGCATATCAGATGCTGATAAAACAGAAACAAAGCAGAGCTCGCAAGTGCTGCAACTGAAGTCAATAAGCAGTGCTTTTATTTCATATGTGCTCCACTGACATTATGATATCTCTGGGTTACATTCATGATAACAATCGCATTATGTATTAAGGCTACTTCTGCTCTGATCCTTGTAACGGTCTACACAACAGACAACAACTGTAAATCATGCCGATTACTGTGCTATTGGAAAACGAGAACTATATGCTACACAAAACACAAAATAATAAATAAATCGTCCGAATAATTTGTTAGCTATGTCTGTGGATATACAGTTCAGCAGAAAGTAAATGACCCTTCAGATTTTGGCCAGCTATAGCTGTATAGGCTTGCTGGCCAATCTAAAGTCTCTATAAGGGTAAGCATATAGACACTTTAGATTGGCAAGCATATTGTGAATTGACTTATGTGAGCCAAAATATAACTTTAATATTGCAAAGGTACCGTAATTAGCCCAGTTATTGAGCAATGAGTTGTACACATCAGTACAGAATTTTTAAGAACCTATGATCTGCACTGTGTAAGCACAGAATACTGTAATTATAAACTGTTAAATGACCAAATTCTAAGTTCTACATCCTAGATGTATTTTCTCCCTCCCTGCAGACTTACCAACGTGAATGGTTGTGCTTGTATACCTCATACTTGTTTGGGCTGCGCTACAATAGAATGGACTGCAATTCTACAGCTTTTCCAAATGTTTCAACTTTTTCTTTCATGTGAACACATAGGGCGAACTTTTACTTAATTCCGCAAAGGATTTGAATACTCGTAGATCTTGGCATCTGAGTACTTCCATCTATTCTCCTCCTACCAGAGCAGGATTTCTGGAAAGGCCACAAAGGCCCAGGCCTCAGGTAGAGATGGCCCGAACGGTTTGCCGGCGAATGGGAACCGGCAAACTTTTTCGGAAGTTCGGTCCTCCCCTATACTACATCATTAGGGTCAACTTTGACCCTCTACATCACAGTCAACAGGCACATTGTAGCCAATCAGGCTACACTCCCTCCTGGAGCCCCTCCCCCCTTATAAAAGGCAGGCAGCATCAGGCATTTCACTCACTCGTGTGCCTGCAGTAATTAGAGAAGGGAGAGCTGCTGCAGAGAGAGATATAGGGAAAGCTTAGTTAGGCTCTTGTAGGCTTGTTAGCTTGCTCCTTGCAGATTCTTATTGCTAAAAAAAAGCACACCTCAACAGCTCTTTTGAGAGCTAATCTTGTTCTTGTGATCTGTTTTTTTTTTTTTGTGTGGCCCACAGTCGCAGCTGGCCTTTGGCCCCTTGGTGGTAATTCCTACTGTGCCACTGCCAGGCTCAACACATTCAGTGACTACCTGTGTGTCTGACAGGCAGCTGCACATTTGTAATCCCAATCACTGCACTTGTTCACTGTTCAGTGCACCTACCTACCTACGTGAGCGCACGCATTGTTAACACCACCAGTCATTTCACCTGTTCATGGTACCTGTGTGTGTGTGTGTGAGTGACAACTGCACATTTGTAATACCAATCACTGCAGTGCATACATGTAACCTGTTCAGTGCACCTACGTGAGCGCAAGCAGTGTAATATACCACCAGTCACTGCACCTGTTCACAGTACCTGTGTGTGACAGCTGCACATTTGTAATACCAATCACTGCAGTGCATACCTGTAACCTGTTCAGTGCACCTACGTGAGCGCAAGCAGTGTAATATGCTACCAGTCACTGCACCTGTTCATGGTACTTGTGTGTGACAGTTGCACATTTGTAATACCAATCACTGCAGTGCATGCCTGTAACCTGTTCAGTGCACCTACGTGACCGCAAGCAGTGTAATATACCACCAGTCACTGCACCTGTTCACGGTACCTGTGTGTGACAGCTGCACATTTGTAATACCAATCACTGCAGAGCATACCTGTAACCTGTTCAGTGCACCTACGTGAGCGCAAGCAGTGTAATATACCACCAGTCACTGCACCTGTTCACGGTACCTGTATGTGACAGCTGCACATTTGTAATACCAATCACTACAGTGCTTACCTGTAACCTGTTCAGTGCACCTACATGAGCACAAGCAGTGTAATATACCACCAGTCACTGCACCTGTTCACGGTAGCTGTGTGTGACAGCTGCACATTTGTAATACCAATCCCTGCATACCTGTTCAATACACCAATGTGACCGCACGCTGTTTAGTATACCAGTCCGTGCATACCTGTTAATTGCACCTGTGTGACAGCTGCACATTGTATTGTAATACCAGTCACTGCATATCTTTCACTGCACCTGTGTGACTGCACATTGTATTGGTCAAGTTATTGCATACCCCCCCCCCCCCCGATATAGACAAAACAGGTAGAGGCAGAGGCAGACCCAGAGGCAAGTCACCCGGCAGGTCTGTTCGAGGTCGTGCTGACGTGATTTCGTTCGGCCCCAGACCAAAGTACAGTGCTCAGAAGAAGGCATGTCCCATCAACTCCCAAGATTGTCAGGACGTGGTTGACTATTTAACACAGAACACCGCATCTTCCGCAGCCACCAGCGCTACTCCAAGTACCACATCCGCTACATTTGACACTTTGCAGGAGTTATTTGGGGGGAAATCACTGATTCACAGTCATTATTGTTACAACAAGATGAAGGCGCTAAGAATGTTACACCACCTCATATGTCTGAGTTAGGCGACACTATGGACGTAAGGTGTGAGGAGGAGGATGATGAAGTACCTGCTGTTGGTGCAGTTTTGGAGGTGTTTGATACAAGCGAAGCTGGGGAGGATGATTGTGATGATTATGATGATATGGATGCCACGTGGGTTCCCAATAGAGGAGATGAACAGGGGGGGCAGTTCAGAGGGGGATAGCCAGCCACCATGCCCTTCAATGTCAGCTGCTGTAGTGCTCACACCCCAGGGTGGCTCAGCGTTGTGGACATTTTTTAGTGTGTATGCCAAAGATCAGAGCAATGCCATCTGTACTCTCTGCCACCAAAAATTGAGCCGTGGAAAGGCCAACGCCCACGTAGGGACAACTGCCTTATGAAGGCATATGCAGTAAAGGCACAAACTGCAATGGGAAGACCACCTGAGCAAAAGCAGCACACAAAAGCAAAGCCACCCTCCTTCTCCTCTTCCTCCTTCTGAAGAATCATCTCCACCCGCTTTCTCCCTTGCACCTTCACAATCACAGCCAACCTCCTCCACTCCGCCTCTCACCTTGAGCGGCTCCTGCTCCTTTGCCCACAGCAGCAGCCAGGTGTCCGTGAGGAAAATCTTTGAGCGGAAGAAGCCAATGTCTGCCAGTCACCCCCTTGCCTGGTGTCTTGACAGCTGGCTTGGTGGAACTGTTATCCCCCCAGCTGCTACCATACCAGCTGGTGGACACTGAGGCCTTCCGAAAATGTGTGGCCATTGTGAAACCGCAGAGGAAGATACCAGGCCGCAATTATTTCTCAAAAAAGGGAATACCCAAACTGTACCGTGAAGTAGAAAGGCAAGTGGTGTCATCTCTGACACACAGCGTTTGGTCAAGGGTTCATCTAACCATGGTTGCCTGGTCCGTCAAGCATGTCGCAGTGAAGGCGCCATTAGCGACTTGATCCCATATGCCTTCTTCCTGGAGCATGCCATGCGTACAGTAGTGGATCAAGCTGTGGATGAGCGTGAACAGGAACAGTTAAAAGAGGAAGAGTTGTGGGATCAATTCTCATCAGAATCAGATGTTTCCTCAACACTTGTAGCAGCACAGAGGGGGGAGGAGGAAGAGTCATGTGGGGAAGAGGAGTCAGATGATGAGGAAGGTGGGTTTTTTTTTGAGGAGGAGGCAGCAGAAGAACAACAGCAGCAGGCGTCGGAGGGGGCTTGTGCTGCTCAACGCTCCCGTGGTATTGTTCATGGCTGGGGGAGGAGGAGAACTTACCTGACATCACTGAGGTAGAGCAAGAGGAGTTGGATAGTACGTCTGCATCCAACTTTGTGCAGATGGTGTCTTTCATGCTGTCCAGCCTGTTGAGGGACCCCCGTATAAAAAAACTCAAGGTGAATGAGCTGTATTGGGTGGCCACGCTACTAGACCCTCGGTATAGGCACAAAGTGGCGGACATGTTACCAACTCACCTGAAGGCAGAAAGGATGTTGCACATGCAGAACAAGCTGGCAACTATACTTTACAGTGTGTTTAAGGGTGATGTCACAGCACAACGGAATAAAGGTACCACTGCCAGTAAACCTTCTCCCATGTCCACGCAGGCAAGGACAGGACGCTCTAGCGATCTCATGGTGATGTCGGACACGCAGACATTCTTTAGTCCAACGCCTCGCTTTAGTACTTCTGGATCCACCCTCCACCAACTCCTCGACTGGCAGGTAGACGACTACCTGGCCTTAACTGCGGTTGGAGACACTATGAGCAGCGATGAACCCCTGGACTACTGGGTGCGCAGGCTTGACCTGTGGCCAGAGCTGTCACAATTTGCCATTTAACTTCTGTCTTGCCCTGCCTCAAGCATCCTAAGAAGAGAAGTCGCCTAGGTCACAAAAGTGTTCAGTACCTCACCTTTATCAAAATGAATGAGGCATGGATCTCGGAGGGTTACTGCCCGCCCGCAGACTAAGTCAGTCCCCACACACAGCATCTCTGCCTGCATGTCGTGTGACTGGCTGCCTGCCCCAAGACTAAGTCGGTCCCCACACAGCATCTCTGCCTGCAGGCCGCTTGACTGCCACCACCAACAGGGTCCACCAGGACTCCAGGCAAATTCCTGAATTTTTAAGGCCGCTGCTAGCAGCGTCCGCTATATTAATTTTTCTGGTGCGTGTACATGCCTGCCAAATTTTTCTGGCTGCACTGCAGCTGCAACAACAAAACAAAAGGCATGTACATGTGTCAATTCCCCTTCGTGATCATTACCTTGCCGCGGTGAAGGGGCTTGCGTATCACAATGAAGCAATGACCGCCGGCTATATGAGTGTGTTGGGGTTGGGGGGCACACCTGACCCAAGAAGATAGATAATAAGGTTGTTGCTTCATTGTGAACAGACTAAATTCGGCCTTGCCTCCCACATGTCTGTCCATTTCTTTGTCCCAAACTACACATTTGCCCCTGTAGATAGGTCTGAAGGATTGTCTAAATCTGAAACTCAGTGTAAGTAAGAAGTCAACATATTTCTGCTTTTCTGAAGTCCTAGAAGTCCTACAATGGGACAAAGCAGCCAAAAAAAAACTACTAAAACTACTATTTTGAGTTCCAAGTTGAGTTCCAAATTAACTAAAGTCTTCCATTTACATTTTACTTGAAAATAAACAGAAAAAGAAGACATGTATATGGGACATCCGTGATGACAGCTCCTTCAGAAGAAGCAATTCGGTATATACAGTATTACAAATAAAAATACTTATACAACATAATATTGCGAAGGTCAAAAAGTAAGAACTGATCTTCCTGTATAACATTATTGTGATTTAAAATGTAATTAAGTCTTTAAAATAATGTGAGCAAAGACTCCAGCACAAATAACAAATAGTCTGAGCAAAAATAAAGCATACAATAGGCAAGCTTATGCACGATTATCCCTCTTGACTCTTTATCACAGACACCATAGAAATGTCCTTTAATAGCTCCCAGCAATTATAAAATCCTCTCAAGAGGCTCAGGAGGTTGGGAGAGATGTGGGCAAGTGCAACTGTGCTGTATCAATCCTGCTGGATAGCCATACCAAATGACCTGGCATTCCAAGCGTGGCTCAATGGCTCCCAGTTAGACAGCACTAACTAGACATTTTTTATGATTGCCATGCTTCATTATCACCAATGGAATGCAAATAATCTGGATTTGCATGCAAATACATGCAAAACTGTACACTGAACCAAATTAACTCAGCAGCTGCTGATTTATTTATTTATTTGGGGGGGGGGGCTCAGTTTTAAGATGCATACATCTCATTGACTATCTTTATTCATTTTTAGAAGGAAACAGCGTAGCTCATAAAAAATATTGTTTAAAGTGAGATTAAACTCCCAAAACTAAAATGTCAGAAACTACTCTTCGTTACATAAAAGAATATTTGAAAGCATTGCCACACATTCCCATTTTTTATGATTGCCATGCTTCATTATCACCAATGGAATGCAAATAATCTGGATTTGCACGCAAATTCATGCAAAACTGTACACTGAACCAAATTAACTCAGCAGCTGCTGATGTATTTTTTATTGGGGGGGGGGGGGGGGGGCTCAGTTTTAAGATGCATACATCTCATTGACTATCTTTATTTATTTTTAGAACGAAACAGCGTAGCTCATAAAAAATATTGTTTAAAGTGAGATTAAACTCCCAAAACTAAAATGTCAGTAACTACTCTTCGTTACATAAAAGAACATTTGAAAGCATTGCCACACATTCCCTGTGTGCAAAAAGCTTTTGTTTTTACTGCAGAGTGCAGGAGAAGCATGCTTATCTCTTGTCATTGGCAAAGGCAAATGTAATCATTGGAAGATGAAGCTCTCTAGTCTAGCCTATGTCTTCACTCTTCTCCCCTGCCTCTGCTGTTGCTTTAGCAACAGCTGAGTCACTTCAGCAGAAAAGAAGGGGGCAGAGTGAAGACACATGCCTTGGGGAGATTCAGCCGGCAATGATTACATTTTCCGATGACCAGAGATAAGAAAGCTTTTCCTTCTCTTTTGTCAGCAGGTTGGCCATTTATCTGTGTGGAATGGGTTTCAGTATGTATTGCTGGGAATACACCATTCGTTTTCGGCAGATTACTTTCCGATTGATTTTCCATTCACTTTTATCAGAAAATCAAACAGAAAAACAATCGAAATCAGATCGGACCTGTCAAAAATTATCTATTGAGCCATCTATCTGCCGAGAAAACTAATGGGGCTCGATTTACAAAACGGTGCTAACTTTAGCACTGGCCCTTAGCATGTCTAAACTCAGTTTAAATGTGAGAAGTAGTGATCGTGCGCATAGTACCGCGCGCAAAACTCACGTGAAGTGCCCACTAAAGCCTATGGGACTTAGCGCGCGCATGGGACTATGCGCGCTGTACTTAGCGTGCGATCTGATTGAGAAAACCAGTGCTAACCTACTTAGCACCCTGGTTAGCACGCCTAAAGACTTAATATAGTAAATCAAGCCCATGGTGTATTCCCAGCATAAGTCTTTGGTTAGAGGTGACATTGTAAACAGAATATTGAAGTGAATGCATACAATGTAACTCAAATCTAACATGCAAATCAGTGCTATGTAGTTGAATGACAATTATTTTTGTTATCTTGCATTTTGTTTTGGTGGAATAATTTTAGTATATTTGGTACATGATTTATGTAGTTTTATTGCACATCTTAAACAGAAACAGGAAACAGTGAAGATATGTCCTCTGTAAACAGGAATCAATATGCACAATGGGCCTAATGCAATGAATAAAGTGTTCAGCCAGCAACGTCATTATTTTGTTTTTTAACCCTCCTGGCGGTATGAAAAATTCTGCCAGGAGGCAGCGCGGCAGTTTTTTGTTTTTTTTTAAATCATGTAGCGAGCCCAGATAGATAGCCGCTGCTCAGCAGCATCCCCCCGCCCTCTTCGATCAGGAAATCCCGTTCAAAGAACGGGATTTCCTGGAGGGCTTCCCCCGTCACCATGGCGACGGGGCGGGATGACGTCAGCGACATCGTGATGTCATTGGGAGTCCCGATCCACCTCTCAGCGCTGCCTGGCACTGATTGGCCAGGCAGCGCACGGGGTCTGGGGGGGGCCCGCGCGCCACAACGGATAGCGGCGATCGGGCGCGGGTTGGCGGCGATCAGTGTGCTGGCGCAGCTAGCAAAGTGCTAGCTGCATCCAGCAAAAAAAAAAGTAAGAAAATCGGCCGAGCAGGGCCGGAGAAAACCTCCTGCGCGGCTTACCCCGAACTACGTTCGGGGTTACCGCCAGGAAGGTTAAAGCGGACCTAAACTCATAATTACCTCTCTGCTCTAAAAGATACAAAACAGCATAATAGCCTTTAAAGAAAATCTTTTCCTTGTTACAGCTGATACAAATCCTGCAATAAATCTGCAGTGTGTCTACTTCCTGCTTTCATGAAAGCAGACATAGTGTTAACATCCTGTGTTTACAAATTAGCTGCTCCGCTGTGACAGAGGAGATTCCTTAGCTGACACACCTGAGAGATCAAATTACAGTGGTGATTAGTCATAGATGAGGGGGAATTAGACAGGCTAAATTCTTTAAATACATACCGTCCTGTGCAAGAGTTTAGGTCCACATTAAAGGAAACCTAACGTGAAAATTAACTGATGAGATAAACAAATGTATTTATCCTCCAACTCTGAAAGTCACTTTCTTTTAGAATCCTAAAGTCTTATTTTCTTTTTATAAGCTAAAAAAGTAGGTTTATTATTGTATTCTCTCATATTCACAAAAATGGAGAAGCAACCATGCAAGAAGACCTCTTTGTGCCTTAGCTCATGGTCACAGTACCTAGTGACCCAGTAACAAAAATTCCACAAAGCTGGCACCACCAAACGTAGTAAAAAAGCTCTTTATTCAAACGTCATTAAAATTACATTCAGTCAGTAATCAAAAATGTAGCAATGGCGACAGCCCGCTGTTTCGAACTTGACGTCCTTTGTCAAGCCATACTGCTATCCTATATCCTGATAGCAGTATGGCTTGACAAAGGACGTCAAGTTCGAAACAGCGGGCTGTCGCCATTGCTACATTTTTGATTACTGACTGAATGTCATTTTAATGACGTTTGAATAAAGAGCTTTTTTACTACGTTCGGTGGTGCCAGCTTTGTGGAATTTTTATATTCTCTCATATGAATTATACAGTCTCTTACACAGTCTTAAAGAGAACCCGAGGTGGGTTTGAAGAATATTATCTGCATACAGAGGCTGGATCTGCCTATACATAGCCTCTGTTGCTATCCCAAACCCCCCTAAGGTCCCCCTGCACTCTGCAATCCCTCATAAATCACAGCCACGCTGCTGACAAACAGCTTGTCAGAGCTGGCTGTGTTTATCTCTATAGTGTCAGTCTGCTGCTCTCCCCGCCTCCTGCAGAACTCCAGTCCCCGCCTGCATCCCTTCTCTCCCTGCTGATTGGAGGGAAGGGACAGGGGCAGGGACCGGAGCTATGCAGGAGGCGGGGGAGCAGCTGAGACTGACACTACAGATGTAAACACAGCCTCACAGCATGGCTGTGATTTATGAGGGATTGCAGAGTGCAGGGGGACCTTAGTGGGGTTTGGGATAGCAACAGAGGCTGGGCTGTATAGGCAGATCCAGCCTCTGTATGCAGATAACATTCTTTAAACACACCTCGGGTTCTCTTTAAGGTAACCACACACCATACATTTTTTTAAATATCTGCAATTGCAATCAATTTTTCTGACTGATTGTAACATTTCAAAAATATGACCAATGTACCACACACCTATGTTCAATTTTTCCTCAATTATGATAAAAATGATTGGAAACTCTGAGAAAATTGCTAGGGTGTGTATATTAATAAATTGACAATCTAACACACACCATACAATCTTTAGAAGGATTGAAGAAAAATATCTGGCATTCCAGATCGATAAAAATAGAAGAAAACAGGAAATCCGATCGGATTTTTCAGTCAAATGAAAAAAAAGCTTTAAATTTTTTTCGGGAGATCCGATCGTTTTTATCGAATTGCTGTAAAATCGGATCATTTTATTGTATCGTGTATGGCCAAGGTGGCCACACACAATACAATAAGATGATCCGATTTTACGTTAGTTGGATAAAAACGATCGGATCTCCCAAAAAATCGAAAGCTTTTTTTCATTCGACTGAAAAATCTGATCGGATTTCCCGTTTTCTCTCGATTTTAATTGATCCGGAATGCCAGATATTTTTCTTCAATCTTTCTAAAGATTGTATGGTGTGTGTTGGATTGTCAATTTATTAATATACATAACCTAGCAATTTTGTCAGAGTTTACAATCATTTTTATCATAATTGGGGATATTTTTGAAATGTTACAATCAGTCAGAAAAATTTATTGCGATTCTTAAATTGAACAGATATTTAAAAAATTATATGGTGTGTGGCCACCTTTATGGTGGACACTAATGATCCAATCTTTTTCATCCAATCTTACCATTTCTATCTAATATAAGGGAACTGCCTATAGTATCCAATTCATATATTCCATCAGTTTACTCTTCTACTACATAGATTTGGTAAGATTGGATGAAAAAGATTGGATCAGTAGTGGCCACCCTTAGGGCCATATCCTATTCAAGGTGATAAGTAGCTTGCAGATGCGAGCTATTTATCACCTTGCCATCGCGCGAGGATTACCGGAAAATCTTATTGCCCATATCCTTCGTGCGATGGCCGATCGTTAGGGAGCATTACTCAGGCGGACGCCTGAGCGATGCTCCCTTTTACCGAGCGATGGGGAGTGAGGTTTACGCTGTGGTGCTGTCCATCAGCACCACGGCCTCACTCCCCACACATGCGCACTCGCCCGCTGAACATCGCCGCCATCTTCCGCCACAGCATTGGGGGTCTCCTTTAATAAGGAGACCCCCAGAGCTCCCCGTCGGGTCGCCGCACAGTTTAGAAGCCCCCGCGCAGCTCTGCAAAGGCTTCCCTGTCATACGTACCGCCGCCGATCACGCGCAGCCTCTCGCCGCAAAATCCATCACGTAATTACAGTGTATCTACACTGTAATTACTGTCCGCATAGAAGGAGCCCGGGCAAAGCATCTTTGAATCTGCAGCCGGGCTCCCCATTGGTCCGCTGTCTGAGCCATTTTATTGGTTCAGACAGCGGACCAATGGGGAGCCCGGCTGCAGATTCAAAGATGCTTTGCCCGGGCTCCTTCTATGCGGACAGTAATTACAGTGTTATACACTGTAATTACGTGACGGATTTTGCGTCGAGAAGCGTCAGGTGATCGGTGGCGGTCCGTATGACAGGGGAGCCTTTGCAGAGCTGCATGGGGGCTTCTAAACTGTGCGGCGACCCGACGGGGAGCTCTGGGGGTCTCCTTATTAAAGGAGACCCCCAGATGCAGAGGGGACGACGTGTGTTAGCTAGTTTAGACCTGCTTTTTGCAGGTCTAAGCTAACGTTCAGGTCTGCCGAGAAGCATCGCTTCCCGGAGACATGATAAGGGTAATTGAATTCCGTGGTAAGAACTCGCTGCCAAGCGAGTTCTTTTCCGCCTGGGGGGGTCTAAAGTTTAATTAGATTAGGCGATGCCCCCATCGCCTAAGTTAAGAACTCGCCAGTGCTTAGCGCTGGCGAGTTCAGCAATAGAATATGGCCACTAGTGTCCAAGAGCTAAAATGTATCAACTATTCGCTTTTTTCGCCTGGCCTCTGCGCTCAGAAACTGTTCTCAACAAGCAAGAGTTTTATGGCTGTAATTTATTATCAGTTCTTATCAGTGAAGGTTACACTATGGTCCGACTAGGTCCTGACTGGAGAGAAACTGTCACTTGCATAGCTGAATAGTTAACTCTTTCAGGCATAAAAAGAAGAAAAGGAACATAACTTAGTTATGTGTATGCTTGCCACATGTCTATCTCATAATGTCACATGTCACCTTGGGTACACTTTAAATTCTCTTGAACCTGACTAAGTATTTAAGAAACAAAACAAAATCTCTCTTTATAGTATTGGGGCCAATGTGTCATACTATCAAAATTCCACAAAGCGTAATATAACTGTCACCATCCTCACACAAAGCCTTTACAGTGACAATGAGCAATAAAAAGAATAAGGATTGGGAAAAAACGTTTTACAACTGTGCTATTTTTATTACATAAATTCCAGAAAAGCCTGTCCGTCTTCCCTTACTATAACTATCAGTGTCTGCAGTTCAGGATTTTGCAGAAATTCAGAGTTGAGAAGCTGAAATAGTCAACTGAAATAGGAGGTAATTTACTAAAGGTGAATCCACACTACACTGCACTTTCTCATACTTGGCTGAGAAAGTGCATTGTTCCTGCATTGGCTTGTAATGTATGAACAATGCACATTTCATTGATTAGAGTCCTCTCCCTGTACCAATGCAATGAAATGCAAAGTGTCAGAGAAGCATATGGCCATGTCTGGAATAATGCATTGCTTATAATCATATACTGTACATTCCAAGTTACTTTAATTACACAATGCAGCTGAAAGAGGAAAAACCTTCCCTGATAGCACACGGACGACAATGTGATACAATCACAATACAATACCTGTTTTAAATACATGTGTCGGTTGCACTTGTACCAGATATGATAATGTGACAAATTTTCACAGTCTTTACAGTGAAGACACCTTTACACATCTCACACAGACACAGAACATTTTCTCCTGGTGGACTCAAAGCGCTCTCAAAGTTGCACTCACTAGGACGCCCTCTGCAAGCAGTAGCAGTGTTAGGGAGTTTTGCCCAAGGTCTTCTGAACAGCAAGAGCCGAAATTCGAACCCTTGTCTCCTGCGTCAGAGGCATTCCTCTAAATTAAACTAACTTTTACTAAATTGTTCCAACTTAAAGAGAACCTTAACTGGAAATAAAAAGTAAAAATAACCGCACACAGACAGGTCATACTTACCTCCTGTGTAGTCTACTCCTTAATCTCTTTCTCCTCTCCTGCATCCCATTTGTCCACTGTGATCAGTGGAATGCTCTGTCCTCCATTGAAAAAAATGGCCACTACCCCATAAATGCTTCCTGGTCAGCCCACTGTTAAACTGTAATATCACCCACTTGAGCCATAGGGAAACATGGACATTAGCTTGCACATTCAGTTGTAACTGACAGCTGCTGATATATACCTGACAGCAACTGGTATATTTCAATTCTGACAAAATATTGTTTGGGATGGGGGGTGGGGGGAGTTGATTGAGTAGCGGCCGTGGCCTAGTGCTCATTTTTTTTTTTGGGGGGGGGGGGGGGGGGGGTAAGGGGTGGGGGTTTAAATCAGCCTTTATCGAAACATTAAAGGAACAGTTAAACAACAAAAACAAAAGACCGAGAGCCCAAAATTGTGTGGTATTTTCAAGAAATTCAAATAATTAATTTAAAAATAGTTATACTCACAAACATGGGTTGCCCCTAGGCAACCACTCCATATGCAGGTGGGGAGAATTAGAACCTGACCCCACTCAGGTATAAGATGTCGCTCTCTGTAGAAGAAATGTAGGAAAGATCCTTGCCACCGTAGGTGGATCACTTTGTTAGGAGGATACGGACCAGAGGCGCCAAAAGAGTAAAAGCATAATGAATATAAAAATGGGGGGAGACTGTAGTCACAACTCGCCACCAATAAAAAACCAGAAACCAACAGAGCTTTCAATGTTCAGTAAGAACAAAAACAATTTAATGGTACTCCCAGGTGCTACGCGTTTCACGGGATTATCCCGCTTCCTCAGGCAATTAGACAGGAGTACAAGCAACTCGGGGTCTGGTATACATTTAGCGCCTCAATTGAGGCGCTAAATGTATACCAGACCCCGAGTTGCTTGTACTCCTGTCTAATTGCCTGAGGAAGCGGGATAATCCCGTGAAACGCGTAGCACCTGGGAGTACCATTAAATTGTTTTTGTTCTTACTGAACATTGAAAGTTCTGTTGGTTTCTGGTTTTTTATGGGTGGCGAGTTGTGACTACAGTCTCCCCCCATTTTTATATTCATTATGCTTTTACTCTTTTGGCGCCTCTGGTCCTATTAAAGGAACAGTATAACACATAATAAACCACGTTTCATATACCGGAATACAGCAGCAAAACAACGTTTCCTTCTTGAACAAGGATAGAGTACATTATAACAGTGCGACCATGTAGTTAGCCATTGTGTCCAAAAAATCAGTTATCCAAATTAACAGACAGCATTAATTAAATTCCACATTATTTAATCGGATCCGTTTCTCTCAAATCAAGATGCATAGAAAGCCCATAAAACCTTTTACAACACTAGCCCCTGCCTCCAATCAGTCTATCTTGTATAATATTAAATTCTGCCAGACCAGGGGAGTCTAACCATCCCACCCACATTTTTTCAAATTTAGGTGAGGCCCCTATATGATTATATATTAGTTTTTCCAGCCTTAGGTATGTGTTCATTTGTTTTATCCACATATTCATTGTAGGTGGGTTAGGATATTTCCACATAACCAAAATCAATTTTCTTGCCTGAAATAATAGACGTTGTATCATTATCTGTGTGTGATCCTGAGCACCCACCCCTGAAAGTAGCCCCAGTATACAAAATTGAATAGATCTAGTTATTTTCTGATTTGAAACTTTCTCTATCGTACCTAATACCTCGCCCCAGTACCTTTATAATTTGGGGCATTTCCACAACATATGGATTAAGTCCCCATCGTCTCTCCTACATTTTGGACAGATTGGATCATCTCGACGATTCATTTCAAACATTCTTTTAGGAGTCAGCAAGTTCCTATAAATAATATTCAGTTGTGACATTTTCTGGGAGGCATTTGAAGTGACCATTGGAACTGCCTACAGAATTTCTACCCACTCTGCCTCCGTTAAATCTTGTAATTCTTCAGTCCAGTTATTATAGCATTTGAGAGAGAATTTCTTCAGAAATTGTCCAAGTATAGTGGTATAGTATTAGCTGATATAAAGCCACTCCTCACATTTTATTGTGCTATTAGATTATACACGTAGTCTCCGGTTTACAAACACCCGAGTTACGAACGACCCACCGATAAAAACGCCCGCTGACCCGCCGCCTTGATGTCAAGCCGGTGGGGACTGCCTCTTCTGCTGCTGTTTTTTAATGCAGAGTATGCGCAGCAGAAGGTAAATAGAGGACATCTCACCTCTTCCATGGCTGTAGAAGGTCCCATCGTGCTGCCCGGAAGCTGCGCGGCCCGTCCTCTCGCTCCGTTCACTGTCCTCCCGGCAGCTTCTCATGCGTCGCATAATGACGCAATCAGGAGAAGCCCCCTAGTGGCGGTGCCTGCTAATGCGTCATTATGTGACGCATGAGAAGCCGCCAGGAGAACAGTGAACGGAGCGAGAGGACGGGCCGCACAGCTTCCGGGCAGCATGATGGGACCTTCTACAGCCATGGAAGAGGTGAGATGTCCTCTATTTACCTTCTGCTGCGCCTACTCTGCATTAAAAACGGGGGCAAAGGTGGCTGTCCCAACTTAAGGACAAATTCAGGTTAAGAACGAGCCGACAGTTCCTATCTAGTTCGTTAACCGAGGACTACCTGTATATAGGTGATGGGTATAATAACAGAGATTGAGTGGTTTTCTGGTTACACAGCGCATGGGAAAGTTGTAGATATTGATAATTCAATAAAGGAGTATTTTTTATTCCCCTCATAAGTGGAAGTATCTCGGGTAATGTTTTCAATTCCCCCTTAACCAAAATTTGTTCTATAGAAGAAATGCCCTCTCTTTCCCATAATTTTAAAAAGAACAGATTTGCTATCTCTGGCATACGTTTAATATTGTTTAATGGAGTATATGTTGTTATTCCTTTAATTTCCTGCATTAGTTGCAGATGGTTCCAGATTTTTTGCATCATTGATAAGGTAGGGATTTTGCCACCCAAAGAGCCACATACTTCCGCTTCTAAGGCGGCGGGTGGGCCTTTTTACTAGTGAATTTATAAACTACACAGGTTTGTGAAAGTTGCCTGTTTTCAACCTGGTACTGTACAGTATGAGGTAATGATTCTGAACTAGTGTGAGGGTAGATATAATCAGGGCGAGGGTGTAAAAATTGCACCCCCTTCCTCCCACCCCCCTGGACAGATGCTGCCCCCCCCCCCCCCCCCAATAGGTAGTATAATTGCCCCCAGTATAGGTAGCCTGGAGGAAGTAGCATCAGGAAAGAGGGCAGCAGGCACAGCGGTGTGGAGGGGAGTTGGACCTCCCCTTCCCACCTGGGTCCCCCCAACCACTGTACTGTACAGTGGACTGCATTGCAAGAAGTGACGAGGGTGGAACACATGCTGGAACGTGGAAGGGGGTGAGCCATCACTTCCCCGCCGGCTGCCTACTACACTGACTGCGGTAACAGCTAAAGGAGGAGAGCGGACAGGGGCGATGTGACGCCGGGCGACGCCCAGTCGTCCGAGGATTCGCGGCCGATTGTCCGATCGCAACCGTGATCGGAAAACTGACATTCTTTATTTTTAAAATAGAAGTTTTTCCTTCCTGCCTTCCCCCCCCTTTTGCCATGAGGGCTGAATGGGCCTGCGTTAGCATATGGCTAAAGCAACCTGGTTTAGCAAGAAATCCTGTTAAGGCTCCCGGAAAAGCTCTGGTGACACTAATGTGCTAATTGGGCAGAGCTGAAATACCAACAGAGTCTATTCAACAGGGGAAGCTAGCACAGCATGAGGTCTATTGACACCTACATTCCTCCCAGTCTTGACGGCACCGACTAGACTGAGTATGGAATGCATGGTGTTGATAACTTTGTCACATTTTGCAAATACCATCCATGGGAGGAATATGAAAATTACATAATTTTGTTTCCCTAATTCTGTAGAATATGGTGATACTAGACATAGCCAGGTAACCCGAGCAGGGGCTGAGATATGAATAATGGGGTCCCCGTGCGCCCCAAATATTGCAAGTTTGATGTCCTATGAACGTGTATTCTCAGCCCAATCTGAATATGAAATCGGTTTGCATGTGCGACAAAACCCCGGCGGGGTATGAAATTGGACATATTTTGTGGATGGTTGGAAGTTCCTCCCCTGAGAACTCACTGCCTGACACGCCCCTGGGCTGAGCTTGAGACTCTGCCCAGAAATGTCAGTGCTCAAAACTGATTGCATGAGGGCCCCCAGCCAATTCCCCCACTTTCCATCATACCGAAAAGACTGCCACTGCTTGGGGAAATAGCAGTGGCCATCTTGCAGGCGGAGCAACGGCCATGTGGTTCGGCCATATTGCGAACTAACTGCAACAAAGGAACTTTGTCTTTTCCCGAACGGACTTTCCACAGAATCATAAGTATTCGTTCTTTTTATCCCTTTTTCTTTTATGTACTGTGTTATCACTGTCTCTCATCGTTCAATTGTTCACGATTGTCTGTATATATTAATTATTTATATTGTAACAAATAAAGGCTTTTTAAAAGGTCTTTACCTCTCAGTAAAACCTTCTATTCAGTATACACAGACGAGACCTAAACTTCCGAAGGGACGCTACTGTTTTGATAGATAGATAGGAATTGCACAGTTTTAACCGGTTGTTTGTTTCACAGGTCTATAGCCAGTTAGCAGTTTTCTCTGGGCTGATAGAAAACAGAGATGGTGGCAAATCTACCCCTGGGTTGGAGTAAAAGTGTATTTTCGTAACCTCACAGGCTCCCTACTGCGTCGTGACGCTCAAACTCCGCCAATTCTACGCAGATTGCGTCCATAGCTCTCAATCTGTGTGCTAGAATCGGATCGGACGGTTTTGCGTGTTCACGGCCAGTGGGGCTCTTGTGACAGTGGTGGCAGTGGTGGGATCTGTGTGTGCTGATAGTATCTCAGGTAGGGCTATCGAATTAGCCCTATCGAGAAACGAACTAATTCGTTGGTAGTGACTGAGTGCAATATATTTTTCATATATACAGAGAGACTGTGTAACCAGTACCCCTCCCCTAAGTTTTCTTTTATTTGGCATGGAAATGTCCGGGAATTACAAGGTCATGGTCCTATCCGACCTGCAGAGTCTGTGCGAGGCGAGAGGCATGGACATCCGCGGCAAGAAACAGCAGGACCTGATAACGGACTTGTACCGATGGGATAGCCAGAATCTGCGGACGCTGGAGGTGTCCACTGTGGAGGACACCGGCTCATCTAACGCAAGTCGAGGGGAACCAGAGACTGAAGATCCTGTGCGTACCGAGGTTGAGCAACCCGCGGGCAATGCGGCAACAGATACGCAGGAGGCTGTCAGTGTGATCCCCGACCCCAGAACCCCTGAAAGTACTCGCCTGGAACCGGCCAGTACTGGACTGTCCAGTTATGTTGATCCAGTAATGCAGCAGGCATTGCAAAAGCTGATGGAAACTGATGTGGACAAGTACCTGCAGTACATGGCGGAGCAAAAGCGAGAGGAACGCCAATCTGCAGAGGCGCGGGAGAGACGACAGCATGAGCTGAACATGGCGAAAGTGCAGCAAGCCAGCCGGAGTTCAACGCCCAGCCTCCCTGCTGAAGGGACTGCCGCTCCAGTAAGTGCAAAATTTAAATTTGCTATTATCGAAAAAGACACTGACATTGACTTGTTTTTGAGGTCTTTTGAAAAGGCCTGCCGTCAGTATCGTCTGTCCCAAGACCAGTGGGCCAGACATCTGACACCCTTGCTGCGCTACAAAGCGCTTGATGCTTTCTCAGAGCTGCCTGTGGAAAAGGACAATGATTATACCGCTATAAAGGAGGCTATAATCACTAAGTACCAGCTGACGCCAGAAGCCTACCGGAAAAGGTTCAGGTCCTGGCAGAAAAAATCTACTGATTCTTATCAAGATGTGGTCAGCAGTCTGCTCACCACACTCCGCCAGTGGACGCTAGGCCTCACTAAAGGGTCTTACGGTGTCCTGGAGGACTTAATCGTCCTGGAGCAGTTTCTGAACATTTGCCCGGCTGATGTACGCCAGTTTGTGCTGGAGCGCCGACCGGCGTCAGCGACGGTCGCTGCAGACCTCGCTGAGACCTTTGCAACGACCAGGGTGCCGGAGACCCGCAGGACTGCCCCATCTAGCTGGAGAGGAGGTCAGTCCCACAATTTTGCAGACTCTCCTACCTCTGTGAGCCGTGCGCCCCAGAGGCCCTCCAGCGCAGCTGCTGCGTCCAGGCCTGCAGCAACAGAGGGCATCACCTGTCACTTTTGCCGCAAGCCCGGACACATGAAGTTTAACTGCCCGGAGCGGAGGCAGACAGCGCCAGCTCCTGCACCACCTACACCTCGCCCACGGCAACTGCCGCCAGCCAGCGCACCCCAGCCGGGAGCACCCAACAACGTCATGTTCGCAGGTGGGAGAGGGATCCACTCCGCTACGAGCAACCACCAGCTGGTTACAGTGAACGACCAGCTTGTTACCGGTTTCCGCGACACTGGAGCGGATGTCACCCTGGTGCGTGCGCACCTGGTCCCGACGGAAAATATCCTCCCTGACAAATACCTTACCCTCACTGGAGTGGGGGGCACTCTTTCTCGCATTCCCCAGGCTCGGGTGTCCATCGATTGGGGGGTGGGGGTTCAAGAGAAGGTTGTTGGGGTCCTGGACCAACTGCCGGTCCCAGTTTTGTTGGGGACCGACCTGGGCAAGCTTGTGTCCTATTATGAACCTGCCCCAAGCCCCTCAGACTGCCAGGAGGGAGACGGACTCTCCACCCACACTAAGGTACTTTGCACCAAGGGGCAAGAACAGGTGGGAGGTGGGTTGAATGTGCCCAGTCCAGGGGTACCGAGTCCAATAGTACCTGTGTCACAGGTACCTGTGTTTGATATACCGATTGTTTGTGATGAAAATGTTGTTGTACCTGTCACTGTAATTCATGCATGCAGCCAGGATGTGAGTAATGCCAGTATGTGCCAGTCTGAAGGTGTACCTGTACTGGCAGTAACACGCAGCCGCGCTGCTCAGAACCTGGGCTCAGAGCAGGTGGAAGAGGTTCCGGCCTCCTCCCCCTCCTCTGACCACAGGGATGGTAGCCTTCAGCCACTAACTGCATATGCCACGGGCCAGCTGGCTGAGAGCGAGAGTGCTGCATTTGTGCAAGCACTCCAGACTGACCCTAGCCTCGAGGCACTCAGAAGACAGGCTTCGGAGCCCCTCACGAATGAAGATACCTTCAAGGTATATTGGGAAGGTGGTAAGCTGTACAGCGAGCCTGTACAGCCCACCGAAGGTGAAACAAGTGTGGGTACCAAGTTGCTTGTGGTACCCAGTGCCTTCCGGGGGCATGTGCTGAAGTCCGCACATAACATTCCCCTGGCAGGGCACTTGGGAATCCACAAGACACTTGACCGTATCCAGGGTCATTTCTACTGGCCCAGGATGCGGATCGATGTGACCAACTATTGCCGCTCATGTACTGTTTGCCAAAAGGTAAAACGGGCTGGGAACCCCCGCAAGGCTCCCTTGTGTCCACTGCCAATCATAGGTGAGCCCTTTCACAGAGTGGCAGTCGACATAATTGGACCATTGCCCACTCCCAGCAGCAGTGGCAAAAGGTACATCCTGACGGTGGTGGATTACGCCACCCGCTATCCTGAGGCCATGGCGCTTTCCTCCCTGAGGGCGGACAAGGTAGCAGACGCGCTACTTAACATTTTCTCCCGAGTCGGGTTCCCTGCGGAGATGCTCTCCGATCAGGGATCCCAGTTTATGTCCGAACTCATGGAGGCCCTGTGCAAAAAGATACACATGACGCACATTGTCTCCAGTCCCTACCACCCGCAGACCAATGGACTGTGTGAACGGTTCAACGGGACGCTGAAGCAAATGCTGACCACGTTTGTTGAGTCGCAAGGTGGGGACTGGGAACGATACCTGCCTCATCTGTTGTTTGCGTACAGGGAGGTGCCGCAGGAGTCAACCGGGTTTTCCCCGTTTGAACTCCTGTATGGGAGGAATGTCCGAGGACCCTTACAATTGATGCGGGAGACATGGGAGGGCAAGGGCGACCCCACTGATGTCTCCGTGGTCGATTACGTCCTCAAGTTCAGGGACAAAATGGAGTCCCTGTCCGCAGTAGTGACCAACAACCTGGCCCAGGCTCAGGCCAAACAAAAAGCATGGTACGACCGCACTGCTGGAGAGCGGTCATTTGATGTGGGTGACAAGGTATATGCCCTTCTTCCCGTGAGGCAGAACAAGCTGCAAGCAGCCTGGGAGGGGCCTTTTACTGTAGTGCAGCGGTTAAACCCTCTGACGTATCTAGTGAACATGGGGGGCAGGAAGCAGAAGAGCTTTCATGTAAACATGCTGAAGGCCCACCATGACAGGACCCAGTATGTGCTGCCAGTGTGCAGCCGGTTAGAGCAGGGAGAGGCAGACCCCCTGTTAGACCTGCTGGCTGACGTACGAGATGTGGACGGCGACCTAAACGTCGTCAATCCACAGCTCGCCTCAGCCCAGCAAGAGCAGTTACAGAAGGTGCTGGGCCAGTACCAGCACACCTTCTCCGGTATCCCGGGGCGGACCAGTATGGCGGTGCATGGGGTAGATACAGGTACCCATCCCCCCATCAGGCAATCCGCTTACCGTGTCTCTCCCGAGGTACAGGCGGACATGCAGAAGGAGGTGAGGGAGATGCTGGAGTTAGGGGTGGTTCAAAAGTCCAGTAGTGCCTGGGCAGCCCCTGTTGTCCTGGTCCCCAAGAAGGACCAGACCACTCGGTTCTGCGTAGACTACAGGAAACTGAACGCCATCACCACTACAGACGCCTACCCCATGCCTCGCATTGATGAGCTGCTAGATACACTGGCATCAGCCAGGTACCTATCAATCATGGATCTGAGCCGGGGGTATTGGCAGATACCACTTGCACCTGACGCGAGGCAAAAGTCGGCCTTCATCACCCCTTTCGGCCTCTTCGAGTTCACGATGATGCCCTTTGGGATGAAGAACGCCCCCGCCACGTTTCAGCGGGCCGTGAACGACCTGCTAGAGGGAATGCAAGGGTTCGCTGTAGCGTATCTGGATGACATTGCGGTGTTCAGCCCCACCTGGGAAGAACACCTCAAACACCTGTCCCAGGTACTAGAGAGGCTGGCCATGGCCAATCTGACGGTTAAACCGAGTAAGTGTCAGATTGGCATGACCGAGGTGCAGTACTTAGGTCACCGGGTGGGGGGTAACACCCTGAAACCTGACACGGGAAAGGTGGACGCCATCCTGGCATGGCCTCGACCTATCACGAAAAAGCAGGTCCAGGCGTTCCTGGGGACCGCCGGCTACTATAGGAAATTTGTTCCCGCCTATAGTACACTGGCGAAGCCCCTGACCGATGCCACTAGCAAGAAGCACCCCAAGGTTGTTAGCTGGACCCCCGCTTGCGAGAATGCCTTCCAGGCCTTGAAGCAGGCCCTCGCAAGCGCCCCTGTGCTTCAGGCCCCAGACTTCAGTCGTCGGTTTGTGGTGCAAACCGATGCCTCTGACTACGGTCTCGGCGCAGTCCTCAGCCAGGTGGATGGAAAGGGGGATGAACACCCTATCCTCTACCTGAGCCGGAAGCTCCTGCCCCGAGAGGTAGCCTACTCCACAACTGAAAAGGAGTGCCTGGCGATCGTGTGGGCCCTACAGAAACTGCAGTCGTATCTGTACGGCCGCTCCTTCACGATCGTCACTGATCACAATCCCCTGAGTTGGCTAAACCGTACTGCTGGAACCAACGGCAAGCTCCTACGGTGGAGCCTGTCATTGCAGCAGTACGACTTTACGATCCAACACAAAGCAGGCAGCCGACACCAAAACGCTGATGGGCTGTCGCGGTGTCAGGGGGAACCCGACCCAACAGCGCCAATAGCTGCTACGGAAGGCGTCCTGTTGACACCTCCCTGAGCAGAGCTCGGGAAGGGGGAGGTGTGACGCCAGGCGACGCCCAGTCGTCCGAGGATTCGCGGCCGATTGTCCGATCGCAACCGTGATCGGAAAACTGACATTCTTTATTTTTAAAATAGAAGTTTTTCCTTCCTGCCTTCCCCCCCCTTTTGCCATGAGGGCTGAATGGGCCTGCGTTAGCATATGGCTAAAGCAACCTGGTTTAGCAAGAAATCCTGTTAAGGCTCCCGGAAAAGCTCTGGTGACACTAATGTGCTAATTGGGCAGAGCTGAAATACCAACAGAGTCTATTCAACAGGGGAAGCTAGCACAGCATGAGGTCTATTGACACCTACATTCCTCCCAGTCTTGACGGCACCGACTAGACTGAGTATGGAATGCATGGTGTTGATAACTTTGTCACATTTTGCAAATACCATCCATGGGAGGAATATGAAAATTACATAATTTTGTTTCCCTAATTCTGTAGAATATGGTGATACTAGACATAGCCAGGTAACCCGAGCAGGGGCTGAGATATGAATAATGGGGTCCCCGTGCGCCCCAAATATTGCAAGTTTGATGTCCTATGAACGTGTATTCTCAGCCCAATCTGAATATGAAATCGGTTTGCATGTGCGACAAAACCCCGGCGGGGTATGAAATTGGACATATTTTGTGGATGGTTGGAAGTTCCTCCCCTGAGAACTCACTGCCTGACACGCCCCTGGGCTGAGCTTGAGACTCCGCCCAGAAATGTCAGTGCTCAAAACTGATTGCATGAGGGCCCCCAGCCAATTCCCCCACTTTCCATCATACCGAAAAGACTGCCACTGCTTGGGGAAATAGCAGTGGCCATCTTGCAGGCGGAGCAACGGCCATGTGGTTCGGCCATATTGCGAACTAACTGCAACAAAGGAACTTTGTCTTTTCCCGAACGGACTTTCCACAGAATCATAAGTATTCGTTCTTTTTATCCCTTTTTCTTTTATGTACTGTGTTATCACTGTCTCTCATCGTTCAATTGTTCACGATTGTCTGTATATATTAATTATTTATATTGTAACAAATAAAGGCTTTTTAAAAGGTCTTTACCTCTCAGTAAAACCTTCTATTCAGTATACACAGACGAGACCTAAACTTCCGAAGGGACGCTACTGTTTTGATAGATAGATAGGAATTGCACAGTTTTAACCGGTTGTTTGTTTCACAGGTCTATAGCCAGTTAGCAGTTTTCTCTGGGCTGATAGAAAACAGAGATGGTGGCAAATCTACCCCTGGGTTGGAGTAAAAGTGTATTTTCGTAACCTCACAGGCTCCCTACTAGTGTTGGGCGAACACCTGGATGTTCGGGTTCGGGCCGAACAGGCCGAACATGGGCCAGATGTTCGGCATGTTCGGCCCGAACGCCGAACTCAATGGGAGTCAATGGGACCCCCGAACATGCCCATTTTGGGGGCCCCATGGGGTCGCAGGCATAAGGGGGGAGCATGCCCCGGTCGCGGGGGGGGTCGGAAATTCCCCCCACCCCCTCCGCTAGCGCTCCCCCCTCTGCCCGCTTCCCCATACAAAAAGTTTGAAACAAGTTCAATAGTACCTGGGCTGGTGGCACTGGATGGCAGTGGAGTGAGGAGGAGGAGGAGTCCGAGTAGCAGAGTGACGTTGAGGCCGGGCAGCGAGCGGTTCAGCGCTAGTACCCTTGTGGTACTTCCGCCCTTTCTCTGACCTCACGTCCTCTGCGTGATGACGCATACGAGGGTACGCGTGATGCGTACCCTCGTATGCAGAGGACGTGAGGTCAGAGAAAGGGCGGAAGTACCACAAGGGTACTAGCGCTGAACCGCCCGCTGCCCGGCCTCAACGTCACTCTGCTACTCGGACTCCTCTTCCTCCTCACTCCACTGCCAGCCAGTGCCACCAGCCCAGGTACTATTGAACTTGTTTCAAACTTTTTGTATGGGGAAGCGGGCAGAGGGGGGAGCGCTAGCGGAGGGGGTGGGGGGAATTTCCGACCCCCCCGCGATCGGGGCATGCTCCCCCCTTATGCCTGCGACCCCATGGGGGGCAGTATTCGGCCGAACAGGGCCCTGTTCGGCCGAACAGGGGCCCTGTTCGGCCATGCATTCAGTAGTTCGGCGAACCCCGAACAGTTTGGCCGAACACCACCAGGTGTTCGGCCGAACTCGAACATCACCCGAACAGGGTGATGTTCTGCAGAACCCGAACAGTGGCGAACACTGTTCGCCCAACACTACTCCCTACTGCGTCGTGACGCTCAAACTCCGCCAATTCTACGCAGATTGCGTCCATAGCTCTCAATCTGTGTGCTAGAATCGGATCGGACGGTTTTGCGTGTTCACGGCCAGTGGGGCTCTTGTGACAGGCGACCCAGGTGAGGGAGGGAGGGGTCCGACCCCTTTCCCCGTCATGGTGCTGCTGCCCTCCTTCCTGCCTGCTACCCCCTCCAACTCGGCGCTACCCCCCCCCCCCCACGGGCAGGCGGGCGTCGCCCCTCCCCCTCCACTTCTGCCACCTGAGGCACCCACCTCACCCCGCCTCATGGGCGGCCCGGGGCTGTTTGTGAATTTGCGAACCCTTACTCTTTAGGGACAGTCACACAGCCACAGGTCACAAGTACAGCTGCCTACTTACTAGTGACCAGCCGCTCATCCAGGAGGAAGCAGGGACCAGGAAAATACACAGGCAAATAGAGCCCCGGCAAGCCGACTCCTTCATGGGCGCCGAACACTGACAGCCTGCAGTACCGCTACAGGACATCAGGTGTCATCACAAGGTGGTGAAGTGATGGTAACTTGAAGTCGGATGCAAGCAGCCACAGTACACCCAGGAGGAGTCAAGGAAGGTGGTCACCTTGCTTGCACTGCCCAAGAAACGGCCCTGGATATAATACACCATAAAGGACAGTGTAAGGGTAGGCAAGCCTAGTTACAGTGTCAGTGTGAGGAAAGGGGTCATTACCAGTTATGTTGGTCACACATGGGATTAATTTTAGGAAGGGATAATAAACTGGCTTTCTTTGCAGTTTTAAGATAGCATGTCCTTTTTTTTCCTGTGATTCTACCTTTCCATCAGCTCCTTTCCCACTCCAGGAGCATTCATTTTGCTTGGCCTGTAGCACTGTGTGTTTCCCCTTTGCAAGGCTCAGCTGTGGTTTTCACAGAGAGAGGAAGTGATTGATCACATTATTTTGCCCTAGACACTGACATCAGCATGCAGCATGATGGAGGTTCCCAGCAGGTTCAGTGCTGCATTTCTGCACATGGAGTTAAAAATCTGGTCATATTTAATAGTTTTCTAATGCAGTACTATGATCCACGAGGCATCTGACTGGTCCCAAATTCATTCTGCTGCAGTACAATGACCCCAAACATACAGTCAAAGTCAAAAAGAACTATCTTCAGCAAAAACAATAACAAGGTCTCCTGGAAGAGATGGGATAGCCTCCACAGAGACCTCATCTCAATATCACCGAGTCTGTGTGGAATTACACAAAGAGACAGAAGCAACTGAGACAGCCTAAATCCAATAAGGAATTGTGGTTAGTTCTCCTCATCATTTGCAACCTGCCTGCCAAATTCTCTGAAAAACTGTGTGCGAGTGCTCCTGGGAGAATGAATACTGTTTTAAAAGCAAAGGATATGCGCAAAAGATACTGATTGATTGGTAGTGAAGATCAGTAAGATGTTAATTTTGACTGGCTAAGTTTCAAGTCACAGGCAATTTGCAACACATTTGCAACAAACCTAGAAAAATTGAATTTCATTGATCATGCCAGCGTTTTTTAAGACATTTAAAAAAAACCACCAAAATCAAATTATTCTACCTTGCAGCCATTGCTAATAGCCCAATGTCTGTTATACAGAACAGGCCCAGATTTATAATTTCATATCATTCTCTAGGCAAAATACCTTTGGTTTTCTGCTGTGAAAGTCTCATTTATATGGGTCTAGATTGAATCTCTCATATCTACAGGTAAATTCTCGATCCCTGATTCACAGCCCCTGTACAGGCACATCCAATTATAATGAATCCTAGGTGAAAACTTGTTTCAGGTACTGTGCTTTATTGTGGCAAACAACAACAAACAAAAGTGCAGCAGCACCAAAAAAACCAGTCCTAACTTGGTGGTAGCCAAACAGTGTAACACACAGTGCACAGAAAAGTCCCCCAAAATGCTGCTAGCGTTCCTAGCTCCAGAAACTTCCAGACAGCAAACTTCTATTCCTGACACTCTGTCAGTCTTTCTTCTCACTCTCTCCATTTACACACTAGTCTGCTGCCTATTTAAGCATTAGCACCTGATTAATCAGCAGGTGCACATCAGAAAACCTGGTGAACAACTCCACCCAGGATTCTGCCGCCAGGAGCACCCACCCTGCACTACTCCTGGCCAGCTCCAGACCCAGACCAGGACTTGGCTAATGCTAACCTGCATCAGCAAAGTCCAACTATAGCCTCTGGAGCTGCTTAAAAGAGAAAGCATCGGAACCTGGGAGCAATATACCTCCCATCTATAACACAGGACAAAGTAAGTGGTGTCTCACCACTCACTTTGTCACTATATATATATATATATATTTTCGTGCTACGAAGTAATACGGAAGCCCCCCAAAAAGGTCACAAACTCACCTACGGACAGGGAAGGCTCTGGATCCTGTAGAGCTTTCTCAATCCTCTCACGGAGTCCAGCGCTGTCACCACTTTTGCATGTGTTCGACCAACTGGTTACATATACCTTCAGAGATGCTCGGAAGCCTTCTTCAGAAGCACTCACTCCCCTAAGTGCATCCAAAGACAGGTGGCCCCATACTGTGCATGTGTGAGCGTGTATGAGAGCATGCACAGTACAGAGCCGCCCATCCCAGAGGCAGCAGATTTCAACAAGGGACAGCACTGGACACCAGGACAACGAAAGAGGATAGGGAAGGCTCTATAGAATCCAGAGCCTTACCTCTCTATATGTTAGTATATGTCTTTTTTTCTTAGGGTCACTACAGATTTGCTTTAAAGTGACTCTGTAACAAAAATTACAACGTTTTTTCTACCATCCTACAAGTTCCTAAACCTATTCTTATGTGTTCTGGCTTACTGTAGCTCTTTCTACTATAACCATCTCTGTAATAAATCAATGTATCTTTCCCCTGTCAGACTTGTCGGCCTGTGTCTGGAAGGCTGCCAAGTTCTTCAGTGTTGAACTGTTCCTCTATGCACACTCCAGTGTGTGTTTTATTTACATAAGCCAGCAGCTTCTCTGCTATCTTATCAGTGATAGAAGAGAGCTGGATAAAAATCCTCCTCTGGAGGCTGTGAAAGGAGCTGGTCTGTCACATACTGAGGAATTAACGACATAGGTAGAGCTGTCTGCAGGAAGCCTGTAATGTTCAGTGCATGAGAGAAGCTGGGGACAGAAGGTAAACACACACAAGTGATCTCTTGAGATTCAGAAGTAAGGCTGTATACAGCCTGCTTGTGTATGGATGTATTTTCTATGTGTGGACATGCTGTACATCAACCTACTTCCTGTTTTGGTGGCCATTTTGTTTGTTTATAAACAAACTTTTTAAAACTGTTTTTGACTACTTTTAATGCGGCGGGGAGCGGTGAAATTGTGACAGAGGGTAATAGGAGATGTCCCCTAACACACTGGTATGTTTACTTTTGTGCGATTTTAACAATACAGATTCTCTTTAAAGTGACATTAGACTACATGTATTCAATACCAGCTGAGCATATAGCAAACAATTACATAATTAGAGATTATTTAAAGTGAAACTTTCCACTCTAAATTTGCTTCTGATCCAGAGACGAGAGTAAGGCCCCATTTACACTTAAGGAGGAACTGTCGCGAAAATCTTAAAATTTAAAACACATACAAATAAGAAGTACATTTCTTCCAGAGTAAAATGAGCCTTAAAGTGGACCCAAATTAAAAATACAAGATTTCAGAAATAAAATCTATTTTCTAAATTATAATTTTAAATAGCAGCCTTTTTTCAGCTGCATGATGACAAATATAAAATATTTTACATTTATTGGAGGAACCCCTCCCTTCCTTTCAAATTGCCGGCATTTTTCCGGCAAACTGGTGGAGTAGATGGTGTCCGGCAATGGAGGAATTGCTAATGGCTGCCCCCAGTATAACCCTAGCTATGAAAAGAGAAGGGTGAAAAGCATGCACTGAAATGATCATAGGCTTGAAGGAGTGTTTATTTATCTTTGTATGTGTCAGAGTGGTGCAACTAAATATTTTTAATTAAAAAAATGTTTGGTTTGGGTCCGCTTTAAATGACTTTTCTCCTATGTTGCTGTCACTTACAGTAGGTAGTAGAAATCTGACATTACCGACAGGTTTTTGGGTTAGTCCATCTCTTCATGGGGGATTCTCAGCATGGTGTTTATTCTTTATGAAGACATTCCCTGAAAAGATTTATGCAATGATTCTGGACAGCACCCCTGCTCAGTGTACACTTTTTCACAGTTGGATGGAGCAACTGGCATTCACTAAATGCTTTTTAAAATAAAGAAAACCCTAAGAACCCCCTATAAGAAGATGGACTAGTCCAAAACCTGTCGGTAATGTCAGATTTCTACTACTTACTGTAAGTGACAGCAACATAGGAGAAAAGTAATTTGTGGCTCATTTAACTCCGGGAGGAAGATACTTTTTATTTGTATATGTTAACATGTATTTTAAATTTTAAGATTTTCGCGACAGAGGCCCTTTAATAAGTTGCTCTCAGTTATAACTGAGAGGACAACTGATTTTCAAAGAAACGCCCATGTTTCCCAATGGCTCAGTTCACACTATACGCATTTTAACTAAAAGATTTTTCATAATGCATGTGCCAACTGATTAAGTGTAAATGGGGCCTAAGTGGAACTGAGAGCAAAATGAACAGGTTGCCTGAGCTGCCATGATTGCTATGAACTTATCCATCACAGCTTGAAAGTTCAAAGGGCGGGGGCTTTCTCCTGACGCTTCATGATTACCTACTGACACTTTTAGTAACAGTAGGACAGTAGTTACCCTGTGTATAGCTTTGGAACAAAATATTAGTTTTGTCCTACAGCTTTCACTGAACATAACTTCTCATCATACACTTTAACATAGTATGTTCAGTGTGTCATATAACACTATAGTTGGTAGCAGCAAAAAGGGGCGCCGGCTGAGGGTGGACGAAATGGGTGCCGCCATAGACTCTAAAGCAATTATTGTTAATACGGTGAAAAGAGCAGAAAAAAGGACACCACGATAAATATCTTTAGGCACCATCAGAGGGTTAGGCACCATGGGGGGGGGGGGGGGTTAAGGGTTAAACGCCACCAGACCAGGGGAGTGGTTCGTTTTAGGCACCACCAGGGGAGGGTTCTGTGTGAGATTAGGGTTGTGTTAAGCCGTATTGTGGAATTACGTAACGATTTTTAATGTTAATATCTTTTCGTTATTATTTCCTGTCTGTTTTTACAACGGTATTTATCGTTAACCAAATTTGACAACGATGTTTATCGTTATCAGATTTCGTTATCCACTGGCGCCATTTCATTATCCAGCCAGGCCCTTTTTTCATGCACGCCTATAGGTGGTTTGTGGTAATCATAATTAACAATCTGAGGCATGTACAGTTCACAAAGGCGCATATGTAGATTGCTTCTGTCTTCGGGAGCATGGTCAAGATGTGCATTGCAGCGGCCCACAACCTAGGTGGATCGCAGGCAAGCCTTTGGAACATCAGAGGGGACTGGGCAGAATCCAAGGGAACTCTAACTGAACTCGATGGACGTATGTCTTTTTTCAACCCAAATAACTATGTAACTATGTAAGAAGTATCCCATGGAGCTGAAAAAAGCCCCAGGTAAGTATAAAACCTGAGATATACAGTAATTAATATCCGGAATCCTTTCACGTACATCCTCCCCTTTTGTTTATATATATATATATATATATTAATAACTACATGGCTGACCCCACAGTGTGAATGTAGCAGAGAGTTCTGAGAAGAAGGAAGTTCTCAAGGCACACTCCCACTCCTCTTCTCTTTCTCCTTTGCAGTGATGCATCACTGTGACAAAAACTGAAGTGTCACACATAAAAGGACCCTAACAGCGCTGCTTTTCACTGACCAAACATGCTGTCAGTTGCCACTGTCTCATTTCACTACAAAGGAATACGCGGGAATGAGCTACTCCTTGTCTCTGTGCCTTGAGAACTTCCCTCTACTAGGGACTTGCTACTACAGTTACTTGGGAGCAATGGGGGGGTTAAAGTTTTGCGGCGGGGGGAGGGGCATTTCTAGTTACGTCCCTGCTTGAGGATTTCCATTGTAAAACTAGCACTAAAGTCCACAGCTGTTTAGCTACACAACTGCCTCAGTCCAATGCCTTAATTATTTTGAAATAAAGTTCTACAATTCACAATTACCAAAATGTATAACACTGAAAGTGATAACCTGGCAAATGTGAACAAGCAGACAGCATTTGCTCTGCTTAAGTAAATCCCTGCTATTTGTAGTAAACAGATTTCCATGGAAAGGAATCACCAGGTCATTGTAGGTAAATGTTATTTAGTCAAATTCTCCCCATCCCTGGCGAATCTGTTCATGGGATGGTGGGAGGAGCTCCGCATCTTTGGGGCGGAAAACCCCTTTTCAGAATTTATCTTTTGGTATGGGAGGTACATAGATGATCTGCTGCTGATATGGGGGGGTCCCCCAGACGTCCTGCCTGGTTTCTTGTCATATTGCAATGATAACAGTTTGAATCTGTCTTTTACCATGTCCCATAGCCCCTCTCAGATAGATTATCTCGATCTGACTTTGTGGGGCTCCGAGACATCAGGCAGGATTGTCACTAAGACTTATAGGAAGGCATGCGCCGGCAATTCTCTTTTGCTGGCCTCTAGCTGCCATCCGAGCCATACTTTGAGAGCAATTCCCTATGGGGAGATGGTTAGAGTGGCTCGCAACTGCTCAGACCCCAATCTTTTGGGGCGGGAATTGGATGTGGTGGAGGAGAGACTTCGGGAACGGGGTTACACCACACGCTCCATACGTGGTGCATGACAACGTGTGCTGTGCAGGGATCGTCGTGACCTTTTGGAGGTTGATTCTGGAAGCGAGACCAGGCAAAAAAGAAATCTAACTTTTATAACTCCGTACAGTTTGGAGTACAATAAGGTTATTAATATAATAAAAAAATATTTGCCGGTCTTGCACTCAGATCCTAAGCTCCGTACCATTGTAGGCAGTGGCGTTGCCTTTGCAGCACGCCGAGCCCCTACTTTGGGGACCCGTCTTTCACCCAGTCTTTTCTCCAGCTCTCCTAAACCTGCTCCAACTTGGTTGACCTGCGTGGGTTCCTACAAATGCGGTTATGGTACCTGCAGATATTGTCGGGTTCATAATCAGACACGAGAGATTCTCTCTATTGCCAAAGGCATAAAGTTTGATATAAAACAATATGTCAATTGCAATTCTAGCAATGTGGTATACCTTATTTCCTGTTCCACCTGTAGGGTCCAATATGTGGGTTGTACCACCCGCCCCTTGAGACAGCGCATTGCAGAACACTATAACGGATCAGCTAGATGCATTAGGAATGAGGCTTATGTCACCCAGGTTTCCAGTGTAGCTAGACACTTTTTCAGGGAACATCGGGGTGACATGAGTGGTTTCACTTTCCAAGGCATTGAAAGGGTGATGCATTCTACCAGGGGAGGGGATCTGTACAGACGTTTATTACAACGGGAGGCTCTGTGGATCTGGAGATTGGGCACACGCATACCTACAGGATTGAACTCTAAGCTGGATGTCAGCCTGACTTATGATATTAGACATTGAGTTCGGGTGTGTGTGGCCCTGCCCCCTTTTGTTCCATGCAGTCCCCCCCCCCCTTCCCCCCCCCTTTTTTAATCCTTTTACTCTCCCCCCTGACGGTGTCAATATTTTGATATTTATGCATTTATACATTTATGCATTCTTATGAACAATTTTGTATGTATTTTTGTATTTTTACATGCTACTTTCTATCTCATCGCTGTGGTGTCTGTAATTTATACATCCTATGTAACCGGACTGTCTATTCATCTTGATTCTTAATCATAACATTCATGGTTGTTTTAATTACTTTCCATTTTGGCCATTCGGCCATTTTATATGTATATGCATATGTCTCTTTAAGAGCCACAGCCACACCCTGGGTGTGCCGGCTTTTTTGACTATTTAAACTTGTGGTGTTTCTGTGTATGTTGGTTATGATTAAGGAGCCAGTGTGAGCTCCGATACGCGTGAGCCATATGTGTATCTACTAATGTGTCAATAAACTGAAGATTGCTTTATACCCAACCCACGGTGCAGCGGAACATCTTTTCCTTTTGAAAGCGTTCCAGAGTGTTATATTGTAACACTTCTGGAAGCTTATTAATCGTACAATGCAAGCATTTCCCCATCTGGTAAATTAGAACTAGCGTTGCTCAGCAGTGTCTAACCGCAACTTCCTGACGTCACGCCGTAGGTCATAACGCGTGCACGAAATTAGGTTCGACATGCGTTGTCTAGTGTGAAAGAGCCCTAAGTCTGGGGGTCTGGTGGGGATGTTATGTTCACTGTCCCACCCCCTCATGCAAGTGGAGAAGCTAGAAGACACTGCTGTTGTAAGTGCAGCACCAAGCTCTTCAATTCAATACTCAGCAGCTGCTGAGACAGAGAGAGGGAGACAGAGCGCTGACTTGTATGAAGCTTGCTGCCTGGGCTGCTTGCTGTGCACGTGTGGGTAAGTATGTACTTTGAATGTTTCTGGAGCCTGCCTGTCCTGAGCTTGAATGCCATGGGGTATGGGTGTGTGTGTGTTTTGTTGGTGGGAAATTATATATGGATAGTTTGCATTCCTTACCCGTAAACCCTTGGATTCTGTTTCAGATTTTATACCTACCTAGGGGCTTCCAAATGGGGTCCGTCTGGACCCTTGGATTTGATCCGGTCCTCTTCCCTGTTCCGCAGGCTGGCCCAATAAATCTTGCAACTGAACCCAGTTGCAGGCCACTGCACATGCATGTCCTGGCCACGTACACATTCCAGTCGTGCTTCTCTTACTGGCAGCATTCTGCGCATGTACAGTTCACAAAGGCGCATATGTAGATTGCTTCTGTCTTCGGGAGCATGGTCAAGATGTGCATTGCAGCGGCCCACAACCTAGGTGGATCGCAGGCAAGCCTTTGGAACATCAGAGGGGACTGGGCAGAATCCAAGGGAACTCTAACTGAACTCGATGGACGTATGTCTTTTTTCAACCCAAATAACTATGTAACTATGTAAGAAGTATCCCATGGAGCTGAAAAAAAGCCCCAGGTAAGTATAAAACCTGAGATATACAGTAATTAATATCCGGAATCCTTTCACGTACATCCTCCCCTTTTGTTTATATATATATATTAATAACTACATGGCTGACCCCACAGTGTGAATGTAGCAGAGAGAGAGAGTTCTGAGAAGAAGGAAGTTCTAAGGCACACTCCCACTCCTCTTCTCTTTCTCCTTTGCAGTGATGCATCACTGTGGCAAAAACTGAAGTGTCACACATAAAAGGACCCTAACAGCGCTGCTTTTCACTGACCAAACATGCTGTCAGTTGCCACTGTCTCATTTCACTACAAAGGAATACGCGGGAATGAGCTACTCCTTGTCTCTGTGTCTTGAGAACTTCCCTCTACTAGGGACTTGCTACTACAGTTACTTGGGAGCAATGGGGGGGGTTAAAGTTTTGCGGCGAGGGGAGGGGCATTTCTAGTTACGTCCCTGCTTGAGGATTTCCATTGTAAAACTAGCACTAAAGTCCACAGCTGTTTAGCTACATAGCTGCCTCAGTCCAATGCCTTAATTATTTTGAAATAAAGTTCTACAATTCACAATTACCAAAATGTATAACACTGAAAGTGATAACCTGGCAAATGTGAACAAGCAGACAGCATTTGCTCTGCTTAAGTAAATCCCTGCTATTTGTAGTAAACAGATTTCCATGGAAAGGAATCACCAGGTCATTGTAGGTAAATGTTATTTAGTATTCCCTGTCAGACATTAGTGGCAGCAGGAGTTTATAAATAGTTCAAATATTTCCAGAGGCGTAAGAAACAGACTTATGATGACAAAGAGATGAATGATCTGACTGCAAGATGTAGCAGGCCTTGATCTGCTGTAAACCATTAAAATGAACCTAGAGTAAAGTACAAATATCAATCTCAGAAAAAAATAATAATAAGACATCTGATATGTGAAGTAAGCAACAGATTTGCTGATAATGCAGAACTCAGCCACGCATGCAGCTCAGATGGCTATAGACCTATGGAAAAAATAATAACTGCAGAAAATGTAATATGATGTCACTTCTCTATTAGGAATCTGACATAATTGTTTTGCTAAATCAGTTTTATAACATAAATCAGCAATGTTTTGTTTTTTTTTTTCATTTTTTTTTAAATTGACATTGATTTAAAAAAATGATTATGCCGTAACCATATTGCCAGTCAGTGTATAGATAGTATAAAAAAATGAAAATGAAAAATAGAACATTTTGCTAGACAGGTCAAACTACTTCTTTGGTTTGTTATTTAAAGATTATCAATAACATCATGACAGATTTTGTTTTTATAACATTGTAAATGGGTGGACTTTTTATTACTTCGAAATGTCTTCAATCCCAGAATCCTTACATGCACTGATATAGGACAAAACAGGCTGCAACAGCTGTCTACAACTTCCACTATATGACTCTATACAAAAATAGGTCACAGAGCTGTATAGTCAAGTAACCAGTGGCTCTGGATGTGTGGATACAAACATTTTCAATAGCATAAAAGTATGTAAACCTAGGTTGCATTCTGAAGACACTGTATTAATGTAGCAGTAGCACATATGTTGTACTTGTTCATTATTTCTCATACATAAATGGGCCACAAGCAATTATCACTGTTCTTCCTGCAGCAGTGTTGCACATGTTCCTAAGAAAAAGATGGAAACTTACAAAAATGTAAATGGTAAAAAAAAACCTACCATATCCTTATCATTAATATTATTATTCTTTATCTATGTAGCACTGATATCTTCCACAATGCTTTTTACAGAGTGCAGTCACGTTACTGACTGTCCTCACAGGAACTTAATCTAAACCCTACCATAGTTAAAGTCTGACCTAAACCCTACCATAGTAATAGCCTGAAGTTTCTCTGCCATTCATATTTATATAGTGTTGCCTTCTTCACAAAGTAATGATGCTGATAATGAGTGACAGCCACTTGGTGGAAAATGTCATGGAGGGAAAGACAAGTACACGGAGGGGAGTGACAACTTCTGAATGGGCTGAGTGCCAACACATATATGAACCTGGAAGATAATGTAGTCCTGACTGTCGTGCAGCTGCATGGGCCCCTGAGGACATGGGGCCCCTGTACAGCTGCATGGCCTGCATGGGCCTGTTTCCACCCCTGTATCTAGTGTACATTACAGAAGATTTCATTGCTTTGGGTCCTCAGGGAGAAAAGCACTTTACACATGTTTTGTTGTTGTTGTTGATTGCTATTTCAATTACACTTTTGCAATTATACAACAAATATTTCACTCACATTTAATAATAGTTATTATGATCTAATATGACCTTAGCATTGCAAACGTCCATCGCCTAATCATAGATAAAGTTTAATGGCAGTCAGCCTAGGTTTGCTGTGTCACAAAGGTTCTCAGCTGCACTCCAACTGTAATAAGTCAGGGCCAAAGTAGGAAACAATACAATTTGAGTATAAAAAACAAAACAGGCATTAATATACTAATGGTGTTCAGTGAGTCAGCTCCGTTTTATTTTCAGCAGCTGTTGTAATCTGTTTCCCAGATGCATGTTTATATAATTCACCTCTCATTAGCTTTAGCACTGAAGCCTGGCATCCCTGACCAATAGTAGAAAACTGTCTCCAACCTCATTCTGAGGGTTTTGCTAAAGTAAATTAGGCCATTATATTGATATATGCAGTTTGTGGGCTTTGGACAATGGGAATACAACCCCTATTCCAAAAACTTTGCAACGATTGGTTATATGAAAAAAACAAAACAAAAAGCAATGATTTGCGAACCATTGAAACCCTATATTTGACTGATGATAGTATAAACCCAGCATATCAGATACTGACAATGGAAAAATTATATATGTTTATAAAATATAAGCTCATTTTTAATTGGGTGCCAGAAACATGATATTGGACTTATTTTCACTTAGGTCTGGCAGTCCAGATGCGATGTGTTCCTGATGACACTTCCATGATATGTGTATGCTGTGTGGGGTGGCTCTATGTTCCCCAATGGAGGAACGCATGTGTCATCCAGAAAAATGCTGCAGCAACAAAAAGATTTTCCCGGACACAAGTGCATGCAATTTCCTGCATTAAATGGAAACAGCCCAGTAATTTTCAACATCTAATGCAGATTTTGTGCATGTTCAATACACCACTATGTGAAACTGTATGCAGACAAACAGTGATGATCACCGGATGAAATCCGAATAGGTTTTATTTGGATTTCATCCAAGTAATTAAAGCACTTGTGCGGGGGGGGGTTAATCAGACATTTTCTTTGATCCATCCCACGCCGCCTTCCACAATGCGTTCCAAGTGCATCACGTGACTACAAACACTTCCTCCTTCAACTTGGAATAAAGAAGTGTTTGTAATCATGTGACCGAGGCTTGGAACGCATCGTGGGAGGTGCTGTGGGACGGATCAAAAAATATTTCTAATGGGTAAGATTAACACCCCCTCGCCCACCCGCACAGGTGCTTTAATTAGTAGGATGAAATCCGAATGAAATTCATTCAGATTTCATCCAAATATGAATTTAAGAGCATCCCTGCAGACAAATGGTGCAACAATTACGAATTTCAATTCTAGTCAAAAACTTGCAACAAATCTGGGGATTTCATTATCTGAAGTGCATAATACCACTTAAAGGGACTCCGAGCTCAAAAAATAAACAAAATTGGTACTTACCTGGGGCTTTCTGCAGCCCACCTTAGGTTGGGAGGTCCCCCGGCGTGGTCCTGGCTCCTCTCCCGGTCCCTCCGCCGCATACCGCACCGCCGACACCGGGATGCTCTTCGTCATCACGTCGGCCACTGCGCGTCATCACGGCTGCCAGTGTGACAGTAGTGCGCATGCGCGATTTAACCACGCATGCGCAGTACTGTCACGCCGGCCGCCGTGATGATGCGCAGTGGCCGACGTGATCACGAAGAGCGTTCCGGTTCAGGAAGTTGAAGCCCGACACCCAACCCGGGTGTCCGTGGTGTGGTATATGGTGGGGGGACCGGGAGAGGAGCCAGGACCACCCAACCTACGGTGGGCTGCAGAAAGCCCCAGGTAAGTACCAATTTCATTTATTCTTCGAGGTCAGGGTCCCTTTAAAGATTTTAAAGAAATCTGAGAAAAACACTGTATGGAGGGGACGAAGAAAAAGCCCGGTATTGGATGACCATGATCTTTTGGGTCATGGATGCCGCAGCATTACAACAGAAACAATTCTGTACTGTAAATCACTGTATGGGCTCAGGAACACCAGAAAACCAATGTCCATGAGCAAAGTTCATGTTTGTATGAACAACTATAATTAAAACTCTGCCATGCAAAGAAGAAGCCATAGACATTGTTCAGAAACACTGCAGCCTCCTCTGGCCTACAGGTCATTTAAACTGGGCTGAGATAAAGTGAAAAACTGTATTGTGGCTCAACAAGTCATATTTCAGAATTGTCTTTGGAAACCATAAATGCTGTGTCCTCCAGGCTAAGTGGAGGAGTAGACGATCTGGCCTTTTATCAGTACACAGTTCAAAATATATTATTTGTGATAAATAGTGTAAGGATGCATTAGTGCAAGTGGTATGGTAACTCAATCATCTCGGAAGGCTCCACTAATGGTCCACTAACACATTCTGTTTGTCAAGGAAGGCTTTGCTTATTTCAGAAATGTCAAATGGCATGATTCATCAGAAACATTTTGTGTAATTTTTACACAACATTTTGCAAAAAAATCAGAGCTTGTGTGAAACTGACCACCAATTTGGCATTTGTTATAATAGAGACTGATTCAGGACAACCGTCTAGCTGCTTTTAGTGTATTTCACATGCTAGATTTAATGAGCAATTATACTTGTTAAAAAAAAGAATAGAAAAAGCAATGCTTTCAGTTATATTCTACCTTAATTCATTTCTAGTTATTTATGGTTGTGTCCATACTCAGATGGTCAATTCCTAAGTTCCTCAGTGACAAAATAAGTTGTGACAGGGTCATCACAGCTTCAGCACCTTGGAGAGCTTCTGCTGTGTGGTAACTGAGGTCATACACTCAGGCTGCCGCGTGAGATTATGAACAGTGCTAGTCTTTTACCACAACTGCTCAGAAGTCAGATAGTTCTTACTTGAAATTAATAAATTGTCCATATATTATGGATCCCTACCATATGCACATTAATGTGCATGATATCACAACCTTTTTTCTCATCAGTCCTAATAAGTGATTTAAATAACGTCACCACAAGAAAGAAAATATGGTGGAATATTATTTTACTAAATGTGAGGAGATACTTATTTATCATTAGTATGGGGCTATTTTTTAATGATAGTATAGGGACCCATTAAATGTAATATGGGTTAAGTCCAGCTGTCGAGAGAATGCAGTCGTCTTAAGTTTATTTATATTGGTTCATTACATCATGCAGCTTATATATAATTATATGAAGAATATGCAGGGACTTCCAGGATGCATTTCACATTGATATCTACTTTAATTGTAAGTTATATTCTCAATACAGTAACATTAATTGCTTGAGAAAAAAACTGCAATCCATCAATCATCATCAGTACGTCGCATGTATTTAAAATAACAGTCCATGTTTTCAAATGTGAAAGCGTTGCATATGTGTGTGCAACAGAACCATCTGTTCTGGGTAATGGACTCTTACTCAAGCACATGAACAGCTGCTTGCAAAGTAATTTCAAGCCAGGAGGCAGATAATGCCAAAAATAACAGCATATACTACAGCTAGGTAGCAAAAATGACATGCTATATACTCTGTTGCTATAAAAATCCATGAAGGACATTAGTTCAGATGACACAATACAGGTTCAACTAGTCACGTTTAAACAAAACCTGAACTTGTGAGAAAATGGAGACTGCCATTAATATTCACTTTATAATAATGCTACTTGCATGGTTGCTGTGTTGAAATTCTGTCTTTTACACTTTCTAAATCACAAACCCAGATCAGGCATTTTGACTCATGTCTAGCCTCAACGGCTTGTTCCAATTTGTGACTCAGACACTGGAGAAGTTTAAAGGGCAGAATGGTAGCTAAGAATCTGGTACTTTTCAAAGGCAATAAACATTGTAGCTTACATATTTCTTTCACCAGCATTCCTTTAAAAGGTTGGTATACTCTAGAGTAAACAGCGCTCTTCCTTGTACACAGACACCCTTCACCAAAAAAGACACCCTTATGAAATAAATAAATCAGCCAGACCACAATTGCAGTTTTACTATGTTCTCTGTGCATCACACAGTATATTGTATCACATGCATTTACCACCACTGTTTTATAGGACTGTTAAGTGCTGTGTAATTTTGTATTATTCCCTTAAAAGGAACCCGAGTTGAGAGACATATGGAGGTTGCCATATTTATTTTCTTTTGACAATACCACTTGCCGGACTGTCCTTCTGATCTGTGTGTGTGAAACAAGCATGCAGATAACCTTGTCATTTTTTTGTCAGAAACATCTGATCTGCATACTTGCTCAGGATCTATTGCTAAAAGTATTAGAGGCAGTGGCTCAGCAGGACAGCCAGGTAATGTGCAAAGCAAATAAATATGTCAGCCTCCTTATGTCTCCCACAACGGGTTCCCTTTAAAGTATGTGTACTGTGAATTCTCTGATACAGGTATGATGAAGGTTTCACATTTTTCAACAAACATTAATCCTCTTAGTAGCAGTGTTTCTCTACAGCTGCATATGCTTTAAAGTGAACTAATGTCAGGTTTGACATAGTACCCACTAATGGTAAGCCAGGAAGAAACACTGAGTCTTTCTGCTGTCAGTACTCTGCTGTTTAATATTATAAGGAATATAGCAAAGTCTCCCAACCAGCCACATGATTACACACCAGCCTTTACATTGAAACAAAGGCTGGCTTGTAGTCAGGTGAGCATGCAGGGGGTGTGGAACTTGCCATTTGCCAATATAGCAGTGCAAAACAATCACTTTATATAAAATAAACTTTTTAACTAAATTCTGTATAACCAGGTAATTCTCTATATCCACATTAAGCTGGGTACTGTCATGCTGCTTGCTGTTTGAATTCCTGCTGGTGTCACACACTATGGACTTTACATGAACTTCTACTGTCCACCAGCAGAGGTCTCAACTCATCTCTGGAACTCTGAACAGTCACCTGACCATTGTGCAGTATTTAAAGGAGTTATCAGCAAATATTAATAAAACAAGTGTTACTTACCTGGGGCTTCCTCCAGCCCCAAGCTCCCAGCATGTCCCTCGCCGCAGCTCTGCACACAGCCGTTCGCCGCAGCTCCGTTCCAGTCCCCGGCGATGACGTCAGGCCGACCTCCAGGTGCAGTCCGCTCCGGTCCACGTTGCGATGATTGACAGCGCCGCTCGCGCAGGAGCAGTACAGGACGATGGAGGTCGGCCTGACGTCATCGCCGGGGACAGGAACGGAGCTGCGGCGAACGGCTGCATGCAGAGCTGCGGCGAGGGACATGCTGGGAGCTTGGGGCTGGAGGAAGCTGCGGGTAAGTATCGCTTGTTTTATTAATATTTGCCTAATAATTCCTTTAAAGGACAACTGAAGAGAGAGGTATATGGAGGCTGCCATGTTTATTTCTTTTTAAGCAATACCAGTTGCCTGGCAGCCCTGCTGACCCTCTGCCTCTAATACTTTTAGCCATAGCCCCTGAACAAGTATGCAGCATATCAGGTGTTTTCTGACATTATTGTCAGATCTGACAGATTAGCTGCATGTGTGTGTGGATATTGTGTGATCCAGGTTCCTGTGTGTGGCTATTGTGTGATCCAGGTTCCTGTGTGTGGCTATTGTATATATTATGTGATCCGTGTTCCTGATTGCTGCTATTGTACATATTGTGTGACCCGTGTCTTTGCATATTTATTGTAAATATTAGTTAGTTAGCCAGGGTTGTATCGGGGCACTGTGGTCATATTGTAAGATTGCATGCATATTGTTTGTATGTGTATACATGTTAATTTTCACTTCTGTAAAAGTGATCTCTTATTCCTGTTTTGCCTTGATAAGCATCTGCATGCACAGATCTTTACAGGTACATTATAGACAGATCTATATTCATACTACATACAGATCTTATTTCACCTGGTTTTGTCCAACTCTGACTTGTATTTATTCTTCTTCTTCTTCTTATTATTATTATTGATTTATAAAGCACCAACATATTCCGTGGTGTTGCTTTCTACTCTTACTGAGACTGATACTGGCACTTCAGAAAAGTCAGGTCAGTGTGAGGGTTTTGTGACCTTTGAAACTAGCAATACTTAATTGGTAGCTTCAACAATCCCTAAAGGTTCGTATACACGTCCGATAAAGATCGTTCGTTACGAACGATTCGTGACGTTTACACGATATTCAAATTAGACGGAAAAGATCGTTCGTAATGAACGATTGTGTACACACGTGAACGATATAAGTATAAAGTACTGAACGACGAACGATTAAAAAATGCGTGCGCAAACGGAAGTGACGTTATGACAGGCAATAAGAACATGCGTTATCGGACGATCTTTGTACACACTGCAACGATTGAACGATTATCTTTCGAAAAAATCCGCCGGGTTGGATCGGTCGGATTGAACGATAACGGTCGTTATCGTCCCAAAAAACGATCGTTGGAAAATTTGGAGCGCACGATTATCGGTCCAATTGTCGTTATCGTTCGTTTTTGAACGATCGTTATCGTACGTGTGTACTCAGCATAAAAGTTGGCCAACCTAGTTCCATGTCCAGATCACACAGTACTAAAAGTGAGTGCGTTGCTGCTTTAAAGTAAGGTAAGATTTTAGTGATGAAATGAGAAATAAGAGAGTATGCAGAGACCTGAACAAGAATGCCCTGAGCAAACTTTTAGGCACAAGGATAATTAATAACAGTGAGAATAAAACCTTGATGAAATCAGTAGAACACAATTTATCCCAAAACATCCAAAGAAGTAATGAATTGATTGTCTTACATAAATAGATATGTTCCAGGGTGTGACTAGCACTCCCACACTAGCAAATCAGTGAATAATCTCACGATTTAGGGTGGTGAATGACAGTGAAATGTTCTAGCAATATATGTGCAATTCCACAGTAACAGTAAATAGAAGAAAGATATGACAAATAACGGGTAATCGTGTGAAATCTGCCAATGGAAAAGTAGATAATTTTGCCATTTGCAGAGATCTGCTATTTGCCTTTCTATACAAATGTTTTGAATTACACATCACAATCTGTTGCATTTTGCTGTTTTGGCCAGTAAGAAAGTATTTTCATTGGGCTAGTGTTATGATCATGTCTGCAGCGTTTACTGCTGGCTGCAGTGGTATTGTAACCCAAGCAGTTCTGATGTCATTACATGCATTTTCTTGCATAGTTTGGTTTGCACTTAAACTAGTTGCTGATTCCATCTGCAGTCACTCTGAAATTAATGACAGTTTAACATGCTCTTGTGTAAACAAACATTGTCTGCTGCAATGGAGGGGCAATCCCTTTCCTGCAGGCTGCATATCATTGTCTGCCTTTTCCTGCTGTCAGCCTGTGATTAATTACCATTCACTTGTGTGGGAATCTGCAGGTCTGCTCCCATTGGATGACCTCAGTATAAAGAACTGCTTCCTGCAATGCTTGATGGGCTACCATAGTCTCAGATCCTGTCTGTTACTCTGCCCGTGCCCCACCTCGTTCCTAGTCCGTGTAGACTGCGCTGACTCCTGCGAAGGGGTCAGCGAGTCCTCCTAGTTCTGCTCTTGTTTCTAGAAGTTGTTACTTTGCTTGTCTTGTGTCATATATTGGTTCATCGCCAATATATACGCATACTTGCACGTTTATTATTTTCCTTGTATTCGTGTTACGTTGATACATCAGTGTCGCTGATATATAAGTACACGAACTGTTTATATCCTGTATTCCGTTAGTCAGCGTTCCAGCACGCTGAGCTAGTTATCCTGTTCCTGGTCCTGTTTGTGGATTGCGTTCATCTCTGCGAAGAGATAGCGAATCCTTCTGAGTCCTGTTCCCTGTATTACTCCAGTCTTAGTCAGAGTTCCTGCTTATGTCATATATCGGTTCATTGCCGATATATACATATGTTAGTCAGACGTTACAAATAGTTTCATTGATAGCTGTAATTGTAATACGCTAGGAAATCATACTTATTGTATATTTATCTGTGTTACGTTCATCTATCTTGATCCTGCTATTTCCTGACTATCCTGTCCTGTCTTTGTGAGGCACGCCATTGCTGCAAACGCATTGGCTACCTCATTCCAGTCTGTTTTATTGTGGAAGCTTGCTGTCACTGAGTAGTGGCTAGTTAGGCAAGCGTTCATTCTGTCTACCTGTCCTGATCTCCTCAGTCCTGGTTTATGCGCTCAGCGCTACTTTGCGCTGAGACGTTATTACGAAAGTGTTTGTGGCTGTTCGGATCTGCACCGGCTCTGTGCACCACAATCTCTTATTGGAGTCAGTCCTCTCCGCCACTAAACTGGGGATATCCTGATTCCTTGTGCTGGTGTGTGTACCTCCTTCACGTCAGCTTATGCATCACGTGCTGACCGTGGAGAATACACCTCCAAGCGTGACAGCTAGCTTCCCACTGGGGCATTGCATTGAACTTCCCACTGAGGCATTGCATTGAATTGCGTTTGCAACTCAACTGATAAGGTGCAAACTATTAATAGACTTTGAATTGCACTATGTTACAGTTATCAAAACAATGCTACAATGCAAATGTAATGTGTTAGAGTAAAAGTACACTTACAGCCAAGAGCACTAGCAAATCTGTAATATTTTTGTCTTTATTCTGGGAAAACTCAATAACAAGAAAATAGGGGTGATTTAAGCTGATTACACAAGCTGATTTTTTTATTGACATTTGAAAGCTACAGATCATTTGTAAAAATGTGCAATCACAACAGAACATAATCAGTTAAAGTCATCACTACTATGCCGATATGGGGTTTTCATATAGAAAAAATGACTGAAATATTTTAGAGAATAAAGGCAAATATTTTACAAGGCTAAGACCCAAAATAATATTGCTGCACGCAGGGAGTGCAAGGTAACATTGGATACCAGCAGAGTACAGCATGTTGCACAATTAGTGTGGCCTGTGGTACATGGGTAAGGAGAACTATGCTATGGTAATGCATGTTAAGCAAGTACGTAACATGTATTTCCTTAGCAAGTATCATGTTACTCATGTACCATGAGTCATGCTAGTTGTGCAAAATGCTGTTCTCTGCATTAGTACCAGTAACATTGCTGTGAGCTGCCTGCATGGCAATATAGCCGACACTTCATGCATCAGGCCCAAAATGTCCTCTATGATTCTTACAATAGTGGTAATAGCATCCGCTGCTAACCAAAAATGACATTCTCTGTGAGAGATGTCCAATAAATAGAAACTATAGGTCCAGCACCCATATTTTAAGCTTCCTTAATAATCTGTAAGATTTATAAGAAGAATTTTCTTTTAAATTCTCTACAAGCAACCCAAAACTTGCCTTCCCCATTGGCTTTAGAACAGTTTTGCAAAATGTATCCCACAAAATTTGTACAACTGTAGACAAAGTGAAAGTGTGAAAATCTGCTATAGTGCAGTACACTTATTTGCATGAATAATCTGATTTATAAGAAGCATTGTCTTTTAAATTCACTATAAGCCACACAAAACTTGCCTTTCCCTATGACTTTAGAAGCAAGAGAGGTCAGTACCACATGGGATAATTAAACCTCAGTTACATTTGTCACAGGCGGCCACAGCACAAAGACACCAGCAGCAATAGACTGCTGTTTCAGACTACGTCCTCTTTCAAGCTGCTTATAGTCACCTACAGTCAACGGTACCGGGGCGTTGGTTGTGGCACACACTTAAATACTGGATTGCACACACTTAAAGGAATACTATCGATTCACATATTTTCAATTGACACAGGAATTGTTTGGGAAGTGCTGCTAAGCACTGGTGTATACATTTTAGTAGCAACTTCTTTGTTTACTGTTAGCAAAATACTTTCAAAGTTTACTGACGCCAAAACTGACGGCTGATTGAGCCATGAGGAGAGGGGAAATTCCCCTCACACTTGATCAGTTAACTCTATGTGTAGCTCTGTGTGTGACAGAGAAGAGAGCTCCCAACAGCTGCAGCTCCTGTGTCCTGTGTTTCTGACTGAAGTGTGTGAAGAGAGCAGAGGAAATGTAACTAATAGTCACAGCTTTTCATACTGTGTTTGCTTTCAGAGTTTTATATGTTTGATATTTGCTTTCTGTAGTCTGATATGCAACTTTGGCTGTGCATTGAAGCAGATACCCCTTCTGCAATTGATTTGTCCCAATATAGCTAAATCCTACCCTCAATAAATTACAGTTTTTGCCTCTGATATTTAACATGAAAAGTAGGAAAATGTTTACACAGATACTTAGACATTATTTGCACACTGTCATTTTAGAACACTTGGGTATCGATAGTATTCCTTTAAATACTGGATTGTGGGTGCTCCTCCTCTCATACAGGACCCAATGACTTTAGGACAGTTTTGCAAACTTAACCCCAAAATATCTGCAAAACTGTGGACAAAGTGAAAGTGTCAAAGTTTTCGTATTGCTTATCAGGCAGGCAGTTTGTTAGAAACTCTGAATCACACAGGCAAAACGCTACAAATCTCAGCATTCATAACAATTAGGGTGGCTTCAAAACGTCAAATAATCGATTAATAGCAGAAACAAAATTTATAAATTGGTTCAAAGCTGTGCAGAACGGTTTAAATAAGGACAACAACTTTTTATATTGTTATGACGCTGATGATATTTGAACTTTCTCAGCCATTCTAGCTGAACTTGTGAACTAAGAATTTACGATACCTCTGGGTCAATCCTAATCCCAGGTCTGTGAGCATGGAGTAAACAAGGATTCTTATCTTAACAACCTCTAACCCCATTTAGATGGTCTGTTTGAATTAAGGCATCTTAATGACATGTATTTATGCTTGAAAAAAATATCTGTTTTCCCTTCTGATGTTGCATGTATAAGACTGTCTGTACCACCAGTCTACAAACTAACAGGATATAAGCCCGACGAAGGCTGCAAGGCCGAAAGCTTGTTTATTTTTATTCATTTTTAGTTAGCCAATAAATGGTATCATCCTGATTTAAAACTTTTTGCATTCATAACAATAAACTAATGCAGTAATATGGGAAGTTTAGATCTTCAACGTTATTGTGTCCTCTTTCTCTGCCCAATATGCAATTAACTTTTTCTCCTGCGTTTTCTCCTAAGTGATATTTTCAAACTTGTCAATAAAATGTCTTTTAAATCACCAGCAAGCAAGAAAATACTTTTTTGATAGTACTTTTTCGCCTTTTATTTTGTACATTTTCAATTGCAAAGTTCTGAAAAGGTATTCTAAATATTAGATGAAAAATAATCTCTCTAGGAGAAAACTGAGGAGAAAAGGTGAATTGCATGTGGGCCTCTCTCTAGTTTCATTATGTTATACATCGTGACAAAGTATCTGGCAAAGTGCCACTCTCTTTGTCACAAGTGACGGAAGATACTGTATGTTGCACGGTTGCACCTGGGATCAGGCATTACATCTTGTAGCAGTTCTGAAAGAAAGGCTTTTGATGACTGTCAGGTGTGGCAGGCGTTAAAGCCTTCATTTGGGGTCCGGAGCTGACCAGATGTAGAGCAATGTGGGTGCATCTGATCGTCAGATCCTGGGTAGATCAATTTCCAGGATTTTATGTGCTTCTGTCTGTCTAGCTCAAAAAGGGTTAAAAACAGAGATAAGAAAAGTCTCTGGGGAGGAAAAGGTTTGAGAGAGGCGTGTCCAGCAGGTTTTGTCAGTCTGCATGGAAAGGGAATTTCTTTGTTTCCGGGAAGTTGGGTCTGCTGAGAAGTTACTGCAAGACTAACATTTGTGTTGCTCATAAGAGAAAGCAAGCACTTGGCCTTACCTTTATTTTGTTTGCTTTTCTTTATGAATGGACTGCAGACTGTTGTTTTTGAACCTGCTGCTAAATAAACCTCCACTCATTTTGGATACAAACTTGCTTTGAGCTGCTCTGTTCCTTCTAAATGCTTACTATTTGAAACTGGTCCCTCAGAACATGTTAGACCAGGGGTCCCCAAACTTTTTCAGCCAAGGGCCAGGTCAACATACTTCAGACTGCTGGGGAGCCGGAACATACATAAAATGATGTTGAAAAACATTACATTAATTACCCCCAATCATGCCCAGAGGAGAACTCCCAGCAGCAGCCATTCAGTCACGCGGCACTCAAAGAACGTCTTTGTGCACCAGTGAAGCATACCCAGGTGACAACCTGCTGTTTGACTGTAGTATCACCTGATGCAGAATTGGATTGGAAGCCAGCAAATGACTGCTCACTGGCTTCTACAGTATGTGGATGGGTGGTGACTGCCAGCACTGCTATTCTATATGCGGGCCCCTGATATTTAAAGGTGCAGTGGGCCACATCTATAAGTTATACATTGTGTTTGGGGGCCAGTGAAAAGCCTTGGGGGGCCGCATTCGGCCCGCGGGCCTTAGTTTGAGGACCACTGTGTTAGACCAATAGCAATGCTTTTAGATACCATGGCAAATATGCAATTGCATTTTTCTCCTGAGTTTTCTCCTAGGTGATATTTTTTTAGTTGTCAATATCATAGTGCTTTTTCATGTACTTTTTTTTTTTTACTTTTTCTGTTGAAAAGTGCTGGAAAGTTATTTTAAATAAAAAATGAAACATTATCTCCTATGGAAAAACTCCTAAGTTTTATCCCAAGATACATTTTCACACCATGGCCCATATGCAATTAACTTTTCCTCCTGAGTTATCTCATAAGATATAATTTTTCATCTTCTCTTTGAAATAACTTTTCATCACTTTGCATGTGCAAAAGTACCAACATTAGGTGAAAAATAACCATCAAAATGAATTTGAGTTTTCTTTGCTTGCTGGGGATTTAAAAGGCATTTAATTGACAAGGTGTGAAAATATCACCTAGGAGAAAAAGTTAATTGCACATGGTCCCTGGGCCGGTATTCTAAACAGGTGTGTCTTCAGGGTGCATGGGCGTCTTCTGGAGCACTAGGGCTGGCATCAGGTCTCCCACCAAGTTGTCAAGTCTCCCTCCAGGTCTCCTGCTATCTCCAGATCTGTCAGGTCTCCCACACACCAGGGCTGGTGACAGGTCTCCCGCTAAACTATCAGGTCTCCCTCCACGTGCCTTAAGGATTGTCAGGTCCCCTCCCCCAGGTCCGATGTAAGGTCTCCCCACCAAGCTGTCTGGTCTCCCTCTAGGTCTCCTACCCTGTGAGGACCTCCTACCTCAGAGCCAGCATCAGGTCCCCCTCCCCCCTGACGGCATGTGCATGAGTACACACCTGCTGCCCCCGGGTCATGCAACAGGTGCAAGAGAGGATGAAGAGGGATGTCGCAGACAGGAAGGGGCACACCGGCCAGACATGTTGCCTGTGGTTGGATCACTGTTAACTTGTCAGAAAGAGCATAAACTAGCTTGGAGGGGAGACCTAGCGCCAGCCCTACTGTATATTCAGTCCATAAGATGCACAAACATTTTCCCCTAATTTTTTAGGGGACAAAAAGTAAATCTTATGGAGCAAAAATACAGTATATCTGTAGAGAGAAAGGATGAGACTCAGGTGCATGGACGGTGGGGAGAGCCATGTGAGGTGAAGAGTGGTAGTAGATTTGATGACATGTGGAGTCATCAGAAATGGGGATGACCAGACATGTGGTAGTAACAGAGATGAGGGCAATAGGAAAGTTAAAGGGCCCTGTCAGATGATCAAATCTGACAGGGCTCTATCTGATGTGTGCCACACACTAGTAACAGACTTTCAATAGATTTAAATCTAAAAAAAAATCTATCGAACTGCAACGTTGCACTGTTAAATCTAGTGGAACATTATGGGCCATTGATCTGCTGCCATTCTTGACCTGCCACATTCAACCTAGATTTTCTGTTTGGACCCATCAATCAGTGTCAGTGTAGCACAAGTACATATACTGTACACTGCTGCAGTGTAGGCATCACATCACAATTCCCAACCTGCGATGCAACTTTCTAACTTTATAACTGTTGGGTTGCAATCCTATTGCGTGAAATGTGCATAGTGTCAAAGGACCCTTAATTACCCTATCTCAATGCACATAGTGTGAAAGATCTTAGTATATGAAACATTTAATAAACATTAGCTGAAATTAGGTAAATATGTATCTTTATTATGGTCTGATGCAATATTAGAACTATACAAAAAAATCAGCAATAGGGTGTCACCTTGAAACAGAACCCAGCAACATCCTAGAAACATTCTGCAATTAAGTTCCAATGCACATTACATTTATTTCATTTTTACAGAAAATCTATGAAACACTCCCAGAGAGAGTTTGGGGATTATTAGAATTTCAGTATTATTGCTTAACAAAACAATAAATCTACAGTCAGTCTATAATAGGGGTGAAGGCTAGGCTACATGGATGAGTTCATTAAGGCAGTACACTGTGAATTGTGATAAATCATTCTTATGTATCCTTAACTTGTGCTTTTTAATGGAATCTTTTGCATACTGACCTCCTAAAGTTTTACCTAATAAATATATATTTGCGCCTTTACCACCATATCAATGATAGCTGGTTCATGCATCTTTATGCAAAATTCACATTTAATTAATAATTTATAATATTCTATGGGAAGCTCTTTAATATTACAAATTAAATCAGGATAACATGTTTGCAGTACGATTCAGCACATTGTTCTAACTGTAAATAATGCTTATGCTTGTACACGATTCCTGTGGTGTACTCCTCACTCCTGTATTACTGTGATGTATGCCTTTCAGTCTGGTCTCCCTATGACCCGAATTGCCCCGCTGCAGTCCGTCAAGAATGTGGCAGCCAGAATTATCCACTCCTCCCATTGCTCCACCACGGCGGCTCCCCTCTGTGAATCCCTCCACTGACTTCCTTTCCAGTGTAGAATCAGATTCAAGGTACTGTGTCTGGACTACAAATTTGTCAACAAAACCTGCCCAATCTAGATTTCCAATCTTACCCAGAGGTACACACCTAGCCGCTCACTCCGCTCCTCCAATGAACGCGAAGTTCATTGGAGGAGTGGAGTGAGCGGCTAGGTGTGACTGCACCCCGCATCACCCAAACCCATGCACACCTCCAGGACTTCTCAAGAGCTTCTGCAACACTATGGAACTCCCTACCCCCCCCCCCATCAGGGTTTCCCTATCCTTCATAATCTTCAAGAAGGCCCTCAAAACTCACCTTTTTCCTCTGGCCTCCCCTCCTCCCCCCCTCCGCCTACTCACTAGTGCTCTAAACCCGCAGCCGAGCTCTGGTCCCCTACATTTTGTGTCCCCACCTCTCCCTCTAGATTGTAAGCCTTTGGGCAGGGTCCTCCTCCTTATGTCTCCTCCCATCCAGTGACTGACTAAGCATTACCTTGTACTCCTACTGTGCTGCGTGATCTGTTTTTTCTTGTATTCCTGTATTGTTTTAACGCTGTATGTCACCCCTAAATATTGTCTGTGACCTTAATGTACAGTGCTGCGTAATATGTTGGCGCTTCATAAATACAATAAATAAAATAAATATGGATATCACTATGAGTTACAGTGTCATATAGAGCTTTGTCTGCACATAGATAATTACGTTGCTGCATCCTGATGGGTTCCTATAAGCTTGTTGCTACATATATTAGCAAAATGAAGAGAAACGCGGTAACATTGTAGTACACATCAGAACAGAATGAAATGATGTAAGAAATATTGACTTTTGTTTTCATTATGCCTGCCCATTCAGCCTGAGAATTATTTGGTTTAAGAACCCCTCCTACCTCCACTCTTTTAGCATTCCCCTAACCGTTGCACACTCATGCCTCGTCAAAAAAAAACAGTTCTATAAATTATCTGATATAAAATGAAGTCTGCTACTGCACTTGTCCTGCTGAATTTGGAAATGCTGAATGATTGCGCATGAAAGAAAGGAACTGCTGCATGTGGGTGGGGAGGGACCACAGAACAGTTGGTTGAGGTGGGCAAAAAAGTAAGTACATCCATTTTTCTCAGACATCCTTGTATTGCAGTAACTGATCCTTTGGATGTTGCTTACTATGGCAGAGCAATAAATGTACAACAAACAGGTAAACAGCAAATAAAGCTTGAAAATCTCTTACATGATGGTTTAATAATAAATAAAGAAAATAGTTGAAAGTTTAAAGAAATTGTAGAACTGTAAAAATAAAATTGTAATTGTAACTGTAATTACTGTAAAAATAAAATTCTGTGAATTGATTCAAAACAAATCTTTTAATGCATCATAATAAATAACAAACATAATCACATACAACAATTGTAAGAATAGGTACAACTTTTAGTAAACTGCAAAGTTGCTCACCTAAACTGAAGAGTGGAAACAGTTTTCTTATCAGTTTTTGTAAATGTTTTGTTTCTCTTCTCCATTATAGATACTATGAATTTGAAGAGAACAACATGAAGTAAATATCCTCAAAAATACTTAAATGTCTGAAAACATGCAAACATTTCCCGATGGGTGAAAAAACAAGGTTGTTTTGGTGCTCGGCGCCAGGCACCTGAGCTGGGTGCTGCTATCGCACTAATGATATAGTGCACACCCTGCACAAGGATAATTTGGGGTTCCGGCAATCACTGCACCCTGAATTACTCCTCCCTCCAAGTTGGTACGACTCGGAGAGAGAATAGTATGTAACACCCTTGGGAATTTGAGCGGCAGCAGGGTAAGCGCCCTGCCCCCAACTCACCAGCTGCGTACTAACACGTGCACAAAAAAACAATAACGCATAAAATAATTTGTCCTTATAAAGAAGGTCGAAAACAAATTGTAGGATGCAATTTTGTAAGATCTAAAAATGTAAGTTGTAGGACACATTTATATTTATTCCCATAATGTATTATGTCATATTTCCCTTTAAAGTTGGCTTTCCACTATTCCATAGCGAGCATGTCTGGCAAACAAATGCTTACCACCCATTCTGAAATTGAATGAGAATCTGTGATTGTTTTACTACCTTGCATCACTCAATTATGATCAGATTTCAGCAGATATCTTATCAATAACCAAGCTGTATTCCTGTGCTGTTCACTAGCAATGTGTAGGTCAGTTGCTGTAAAGCTGTACAAATCTATGTGGATGTCTTTCCCTCCTACGGCCATAACTAGTGAATTGTGATTGAAAAGCTAAGCATCAGCAAACAGAGATTTAGCAATTAGATTGGAAACTTCAAAAGAAAACTGGTAGATTTGATCAAGAAGATTGACTTAGGAAAGGTCGACAGGACCCATTCTCCTTAAAGGATACCCGAACTAAAATGTGACATAATGAGATAGACATGTGTATGTACAGTGCCAGGCACACAAATAACTATGCTGTGTTCCTTTTTTTCTTTCTCTGCCTGAAAGCGTTAAATATCATGTATGTAAGTGGCTGACTCAGTCCTGACTCAGACAGAAAGTGACTACAGTGTGACCCTCACTGATAAGAAATTCCCCTTTTTTTACCTCTTTCGGGGCCCCTCTGGCCCAAGGGCCCCGATGCGGTCGCTACCTCTGCACCCCCTATTGCTACGCCCCTGCTCAGAAGCCATTTTCTGCTAGGAAAGTGTTTTATAGTTAGAATTTCTTATCAGTGAGGGTCACACTGTAGTCACTTCCTGTCTGAGTCAGGACTGAGTCAGCCACTTGCATACCTTATATTTAACTTTCAGGCAGAGAAAGAAAAAAAGGAACACAGTATAGTTATTTGTGTGCTAGGCACTGTACATACACATGTCTATCTCATTATGTCACATTTCAGTTCGGGTATCCTTTAAATCCAACAAGAGAATATCTATGACCCTATGCTCACCTTGAATGCAATCCAATAATACATAAATGATTCAAAACAGTAGGGAAAATCTAATACAAATTTACTACCAAATGTTAATAAAATAAAGCCATGGGCTTTATAAAAGTTTGGCAAATAGCTTTTTATTCCTCTGTCTGTACAAAGGACAGGAAAACATAACATACACTTGGCAGAAGGGAGACTTGACTGATAGATGTGGGAGGATGATACCATTGTTTATTTGAGGAAATATTTTGTGAAGTTCAACAGATGGATGCATGTCTTGTTTCAACCTAAATAACTATGTAACTATGACTCCATCTGAAGGCCCATCCCTGTCAAGAAAATATCTCTTTTTTTACAAAAACACAAGATTCCCAAACACAGAATGGCTTTTATTGCAAGCAAGCAGTGTAAGATTTATGATATTGTTACCAGTTGTAGCAATTATGAGACCAAAGGTTGTCTGATGGACTTCTGGTTTTTAAGTTGTAAAACTCCTGTCCCAGATGGCCTCTGGTGAGCATGACCACCAGATTTCACAGCTACTTCACAATAAAACTACAGTAATCAACTAACAACTTACAATTGCACTTTTATTTTAACTGGTTGAATATATACATTGGTTTGTCTTGTATTATCAAGATGGCAGCAGTAGTATTGTTAAGGTGGTCAGGACAAGAACACTAAAAATCTCATTGTGAGTCACATCAAAATCCTGCTATGCAATCTCAACAACAGTTCAGCACAGTAACCAAGCAGCTCGGGGTGACTCAAAACTTCAAGAAAGGTATAGGGGACTTAAAGAGACTGAACAGCTCTCCTACTAAAAAGCAATGCTAAGTGTGGTTTGCCTTCTCAATACAGAAGGAATGTGCGATAATTCAGCTTAAAGTCAACATCTGTGGTTACCCACAATGCACCACTACTGAATATACAAATTATGTCTTTATGCCCCAGAAGCCAAGCTTGCATCCAGAACCGCTGGTGTCTAGCAAGCCTGTAGCTTTAAATTTTACAGAGCCATACCAACCTCACATGCAAACAGCCTGTTTCAGACTTTTGGTCCTTTTCAGTGCATGGCAGGGATTGATATAGCTTTATGGGATTGAGCTTGGACCAGTACAACACAGTAACTAAGCAGCTCGGGTTGATGGAAAACCATAAGGAAGGTATAAGGGACTTAAAGGACCCCAAAAACCCTCCTACTAAAAAGCAATGCTAAGTGTGATTTGTCTTCTTAAAACAGAAGGAACAGTTCACAAGAGATGTAAAATACTAATGGATAACAAAGCCCACTACCACCACCTCCAGACAAATCATAGAACACAACACAATTCAAAAGTTCAAGATGTTGAAAAGGCAAGAGTCATTGAAAGTACTACAACACAAATGGCCAAGAGGTTAATATACAATCTCCTACCTCTCCATAGACTAACACCCTCAGAAAGTGTAGTACTGACCACTGAATCATTTATTCCCTCAACTTTAGTCACAAACGCCCAGTCAGTTTCAAGGAAACTAAAATCTGTATACATATATAATCTTTTGGATAGTTAATATGTACTTAGTTTATTAAGTCATCTGTTAGTTGCCTATAACCACAATACACAGTAGAGTGAATATAAAAGCAGGTGGGAAGGAGAAGAATCCAGCCGGAGTAACAGCACCTGCAGGCCGTAGTTTGTCCAGTGCTGGTCTAGGGCCAATTTTAGTGGATAGCTCATTAACTTGTCCTTATGATTTTGGGATGTGGAAGGAAACTGGAGTGCCCAGAGGAAACCTACGCAGACAAGGGGAGAACATACAAACTCCGTGCAAAGACTGCCCTGGATGGGATTTGAACCAGGGACGCAGCGCTGCAAGGTGAGAGAGCTAACCACTACGCCACTTTGCTGTCTGTTTCATCATCATTGCATTTTTTCTGCTCTTTATCTACTGTACTCAGCTGTGGAACACGGTAATAAAAGTATGGCCACGATCTGTCGGAGCTACAGGTTGATAATAAAATGTTTTCTTAAATGGTTAATGTAAGATCAAAAGAACATTTTAGGGGAAAAAAGTAAAAACATTTTTTAAATGCATGTTTGTTATTCTATCCATAGCAACAACAGTTTGTATCTTAATACTTTGAATAAGGTGGATTTCCTGCAATCTACAAATTTCTTTGTGAATAAAATCCAAGCATCAGATAAGAACAAAACAAAACAAGAACATTTGAGATTAGCATGGCAGCAAACATCTCAGGGGATATGCAAAATGTGTGATCAGTCCGCAGAATCTACTTCAATAACTGGGATGAATGTCCAACCCTGTATGAATCTCTTATAATTTCGGCATGTCAGTAATTGCTTCAGCAGGAATTCCAGTCAGCACCGTTTAGTTGATACCTCAGAACCCTCCAGGCTACCTATAAAAACCATCCTAGTATAGGACTTCCATGTAAATTCACAGGAAGGTATAATACAATCTCTACATTAATGGGTGTTGTCTCTCTGCTTCTGATGAAATCAAGCTTTTGAACACTCTTCTCATAAACATTGTTCGTAAGTCCATCAACCACTTCAGCCTTCAGTCGTTTTCACTTTATGCATCCGAGCAATTTTCACCTCCCATTCATTAGCCTATAACTTTATCACTACTTATCACAATGAACTGATCTATATCTTGTTTTTTCCGCCACCAATTAGGCTTTCTTTGGGGGGTACATTTTGCTAAGAGCCACTTTACTGTAAATGCATTTTAACAGGAAGAATAAGAAAAAAACGGAAAAAATTCATTATTTCTCAGTTTTCAGCCATTATAGTTTTAAAATAATACATGCCTCCATAATTAAAACTCACGTATTGTATTTGCCCATATGTCTAGGTTATTACACCGTTAAAATTATGTCCCTATCACAATGTATGGCGACAATATTTTATTTGGAAATAAAGGTGCATTTTTTCCGTTTTGCATCTATCACTATTTACAAGTTTAAAATAAAAAAAAAATAGAAATATTTCATCTTTACATTGATATTTAAAAAGTTTAGACCCTTAGGTAAATATTTACATGTTGTTATTGTAATGTTTTTTGTTTTTTTTGTATTAAACATTTTATTTGGGTATTTTTGGGAGGGTGGGATGTAAACCATAGTTTTATAATGTAAATGTGTCTTGAGTTTTATTTTTTTCACTTTTAGTTGTAGTTTTACTTTTTGGCCACAAGATGGCGGCCATGAGTTTGTTTACATGACGTCACTCTAAGCGTAACATACGCTTAGAGCGACGCATGGGGGACGTTACGGCCAGAAAAAGCGAAGCTTCCAAGAGAAACTGTCGCTTTTTCAGCGGGGGAGAGGAATCAGTGATCGGGCACCATAGCCCGATTCACTGATTGCCAGGCTAACGAACCGCGGCTGGGAGCGTGCGTGCACGCGTGCGATCGGCCGCGGGAGCGCGCGGACGCGCACATGGCCTCCTGGGCGTAGCTAGTACGTCCAGGAGGCCAAAGTAGTTAAAGAGAACCTGAGGCGGATTTTTTAAATCTTAATAGGACACAGAGGCATGTTCTGTGCACAATGACATGCCTCTGTGTCATTCTGCTGTCGCTGCCAGTCTCCTCAGGCTCTGCTGTCCCCCCTGAATAATACAGACAGGCTATCGACAATCTGCTTGTCACTAGCCTTCTGTTTCCCTGCAGCCTGTCAATCAGTGTCCTCCGCATTGCCTCCCCCATTACATCGCTCCCCGCCACCGCTAGCTTCCTGCAATCAAAAGCTATGCCGCGACCCAGGAAGTACCCCTGGGTTGCTGCTTAGTTTCCAATTGAAGGAAGCTAGCGGAGGTGGGGAGCGGCGGGGGAACCATGTAATGGGGAAGGCAATGCGGATAAAAATGATTGACGGGCTGCAGGGAAACAGAAGGCTAGTGACAAGCAGATTGTCTCTAGCCTGTCAGTATTTTTCAGGGGGGACAGCAGAGCCCTGGGGGGGAGGGGGGTGGGCGGGTGGACAACTGGCAGCGGCAGCATTAGCCATCTATTTCAATTAATCTTCACTGAACCAGCTGAAAAAGCAACCAAAATTGTGTGTTTAATTGAGAATAGAAAATGCCTATGTTAAAGAAGTGGATATTGTTTGGTAGTGGGCTGAATATATTATGAAAATATTAATACCTGTCTATGAATCAAACTGGATGCCTTAAAGAACAACTATCAAATAAGTGGTCGCAGAGTGGTTAAAGAACAACTATCAAATAAACTGTTTTAGTGTAAACCCTGCATACCTATAGAGCTTTTAGCCAGCAACACTAGAAAGCTTTTCAGAGGTCTCTCACTACAGCCTGCATGTCTTTTTTGCCATCCGTTTGTAACAATTTTGTGTCGGCATCGGGGGATGGAGAGGCAGAGCTGAACTGTAGCCTGGCTGTAAACTGTTTACTTTAGACTGCATGGCAGAGAGAGAAACACAGAAGCACACACACAGACAGAGCTGCAGCTAATGATTATTTACACACATTTGAAGCTATATTCTGGTTTCTATCATTCTGAACATATTTTACTCATAGTATTAGAGCCAGTAAAGATTGTTTTTGTTTGCTGGATGTGCTGGACACAGTGAAAACTATTCTCTGTGAATACAGGTGTGGGGGGTGGTCAAATTACAGAGACAACTGGAGCCCTGATGGTGCAGTAAGTCACGACAGGAAAAGGATTAAGCAAAAAAATGAAATGTGTACTCACAAAGGAAGATTGCAGAAGGGCAACCAACCGCTGTAGACAGGTGGAGATCTATAAACCCCACTCCACTCGGGTGTCCAGTCAAGCTGGGTGTCGTTGCGCTCTCGGTGAAAAGGGAACTGGATGGGCTTGGAGGTGGCTAGGCCACATAAGGAGGGTAAATGGCACAAGGAGAAAAGAGGCACCCAGGGTTTGAAAAAAACTAAGTTACCAGTTAAAAAGTAAAAAGTTACCAGTTAAAAAGAAAAAAAGTTGAGGTGGCTTACCTCAATTGAAGACATAATCATACGATTAATGACCTTTAATGTGCACTGGCAATGCATTTCGAGGGACTGCCCCCACTTCCTTAGGTCAAATAAAAGTGCCCAGACAGTGCTTAGATCCAAATTTAGACGCCTCTACATTATTTTTAGCAGATCTTCCCTTACGGCCACTGTCTCTGGTGGCTTTGATTTAATAATGAGCACCCATTTATAGTAACTAATCAGAGAAAACAGGGCAACTTTAATTACATGACTAATTTAAGCTTTGGTGACATAATGCAGGAATTTAAGTTCCTTTGAGGATGATCTTGGAGTGGTAGAGTCATTCCACACAATTAACTCTGTTATCAGTCTTTAAACCTTTATATTTGTGCAGATACAAAATGAAATTTGATTTTTCATTTTGGGCATGGGCAGGTCTAAGAACTACAGTATAACAAATACAGTATGCAGTCAGCAATAAAAATGCATAGTAGCAATGGGTGCTGGCCCCCAAATTTCAACCAGATCTTTCAAACCCCCCTCCCCCTGGAACCAGCCATTCTCTCAGGTAACCCTTGATATCACTTGTCACAAATTGCTCATGATATTGGTGTATCAGTGGTTATCACTTTGCACCTTTGTCTTTGCTTGAACAGGTGAAACACGCCTCTGCCTATGTAAAAACACATGAAAATACTTAGTGTATATGAAAACATAAAACACATTGGGCCATATTAAATTTGAGGTGATAAGAGGCTCAAAACATGCGAGTTTTTTTTCACCTCACATCGCTCAGGATTTACCGACAAATTCAAGTGTCAGTTTCACCTGAGCGATACTCCTGTGTGGCGAGCGATGTGGATCGAGGCATTTATGTTGTGGAGCTGTCCTTCAGCACCATGGCACTGCTGCCTTGCTCCCCTGGGAGATGTGTGCGCACCGGATGTCCGGCACAACACTTACCTCCTGACTGGCCCAGTGAGGGCCACCTAGTGGATGAATGAGGAGCCCCAGTGGCACAATTAAAGATGCTTCTGCTGGAGTTCCCAGTAAGAAGAAGACGACAGAGTTAGTGGTGAAGGTCCTGACATGTCCCGCATGCAGCGACAATCAACATGCGTGGGGCTCCGCCATACTAGCCCACATGGTCCGTGATATGGGGGGCTCTGTAAAAAAAGGGGCTACAAAGCCTCCCCCTCTCCTACAGAGTCCTTGTCCATATCATTCTACATAGGCCACCCAGGATTTCTGCTCCGGTGCCCAGTAGGAGGTAGGGGGGATGAGCAGTAATTCTGGGTGGCTTATGTAGAACCTGGGAGCCCCCTTTAATAAAGGGACCCCCAGATGTCCTGCCCCTTCCAGGTAAATAAGTAAAGAGGGACAACTTGGAGGCCCTATACCTATTTCATGTATAATAGTAAAAAAAAAATACACCAATAAAGCGTTATTAGGGAAAAAAACATTATTCTTTATTCTTCTGTTTTTCATCTGTCACTTCTTTGTTCTTTGACTTTTTTCTTCCCCTTTAATTCATCTGTCACTTCTTTCTTCTACTTTAAATCTTCATTGAAGGGTCCCATCTCGCCACATGCCTCACACTGCTCCTACGCGCCTTCTGCTGGCTCTGTGAATATCGTTTTCATGGAGCCTCGGCAAGGCATCTTTAAGCCTCTCTCCGGGAGTCAAAGTAACAGAGACTTCCAGATGCCAAAAGCAGCCTGCGAGGACACAGGTGATGGCATTTTTCAGAGTAGGTGAAAAGCTTACACCTATGTTTGATGGGAAGCATCGCTTCCCGGGTGCCAAGATTGCAACTGAATAGGAGGCAAAGAACTCACTGGGCAATTATATCATCCAAGCAAGTCCTTTACGGCCAGGGGGTGTTAAATTCAATTGCATTAAGTGATTCTCCCATAGCCTAATTTAAGAAATCGCCAACACTTATCTCTGGCGAGTTTAGTAATTGCATAGGACCCATAAAGCCTTATTTTAATAAGCCGTGTTGTAAGACCAGCCCAAGATACTTAACCTTGCTGTGATACAAAATACCAGGCACTAGAAAAGAAACTTTAGAAGGCACTGTCCTTTTTCATTTTGACATTTTTCTTCTCTTTTTGTAGCTAGGATAAGTGTGCGTAAAAAAATATATATCTGTTTACTTTAAATTGAATGGTCATGCTGTGTTACCAACCAACCACAGTGAATGCCAGCAGCTATAAATATTTAATAAGATATGCTGCAGCAGTGGCAAATAATTCCTTTATGATTGTCTTCAACTTATAACTGATATTAAATATGCATTTTATCTGTTCATCCTGTGAATAAAGAGGTGCTTGGCCGGGTTGGCCCAGCTACAGACCTGCACTGTACCTACTTCTACCTTTTGCCTGATGAAGCGGGATCATACCTACGAAACGTGTTGCATTTTCCCCTGGAGTATGTAAATAAATTTGTTTTGCTAAACTTTGTTGCCAAATCTTGTGTCTGTTTGGAGGAGTTAAGTCCACCACTGCCTCCTCAAATTTTACATTTTTAGACATTTTTATTCTTCTGGCGCCTCTGTATCCCTGTTACATTATCCTGTGAAAACTGACCATTCTTGTTTAACCTTTAGTAGGGTACAGCCACAAAAACCTAGAGGATTATCAATTTTATTATAATTATTGATTTATAAAGTGCCAACATATTTCATTGTACTGTACAAAGTAAGGGGAAAAAACATGGGGTGCATAATAATACAGACAATGATATACAGACACTGGGAAAAAACAGGAATGGCGATTACAATGACAAATGTAACATGAATAAAATGTATAATAACATGTAAGCTAAAAGACTGAGAAACAAATTCCAAGACACAAAAGGGTGAAAGAGCCCTTCCCTTGCAAGAACAATCTAAGTGATGAGAATGAAAAGATAAAATGTAAACCACTTGTCAACACCTATATAACCCACCCCAGCTTCTACTGCTGACATTTCCTAGCTACTATCAAGCTGCCTTTCTGTACCTGTCTGTTTATCAGCTAATCACATGTTGTTGTGTAATTATGCTGTACAAACTTCCACCTCTGCACATACAGTATATATGTTACGGCCAGAACCCGAAGTTTGGCCACTTCTAGTTCTGGCCGGCCACTTCGGGTTCTGGCCGGCCAATGTGCGAAGTGGCCGCTGTGCTGCGGCCAATGTGAGGAATGGAATGATTCATGTAAAATGAATGTATCTTCTGGCCGCAGCGGCCAAATGTATCGCAACCTAGTTCATTTAATGACATTAAGCCGGCGGCAATGAAACAGATGAAGCCACCGGCTTTTGCTCCGCCTCTCTCTCCTCCCCCTCGCCTCTCTCTCTCCTTTTCTTATGGGCAGCCGGCGGGGACACGCGTGTCCCCGAGAGTCGTTCGTCGCGCCAGGGAAAGCAGAGCGGGGAGGCTGCAGACATTGCTTCTGCCAGTACCCGCTCTGCAAGAACGGCAGGGAAGCCTGCCGCTACGAACGACTCCGGAGGGGACACGCGTGTCCCCACCGGCTGCCAATAGTAAGAGAAGGAGAGAGAGAGGCGGGGGGGAGGAGAGAGAGGCAGAGCAAAAGCCGGCGGCTTCATCTGTTTCATTGCCGCCGGCTTAATGTCATTAAATGAACTAGGTTGCAATACATTTGGCCGCTGCGCTACGGCCAGAAGATACATTCATGTTACATGAATCATTCCATTCCTCACATTGGCCGCAGCGCAGCGGCCACTTCGCACATTGGCCGGCCAGAACCCGAAGTGGCCGGCCAGAACTAGAAGTGGCCAAACTTCGGGTTCTGGCCGTAACATATAAACCAATGTACATGCAACAGTTGCTGTTTCCTCTTTACCCTGAGTGTTTCTTAAGTTCTACATCTGGATGCCCATTGAGTTCAGTGGCTGATACTTCAGATATCAGCACTTATGAAGTCATTAGGCATTAAGAGTTTGTAGTTAGGAAGGTTAGGGGTGCTTAGAGTTGGAGGAGGGGATGAATTGTTATGGCCATTTTTTCATAATTTGGACTCCGTCTTTTGACAGCACCCAAATCACACTCTGAGCACTACTATACATTACATACTATCACATACAGCCTATGGCGGTGCGCAAATCTATGGTGCCTAATTATCCGGCGCCCATTTTACCTGTCTCGCCTTGCCACATTTGGTGAGTGCCATGCTACTGTACAGCTCTCCTTGTGTAGCCTCCACTTCTCCATCTCTTCTGCTGTACAATCACTGTGAATGCAACAGTGGAGGAGATAAAGAAAAGGAGTCATGAAAAAAGCAATCAGAAGCTGCACCACAGTGTGGCAAAAAGTGCCGGACCACCAGGCATGTGAGACATCAGCTGTCTCTAGCATACATAGGGATCCGAATACTCATAGGGGCACTTGGTAGTGGCACTCACCCCACAGCAGTTACAGAAGTCAATTGTGGGGCTCCTAAAGAACATACAGCCCAACACAACTACAGGGGTAGCTGCAACATTTTTGGAAGTGAGATTCTATGTTTACATAAAAATAAAATATCCATCAGCATTTAGGTGTATTAAGACAAAAATAGCAATAGTGATCACAGCAAGCTGGATGGCTGGGAAGGAAGGTGATTAACATTCCTCCCTCGCTTTAGTTACAATGAAGAAGATACGACAATTTTTACTTTGTTTACAAAAAGAAGGACCCTGGTCGTATGCAATGTTGAACAGGTAATACAACATTGAAACTAAACTGAGGCAGCAGAGCACTATACCTACTCACAGAAATAAAGCACATTAAAGAAGTATTTTTGGTAATGTCTTGCTAATCTTATGTATGTGCATTGCCACTACAAACACCGTGCTCCTAATCATTATTCCTTTGTAACCTAGCAACAAAAATTGATACAGATAGAAATGTATGCTCAACTCCAAGCCAGTCTGGTTAATACCTTTTTTTTTTCAATTTCAAGGTTATTTTTAGCTTTTTTACACCATGCTTCTATATTTAAACCAAGCATGTCTCAGTTTTCTTATTAGAAAGCTCCCAACTCTCCTTTCTTCGATCTTTCTACACAAAACTGATATTTATTCCTTGCATAAAGTCCAAAAATGTCAAACATTTTTCCATTCCAATAACTGATGCATAAAAAAGGAAAGAAACATAGAAACATACTATGCAAAATAATCATGAAGGACAATGTATTTGTTGACTTTTAATTGTTTTGATAAGAAAATGCCCAACACTCCCAAGAAAGATGGTGACTATGCATGTCATAGAGATGGCATGCATTATTTGTATTGCACTTTTTCCTGTTAACTTATGAATAATACAATTTGCGGAGTAAGAAATGTCTCATGCAATGTGTGACCCATACATTATTCACATTTAAATAACAACCCTTTTTCCCGACAATCAACTAGAAGCTTAGAATTGAGGCTGACATTCTGAATTCCCTGAAATGGGATTTCTATTTTTGCCTGTGACCTTGTGACCTTGTATGAATCATAATACACCACTGACAAGCTGTCTACCAGTACATTTATCTGTGTGTTACAGATATAAATATCTATCTTTGCTTGAAATAGATTATTATTTCTACTAAAATTGATGAGGTAAAGTAAAAATCAAAAATATAAACATTAGTTATATACTATAGACAGCTCTTAAGCAAAGCTCTGATGCATTTGTCAAGAGTATAATTTATAGAACACGCATCATATGAGATATAGAGATGGTAAATGAGATGTAAATGTTCTGACTTTCTTGCTCATTTAATACAAATTATATGAAGCTTGTACCAATCCCAATCCTCAGAAAGTGCGTTCGACTTCCACGCCGCACACGATTTACATGCCTGTCATAAAAGTTTGCATTTCGTGCACCATCTTTAACAATGTACAATCAGCAAATCCTTTAGAACCTCTGTTTATATGCGCACATTTAATAAAGGCGCCTGTTGTTGAAAAGGGCACAGTAATTTAGCTAGTAAAATATCAGTAATATTTACTGATATATTACTATGACCTAGCCTAACTCTACTTTTACACAGAATCCTCCCTCTACCGGTGCCCAACCCTAAGACCCCCCTGATGGTGTCTAACCTTTACCCCCTCCTGGTGGTGCCTAACCTTAACCCCAACGCCCATGATGCATAACTTTAACCCCCCCACCAATGCTGTCCCCTATCTGCCAGGATCCTGTTGAAAGGGGCACGCTATAAAATAGCAGGCGCTTAGCCGCAGTTTGCAGTATTTTATTGGGCGCCCTTTTCAACAAAACATGTCTCGCACCCTTTTCAATTGATTCATTTTATATGCTATGCAATATTTGTAAAAATAAGTGTTGTCTCATCCTGCACCCCAGCTGTGATGCTGATGCTTGCCTTTTTGTTGGTCTCTAATACAGAAAAGTCACCAAAAGCACTTCAAATACAACATAAGTGACCATACTGCCCAAAGATAAGCCTAAATAAATTATGCTTAAACAATTGCAAGCTCAAATAGATACAAAAGTCAATTACCAGACTACATTTAGGCACTCTTAAAGAAGCCTAAAAAATACCTCTTTTTACTGGGCAGTCCTCTTCGGCAATAAGACCATAGCTGAAACGTCGAATCCCTGCGGCAGAACAAGATATTTATACCCCCAAAATCCCATGGCAAAATTCCACAACTTTCCAGGTCGTGGATTTTGCTGCCCGGGGAAGGCAGAGCTTTGCACTGTAGCTCTGCCTCTGCTCGCGTCAATCTTCACCGATCTCCACCTGCTCCCACCCCTCTCAGTGAAAGAAGACTGAGGGGGGGGGGGAGGTCAGAGAAAGGGCGGAAGTACCACAAGGGTACTACCGCTGAACCGCCCGCTGCCCGGCCTCAACGCGTCACTCTGCTACTCGGACTCCTCCTCACTCCACTGCCAGTGCCAGCCACCAGGTACTATTTACCTTGCCTTAAACTTTTTTTATGGGGAAGCGGGCAGAGGGGGGAGCGCTAGCGGAGGGGGTGGGGGGAATTTCCGACCCCCCGCGATCGGGGCATGCTCCCCCCTTATGCCTGCGACCCCATAGGGGGGCCGTATTGCGGCATGTTCGGGCGAACAGGGCCCTGTTCGGCCGAACAGGGGCCCTGTTCGGCCCTGTTCGGCGGGCATTGAAAAGTTCGGGCGAACCCAAACTAAAAAGGCCGAACACCATCAGGTGTTCGGCCGAACTCGAACATCACCCGAACAGGGTGATGTTCTGCAGAACCCGAACAGTGGCGAACACTGTTCGCCCAACACTAGTAACACACTCCAATAATTCCACAATTGGTACATTCACATCAGCAACACACACCAAGTTGTGCGCTACTGGTCACTGTGCATGTTTAGCCCATGTTACAAATGACTGTAGACATGGTACTGAGCACTGCATCGTGAGCCATCTGTTCTGTTGCATTGTGCATCACAATGCATTTAGTGTGAACTTAGGCTCTATTAACATAGAAACTGAATTTCAATTGCATCGAGTTATAATCATACTGTACATTTCAGTTTTGTTTTGTTTGAGTTGTTTTGTTTGAGTCAGTAGAGTAGAGTAACTCATATACAGAAAGTATTATAGTACCTACAAATAAATAATTCTTTCTTTTGGCCTATGGGTCCTAAGGGCACACAGAGAAAACACTAGCATTGTACATTTCCCGTCAGGTTGACATTGGGTTATTGATTTCAATGTATTTTGGTTTTGCCTGCTTAACCAACCTCTACCATAATGGTCTTATCTGTCTCAAGGATATCAGTATATTAATTGTTTAACAATAAAAAGCTAAAAGTAGCAAAACATTTAGTGCAGAGGAGAAGATACACAGAATTAGAAAACTGAAAAAAGAGGGGATGAGACCATGTAGCACAAAACAAAAGGTAATAATAGAAGAGGAAAAAAAGAGAACAGGGGAATGTTGCTCATAGTAATTAGGGGGAAGCTCCTATTTGTTTCTAGCACTTGGACATTGATCTGGTAAAAAATTATCTCAAACTGAACTACTAAAATATGTTATGCCTTGTACAAATGTACGAGTCATGTCACCTGGCAGGGATCAGGACACGACCCCTTGGGCAGCATTGCAGGGCCGGCACTGTTGCTAGGGGACGGTGTCAATAGTGCTGCATGGAAACGGGGCAAAAGATGAGAACAATGCTCTCAGCTGGCACTTGATTGAATCAATAATCAGGCTAATCATTGGGCTATGTGGCGGGGGCAGCTGTACACATGCTAGATTCTCAAGATCGATCTAGCATGTGTATGAGGCTTTAGAGTTGGTCAGTGCTACTGCATTCTGTTACACTGCTTTTTAAATATATGTTCAATCCCCCTGAGCTTCAGATCTATGGGCGTATGGGTTTGTCAGCTGTCTACATTTAACAGTCTTGGCAACATTTATCTTTACAATGGTAGTTAGCTACTGTTTTTGGACAATATATTATTTTATTATTAATAAGTGATATTGACAAAATAATTTAAAATACTGTTTCTATGTTTGCAGATGACACAAATTCAAGGAAGATATTTTCAGTGTACAAGCTGACCTAGATAACCTAATTGATTCAGTGTTTACATTGCAAATGAAGTTGCAGATAAATGTAACGTTATGCATTCTGGGGCTAACAACATATATGCCCCATGTTGTTTAAGGAGTATTAAATTAGCTGAATGCAGGCAGAAAAGTATCTGGGTGTCCTTCCAGTGTATGGACTCTATGGCTCTCCCTGCATCTTCTTTCTTGTCCCAATGCTGTTCTATGCTATAGCAACTGGTTCTCCTTATAGACAATGTGTTTGAGCAAATAACTTGCTCTAGAGGACAACATCTTCTCCTTCCTATCGGCTGTAATACTCTCCCCTGGACATGGTTCCATTTCTGTATGCTTGCCTTCCATCCTTCACCCCCTCTTCTGACTGCTCATACACACCTGGACCCCTCACTCTTACGATCCCTCATCTCACCTCTTCTTACCCCACCTACCTATCTTCCCACACCATGTCATATCTCTTGACCTATCCAACCCATTTACCTGTTGTCCACACCTCTCATGTCACATCTCCAGACATCACATAGCAATCCACACACTCCTTATGCCCGAATTTTTATTCTTCAACCTCTCATGTCACCTTTACTGTCTCCCACCTACTTTTGGTCATCACATCACATGGCACATAGGTACTATGGTCATCATACCATATCACCCCACTTTTCTGTGTTGCACATGAAATCCTGACCTGCAATGTGCTCAGCGTACTTTGCTAGTTTAAATAACAGACACTCCAGGCAATTAAACGTGCTAAATATTATATGCTAAATATTATGTATTCCAAGTCAGTACATAGTAAACAGATAACAATACAAGAGATACAAGCAATTTTCAAATAACTACCGTATATATGGGTAAAAATGTATATGAGGCCAAGTTACTGGTAAGAGTGAGCTTAAACAAAAGGAATACACTGGATGTGAGTTAAGAAGAATTAATGTCTTCATTATGGGGGCTTTTTACGTTTCCATCAGTCTGCTTTAGCTAGACATTTCCTTTATGCCTAAATAAAAACACATTTGCATTTTGCTTACTCCAGTTGATTATTTAAGGTAAACAGGAGTATGCAGATTTGGTGATTCCCCTAGTAGATCAATCCCCATATAATGTAAATTAAAATGTATTTCTGAGGTGGAATGTAAAATGTTTTGTACAGGAAAGATATTGGATTGCAGTAATAGCTGATGCAAAAACGAGAGCGTTATTTCTTTTTTTTTTTTTTCTAAGCTTTGAGAATCTCTTGAGGTTTCTCAACTCACCGTTTTTGCTGTGCAGCTGTAGAAAGGCTCTTCTGCATCATAAATTATTCATATCTGCTATTTTCCATCATTAACATTGCCGGAGCTACCCAAACAAGTATTGCATTTTTCTGTGTGTTTCGTTTTCTTTTAGTTTCCAAGCAGGTTTCTCTTTCCTTAATATGCATTAGCCATTTCATTCAATTTTGTTTAAAAAAGCAGCGTTTGGTAGGATGATTAAAAATTGGGTATACGGTAGTAATATGAGAATGCCACCAGAAAAAGAAATGTAAATGCTCTTATTCTAGTGGCTGCGTGTAAGCGGCATCAAGCCTCACTGCTAAGCTCTTCACCTGATCATATGTTATCATAAATCCACAAGCAGGAGATAGATTTACATTCTTGGAGGTAAGGCCTTTTATAAAAAAAAAAAAAAGACTTTTCTAGATAGTAAAGGCTGTTTTTACATAGACAAACAACTTTTTTAAGGAATTCAAATAAGTTGGGTTGATAGAGATGACAAAGCAGTGTAACCCAGCCTACTTAATGCACACCTGAAGTGAGATGAATATGGAGGCTGACATATTTCCTTTTACACCATGCAAATTGCCTGGTTGTTATACTGATCCTGAGTCTCTAATACCTTAAGCCATAGTCCCTCAACAAGCCTGCAGATCCGGTGTTTTTGGCTTTGGCTGACTGGATTCAGTGCATGTTTCTTTTAGGTATGTGTTTCAGACACTACTTCAGCCAAAGAGATCAGCAGGATGCCAGGTAATGGGTATTGTTTAAAAAGAAAGAAATATGGCAGCCTTCATATCCCCCTTAGTTCAGGAGTACTTTAAAGTCCCTAAGAAAAGGAATCCTGAAATTTGGGCGCCTGTGGCTAATAGACTATTTGGGCGCCCCATAAGCGCTAATGCAAAATATTGGCTATTGGGCATCAAAAGAAGAAATTTGGGCTCCCAATAAATAGCGGGCACTGAGCCCGCCCAATCAAAATGTTTCATTTTGAGAATTAGTGTTTTGAAAATTTTCGTTTTAAAATTATTTTTGACGATTATCATTTTCTAAATTATCATTTAATTTTTTGTTATCACTTTGAAATTTGTTTTGAGAATAATCATTTCGTAAATTATTGTTTTGAAATATGTTTTCAAAATGTATTGATCTTTGTATTTAGATTCATGTATACAAATGTTATATTATAGCGTGGAGCTAAATCAGTGCCTGTGTGGTATTGAATATTTACTGTTTTTGTATTTAGATTATTTGCAGCGGATATAGGGGGTTTTACGGTTAGGCATTAGGAAGGAAGGGGGTTCTAGGTTTAGGCGTCAGGAAGGGGGGTCTTAGGGCTAGGCATCACTAGGGGGATCTTAGGGTTAGGCACCACCAGGGGGGTCTTAGGGTTAGGCACCACCAGTGGGGGGGGTCTTAGCGTTAGGCATCGGTAGAGGGAGGGTTCTATGTGAGAGTAGAGTTAGGTTTAGTTGTAGTAAAATATTAGTAATATTTACCAATGCTTTACTATGCTACTTACGACTATATATTTTCATTTTCATTGTTATAGATGATATTTTGCTTTCTTTAATACCATTATTTTAACATAATTATTATCCTATCTGAGATAAAGATAAAAAAACAAAGCAGTATTGGCTATAGCTGCCTTCGGCACTGATCTGAGGTGTGAATTATGCACGGCATAAGAAGCAGAGGGATCCGACTTTCTTGCAGAGGACGCCAGGTGCAGAGTAGGGAAATTGTTGGCGGCAGCAGCGGGTGGGGGGGGGACGGAATCTGGCTATATACTAGATTGAATTTAGTATATACTAGGGGGATCTGGCTATGTACTAGTACTGGGGATCTGGCTTTATACTAAGGGCATCTGGCTATATAGTGGTACTAGGGAGATCTGGCTATATACTAGGGGGATCTGGCTATATACTAGTACTACGAGGATACCTAGAATGTGCTGCTGTAGCAATGAGCCTGTAAGGCAGGCATTAATACATCTGTTAATATTACAGCAACCTACTAAAGGATTTTCAGCAGGCCTATATACTGCACAGGTAGGTTGTCATGAAAAGCCTTATTCAGGCCCCAACACAACAATCTGACTAGACAATATTTAGACACCTTTCTCTTCAAATTATATTCAGACAAGTTTATCTCACACTTATGGACTTACCAACAGATATTTGATTGTTGCTACACATTCTCACATTTGAATGTCAATAGGTGCACTTGAGCTCCCCCAGGCCTGGATGTTACATAGTTACATAGTTATTTTGGTTGAAAAAAGACATACGTCCATCGAGTTAAACCAGAGAACAAAGCACAACACCAGCCTGCTCCCTCACATATCCCTGTTGATCCATGTGTGCTATATTCTTCTAAGATAAGGTACTCAATAAGATGTAATGTGCATAACTAGCTAAACTGAGTGTGAGTAAACAACCACTCTGCCAATGCCTCCATTGGCTACCAATCACCCAAAGGATCCAGTTCAAATTCCTAAAACTATCATACAAAGCTCTTCACAGGCCATCCTCTCCATACATTTTCGTATTAATCTCCAGATATAATCTATCCTGGAACCTTCCAAGAGACCCTCTTGTTATCCATCTTGATCACCTTCCCTCACTATCGCATCCAGGACTTCTCATGAGTGTCACCTCTCCTTCGGAACTCTCTACCACAGCCTATCCGTTATGCTTCAAGCCTGAAAATTTCCAAACGTACTCTCAAGAAACAGCTTTTCAGACAAACTTATAACTTGATGTAGATAGAATTTAAAACTCACTGCTAACACCCTTTGTCTACTCCCTCTGTGCCTTAACCCCACTACCCTTTAGATTGTAAGCTCCCAAGGACAGGGACCCCCACTTTTGTTTCCTGTTTCAGTTCAATATATCAAATGAACATTTATCAGCATTGGTTATTCAAACTACACATGGAAATAGCCAAGTACTTCTATGACAACGAGCGGAACAAGAAAAGTAAGCGCAATATAATACGCTGTGGGAAAAAAAGAAACCTACCCTAATCAATGCATTTAAAAAATGCATAAAACGCATTTCAAAAAATGCACGGAAACACGTACAATGCGCAGATGGAAACAAGGCCTTACTGTACATAGTTAATTCCGTGCCAATAGCTGTACAATATAGGTATATTTTTAGTGAGTGTTTATTACATCGAATAATGGACACTTAGGAACCTAATCTGACCCTCTATTGTCCCACAGTGAAAAGTGGGAAATGCAGTTTTCTTGTTCTGCAGAAGGCACTTCAGAGCACTTCAGTTGCTAAAAAGCTCTCTAGCTTGAATAGTAGCTTTCCAAAGACAGTGACATCATTCAAAGAGTATCACCACGTCTTTGGCATACTACATAGTTATGCACTATTCATGTGATAAAAGCATTCCGGCATGTTTGCCTATGTATGTAAGGAGCCTACTGGTAATAAGTAAACACTTAACAAACATTCACATTTTTGTTTTTCAGCTGACATTAGTATCCTGATAAAAGAATATAACAATGTAGCCAGTAAAAATTTGTTCTTTTTAATGGTTTATACATGTTTTAATGTAATTATTTATATTCCTAAAAAGCACACAAAAATATTGGACAGCATGTTGTACATTCTCATGACACGGTCCACATATAAAACAATTTCTAAAAGGTTTTTCGACTGCCTGTAAGGATCTTTTAAGCAGGAATCTATAAACTTCTCACAATGCTCAGAGAAAACCCAATTGAATTAAATAAGTTAGATTTTCTCTGGTTTTCATAGGGAACACATTTATCCCTGTGTAGCGTGCTGTAACTATAGCTGTGTTCTAATCGTGCTTAGTGGGGCCCAATGCAAAACTTGCAGCAGGGCCCATAGCTTCTTAGCTATGCCACTGTGCAGCAGATGCTACTGCTAAATATATAGAACAACAACAAAAAAAATATGTCAGCCCATTGTGCAGAAAAGGTTCTATTTTGAATATGTCACTGTTTCTAATTTGCTTGGTTTTGTTATTATAATGTTGTCTTGAAATTTGAAACTACTGAGATTAGTCTAATTAATTCATAAGTACAGCAGATTTGCTTTTTGCTGTTTTCTCATATGTTTGCTTGTAATACTTTTTCTATCTTTACATACAAAAGACTTTTGAAGTGCTCAATCATTACATTACCAGTATTCTGAACTTCAGTATTTAAATTCCAAATCTTTTTAACTAGGAGTAATATTTAAATATATTGGGTATAACTGCAAATGTTACAACTACTTATTAGACTCTAAGATCAGCTCTCATCATTGTTGTTAGTGGGATATCATTCACCCAATGACAAATGTCACCTCACTGAACTTTGGCATTTAGGTATGGTCAATGAGATGTAAATAGTTCTAAGCTGATGCAGAATTATGCACATGTTATATATAAATGTATGCTTAAAAGTAGACCAGTCAAATCCTGCCAAGGAGGAATCTGACATACTTAATTTGCATAATCCTGTATCAACTGCAAATTATTTGCATCTCACTGACCATCCCTATTAGCACTGCTGTATGTGCTCCTATGACTGCAGCTGGCCAGTATATTTAAGTGCTTTAAAAACAACTTCACCTCCAATGGTTTTTAAAAATAATGAAAATGTATTTCATTTTTCTATGGGAAGGTGTATAATAGGGTATTTGGATGTGGTTTTACTTTTTGGCCACAAGATGGAGATACAGAGCTAGTGTGTTCTAAAAATAGAAACAAAACCAAGTGTTTATATTTGTTTATATTTGTGTAAATACAGGGATGTAGATACTCATGCTGTGGGAGGTGAAATGGTTAGGGAACCTGAAGCGAGGAAAATTATTTAAAATAAACACATGATGTAGCTGCAAATGAATATTACATACTAACCTCGCCGTCAGTTCCTTTTAGGAGCTCACCATTTTCTTCTTACAGTGATCCCTTCCAGTTCTGACAACATTTTGTCAGAACAGAAACATACCAGTTGCTGTCAGTTATATATCAGCAGCTGTCAGTTACAACTGAATGTGCAAGGTAATAGCCATGTTTCCCTATGGCTCAAGTGGGTGATATTACAGTTTAACAGTGTTCTGACCAGGAAGCTGTTAGGGGGTAATGGCCATTTTTAAAATGGAGGAATGGAGAAATTCATTGATCACAGTGGACACATGGGACGCCGGAGAGGAGAAAGATTGAGTAGTAGACTAATCAGGAGGTAAGTATGTAGGTTGGCTGGATGGTGTAATGGTTAAGGGCTCTGCCTCTGACATGGGAGACCAGGGTTCGAATCTCGGCTCTGCCTGTTCAGTAAGCCAGCACCTATTCAGTAGGAGACCTTTGGCAAGTCTCCCTAACACTGCTACTGCCTATAGAGCGCGCCCTAGTGGCTGCTGCTCTGGCGCTTTGAGTCCGCCAGGAGAAAAGCGCGATATAAATGTTATTTGTCTTGTCTTGTCTATGACCAGTGTATGGAAATTTTGACTTTTTATTTTCAGTTCAGGTTCACAACTTGGCCAAAAGTATCATGTAGGCAACCCATTTAAGTAAAGGACCAATATGATGACAAACTGTGAAATGTAAAATACATGTGTACTCATGCATATCAGATGTACAGTTTTCTATAGTAAAATGTGCTCTAAATTACCGTACTGTGTAGCTGTCACTTACAGTAGATATTGCAAAGCTAGGTTCACACTGGGGCATTGTGTTCCCTGTAAAAACAGGATCACAACACAACTAAGGAGTAAAGTCACATTGCACATTAGACATGCAATGCGACACATACAGGAAAACATACAGACAACAAAAAGTATGCTTCAGTGCAACTGTAATTGTTCATGCTGTTCGGTAACGCGCTGCATGTCTCTCCTTATGCCACTGGATCCTTCGTACCACACTGCTAGCTCCTGCGATTTTGGATCAGTCTCTGCCAGGGAGTGCTTTTCAAAAATACAGTAGAGGGTTTTTTTATACACTCAAAGTATTTGTATTTGTTGAATAAGTTGTCAAACCTTTTTTGACTGTGCTAATGAGTGGAGAGAGGATGAGTTTAATAATGAAAGAAATAGAATAGCAAGCTCTTTCTTCTGATTTCATAGGCCACTAAAATTAAGATTATTAATATTTACAGTAATCAGTAATACAGCTGGGTATCAAAATGATATTCAGAACTCAAGCTACAAAAGGTGACACATTTTGGCAAGACAGCTCTAAGGCCTTGTTTACACTGTGTAGGGTGCTATCAGTTTTGTAACACTGGACATGTTGTGTGATATACATGGCAATATCAAAGTCCATATCACCATGCAAAATGGGTGCATGCCAAGATCAGTTTACTCAGTTGCATCACAAATTTCCACATTCCACAGTACCTCTGATTGCAACATCATAACAAGAGCTGTATATCATGTATGTCATGGTTGAGGTTTGTATAGCTGAGCAGCTGTATACAAGCCCAAGATCACCATAAGCAATGCCAAGCTTTGATTGGAGTGGTGTACAGCACACTATTGTTCTCTGGATTAATGATGAATCCCACTTCATCATATATGGCAGTCTGACAGACCAGTCTGTACTAAACAGATGTTGTCAGAGCTATGTCTGTATGCATAGTGCCAAATGTAAGTCTTGATGGTAGAGGAGAAAAAGTCTGGGGCTGCTTTCCATAGTTTGAGCTGGGCTTGTTAATTCCAGTGAAGGAAAATAATTCCTTAGGGCCCTTTTCCACCAAAAACAAACATGCAGCAATGCAATCTCAATTTCCTCTATTTACATGGAATGAGTTTCTAGCTGCAATTTTCATTGGGACGAACAGGAACTGCGAGTGCATGAAACAGCATGCAGCACGTTTGTGATTGGCCATAAATCAACGTGTACCAATGGAAAAAGGGCACCGCGATTACCATGTTAATCATGGTGCCTTGGCTCAATACACTTTCTCCTGCTCAGTACCACACCTTCCGTGTCACTCTAATCCAACTCACAAGCTCTGGCTTATGCATTTCGTTATCTAATTTAACTCATCAGAGTCTTTTGAGCATTTGAACTCTAAATTAATCTTGCACTAAATAGTGCACGAAATATTTTGTGAAAAGGCTTGATGTACCCCGCATGGTGAGAGTAGTGTGGGGTGACATCATGGTGGTAGAGGTGACCAGCCCTCAATCTAACCTTTCACAATTTCTGCATCTGATTACTTGGGATTCATTTGGAACAGTCCCTACTACCCTTCATTGGTGCCAACCTCACATTGTTTTTGTGTATAATGGTATGCCAATGCTTCCATGCACAAATTAAGGCCAATAAAGAACAATTAAATATCACAAAAAGACAGGTATATTAATCAGCCAGTGGACACCCAAAACATGACTCCATACTTAACTGCTAGACAGTCGTACATAACCACACCCACAATCAATAGCGTGGACTTCAAATCACATAAAACCACATATATGAACCCTCACTTCACATAATGGGCCTGACCCAATTCACTTTTTCGCCTAGGTTTTCTCCTTCTGTTTAGAATAACTTTTGAACTCTGCAATTTAAAAAGTACCAAAAAGTAGGTGAAGAAGTACTGTCAAAATTATTCTGAATATTTTCTTGCTTGCTGGTGGCTTAAAAGGCATATTATAATGTGAAAATATCAACTAGGAGAAAACGCAGAAGAAAAAGTAAATTGGGCCCATTGACTCATAGGCCCATATGCAAATAACTTTTTCTCCTGAGTTCTCTGCTGTGTGATATTTTCACACTTTGTCAATAACATGCCCTTAAACCACCAGCAAGCAAGAAAATACACAGAATAATGTAAAGGTACTTATTCACTTAATTTTTGGTACTTTTTTCTATTGCAAGCGCTGAAAAGTTATCTTAAAAATAATTTGAAAAATGATCTCCTAAGAGAAAACTCAGAAGAAAAAAAAACAATTTTCTGTGGGCCATAGAGTTAATATAAAGGATCTTAGCTAATCAGACAGATAACTATTATTTGTATATATATATAGTGGTCATCAATATGTCCATCCATGTATAACATATGACTCTAAAAAAGTCCCTGCCCCTAATATAGGAGTCATTGGCTCTGATATACACACTGGCTCCCAATATGTACATTAACTAGACATAAAGAAGTAACAGATACAGAACAACTTTTCCCATGCCATAAGTTATAACCATCAGATTGTAGGTGGTAAAGTGAAGCAAGCAGTTGTAGACAGCATCATACAGCAGAGTGTTATGCTGGGCATACACGGCTCGATTTAGCCGCTCGATTCTCCCTCTCAATTGATTCTTTGCTCGATTCCGCAGGCGATTCTCTTATCTTCCACTCGTTTTTCTTATCTTTTTGCATTGTCTTCAATGCAGAATTGAGCGGTGAAACGATCGGGCCAGAGATTGAACATGTTGGAAATTATCTATAGAGCCATCTAAATGGCTCAGAATTGAGCCGTGTATTCCCAGCATTAGTCATGCACAACCATATCTCACAATGCTGTACATAGCCCTTGCAGTATATTGTTCATATAGCATGGTAAATCAACACCAAATGTGGGCTAAAACAAACTCACAGACTTGCTGGGATTCCTCACATGCTGTATAAAGGGATGCTTCCAGCTGCTCACTGTTTTATTTCCCTCATAGCTGCTGTTTCTACAGCAGGGACAGGTGGTGGGTGGTGTATCTTATTGCCAAATGTCGCACTTCAAATCATCAGCTGTTAGATCGTGGCAGCTTGGACTGCATATTTGTAACATTCTTACCTTCCAGCGGCAGGTCACGCGGTGTCTCCGTCGTGGTCCGGGCGAGCGGCAGGATTTATGCGCTGGCATTCCTCCGGCGGTGTCCCCAGCTTCCCTGCGGCAGTAAGTTCCGGCGCGCAAGTGTGCGCAGTATGGCCAATCGCACGCGCGTGAGTTCAGGCAAGCCTTATAGGCTAAGGAGACGGGTTTAGGTGATGTCAGCAGATGATGTCCCACCATGTGGGAAGTGCACTCAATTTTGGGAGTGGTTTCTGGAAGTTATCTATGTGTATTTTTAAGGCCAGAGCACTCAGTCCCTCATTTCCTTGATACTAATCAGTACGCTGGATCTTGGCCTAGCTAGCTATCATTTGAGCTACATTTATATATTGTGTAGACGCACAATATACAGTATATGTACTCTAGTTAGTCAGTCTTGTATTTTGTACTTATATTATATATTATCGTAATATATTGAAGTAACATCTTATTGTATATTTATCTGCATACCGACTTTTTGCCTGCCTCTTGACCTCGCTCTTGTCTTGTCCTTCTGTACCACTTCCATCTAATACACGTGTTCGACTCGGCCTGTCCCTGACTTCGTTATTGCCTGATCCTTATAATACGACTGACATCTGACTTATGTGTATGACCCTGCCTGTTTATTGACTACGATATTGCCTTGCTACTCTGTACCTCGATATCTCTGACTCTGTGTATGACTACGGCCTGACTACGCTTTACGTAGTACTGTTTGTGTATACACTTGTACGTTACCTCATCACGTATCAGCGTGATAATATTGCTCCAGACCAGGCGTCATGAGGAATACATAAGGAATACAAGCTATGTAAGCACTTAGTGATCTCTGTGGTAAAGCCCTTCCCACCAGTGCATTTGACGTGCCTTCTGGGATTTATTAGGTCCAAAGAGTCCTTTCAACTGGTAGTTGGGCTCTTTTATACTCCTGCCCAAACAGCCCTCCCATTAGAAAAGTCAACCAGGGCTCAATGAATTAGTCTAGATGGAATATCAGCATTACCTTGATTACGGTTCTGATACTATAAATTGGATTCCTCAATAAGGAGTTTCTGGGAGAACTCCACTTCTGTAACCTTTTTTAGTCAACTTTAGCAGGACTGAGAACAGTATCTTAAAGGACTTCATCAAATTAAATTTGCAAGGGGTAAAATCATTATTTAAACCCACTAGGGCTGCATACAGTTTTTAATAATTCATGAATCAGGTCCACCTCTCTTTCTAGAATTTTCCATTTTGAAATCCCATTAAAAAGCATTGCAATCTTTATAGATTTAAACAGTGGCTAAGAGCAAAATGCAAAATAAATTATTATAAATTATTTAGTCAGTGTTTGCCCATTCTAAGATCTTTCCTTGCTCTGATTTACATTCCTAAATTTGTCACAGGTGGCGGCATCTTTACTGCTGCCAAGGTCACGGTGGAATGTTTGTTTTTGGTGTGATTTGCAGTAAGCAGAAACAAGACCTGGGCCCATATTCACCTTTTCATCTGAGTTTTCTCCTAGATAATATTTTCAAAGCTTGTAAATAAAATGCATTTTTACTCAGCGGCAAGTAAGAAAATACTCAAAATAAATTTGGTACTTTTTCAATCCCAAAATGCTGAAAAGTTATTTTAAATACAAGATGAAAAATTATCTCCTAGAAAATTTAGGAGAAAAAGTGAAATGCATATGGTCTTCCAGAATGCTCTGGGGCAGGAGGCTGTATGACAAAATAGCCTAGGCTTAGTATCATTGGGAGGGCAAGGTTAATTACCAATATACAGCAATATGTAGGACATGTTTCTTTTGCTGAAATCAAGATACTGAAAGTAAAATTGGATATCCTGATTAATGTACTACATTCTACTATATGTAATTATGGTGTCATTTTGAGTGACGGAAATGGAAAAGCACTGGTTTCATCGGTTTTCATTGTGACTTAATATTGTATATTATGTGTACATTAAATACTGCCATTGTTGTCCAAAATGGCTGCCAGTGTGATGAGTGTAACGATTGCGGAACTTTCTCCGCAATTGTTTGCTTCTGGAATTATAGGGGAGCCACCTGTGTCTCATAATAGAGCTTAAAGAGTAACTGTCAGGCTGCAGAAGCTAATTTAAACCTCTATTCTCCTGTGTTAAACAGTTTAGAAGGAAGCCCAAAAGCAATTAGTGAAGATAAAAATCTCAGTTACCTTTGATGTGTGCTTATCAGCAAGTCTGTTATTCTTAAGAAGACGCAAGCCGCATACCATACTGCAAAGCATTCTGGGGCTCTCCCCTCGGCTGCTAATGAGACGTTACAGCAGCTTGTAATCGCGTAGCACTGATAAATCTCGGGCAGACTACACTGCAGGAGTCAGCTATTGTTCCTAGCCACATGGCTCATTAATATTCACTGCACACTGTGTTATTTAGTACAAGCTTATCTGTGATCAAGAAGCAGGCAGGACATGACGACACATTTGACAGAAAAACATGGAGCCTGCCATGAGCTGTCAGGAGCATCTATCTCTGCATATACTATATACAAATTCTGTGAAATCCAAACGTGGACAGTGAAATGCATATGTAATGTAAGTACAGCCAATCTTTAGCTACTGATATATGTGTTTATTTTCTCTGAGACCTTATACCTAACAGCTCCTCTTTAAGGTTGATTCAGACTTCCAGCTGCGACCCTAAATGCTTAATGAAGGAAAATATAAAGGCACACTTAGCCACTACAGGACAAGCCGCTGCATTAAAATGTTCTGTTGGAGCTTCTTAACGGCTTCAGGACGTTTTAATGCGTCGCTCGCCCCCAACACCTGGCTACAAAGGCAGGTACCTAAATTAATGAAAGGGGTGGAAGTTCTTGCTTAAAAAGGAAAGGTTAAAAATTAGCTTGTTTAGCCTGGAGAAAGAGATTAGGTGAGACGTAAATAGCAAGCAAAGGTACATTTAAGGGCAAAATAGTGACCATTGACATGAGGACATGGGTTGAATTGTAGGAGAGGAGATTTACCATCTATTTAGAAAAAGAATAATAAATGTTTTCTTTAAAAAAAAAAAAAAAAAAGAAAGAAAGAAAAAAATGGTGTTAAGATGTTATTATCAAAAACCGATGTGTGTGCTTTTACTAAACAAACTATCATTGCGCACTATACGCTGCCTCCAGCTGCCAATTCGGTACGAGCTTCCCCACCACCGCTACCTTGCTGATGATGGTGGAGAGCTCACCTACTAAATGGCAGATGAGGCTGCTGTTTAAAGATATATAATGTACAGTGGCTTGCAAAAGTATTCGGCCCCCTTGAAGTTTTCCACATTTTGTCACATTACTGCCACAAACAATCAATTTTATTGAAATTCCACGTGAAAGACCAATGCAAAGTGGTGTACACCTGAGAAGTGGAACGAAAATCATACATGATTCCAAACATTTTTTTACAAATAACTGCAACGTAGGGTGTGCGTAATTATTCAGCCCCCTTTGCTCTGAGTGCAGTCAGTTGCCCATAGATATTGCCTGATGAGTGCTAATGACTAAATAGAGTGCACCTGTGTGTCATCTAACGTCAGTACAAATACAGCTGCTCTGTGATGGCCTCAGAGGTTGTCTAAGAGAATATTGGGAGCAACAACACCATGAAGTCCAAAGAACACACCAGACAGGTCAGGGATAAAGTTATTGAGAAATTTAAAGCAGGCTTAGGCTACAAAAAGATTTCCAAAGCCTTGAACATCCCACGGAGCACTGTTCAGCACTGTTCAAGCGATCATTCAGAAATGGAAGGCGTATGGCACAACTGTAACCCTACCAAGACAAGGCTGTCCACCTAAACTCACAGGCCGAACAAGGAGAGCGCTGATCAGAAATGCAATCAAGAGGCTCATGGTTGCTCTGGACGAGCTGCAGAGACCTACAGCTCAGGTGGGGGAATCTGTCCATAGGACAACTATTAGTCGTGCACTGCAAAAAGTTGGCCTTTATGAAAGAGTGGCAAGAAAAATGCCATTGTTAACAGAAAAGCATAAGGAGTCCCGTTTGCAGTTTGCCACAAGCCATGTGGGGTACACAGTAAACATGTGGAAGAAGGTGCACTGGTCAGATGAGACCAAAATGGAACTTTTTGGCCAAAATGCAAAACGCTATGTGTGGCGGAAAACTAACACTGCACATCACTCTGAACACACCATCCGCGTACGAGAGAGAACGGCGCCGGAGACTTGGGCGCAGGACACAGCCAGTATATGGCTAATTCTGCTGCCGCACAAGTCCGGCCGTGTTAATTACTATTCCCCCTCCAGGCCGACATGGATAGTGGGGGAATGAAATAATTCGGCTTCCAGCAATAGCTGGAAGCCGAATTATTGTTTTAAAAGCAACTTCAGATCCGTCTTCTGACGGCGCTGAAGTTACTCCATGTGCCTGCGATAGCCGTAGTTCCTATTACGGCCTATGGTGGCGCCGGCTGCGCCCAAGTCTCCTGCGCTGCTGCGCCCAAGTCTCCAGCGCTGGATTTACCGTGTTCGCACCATCCCCACTGTCAAATATGGTGGTGGCAGCATCATGCTCTGGGGGTGCTTCTCTTCAGCAGGGATAGGGAAGCTGGTCAGAGTTGATGGGAAGATAGATGGAGCCAAATACAGTGCAATCTTGGAAGAAAACCTCTTGTAGTCTGCAAAAGACTTGAGTCTGGGGAGGAGGTTCACCTTCCAGCAGGACAACGACCTTAAACATAAAGCCAGGGCAACAATGGAATGGTGTAAAACAAAACATATCCATGTGTTAGAATGGCCCAGCCAAAGTCCAGATCTAAATCCAATCGAGAATCTGTGGCAAGATCTGAAAACTGCTGATCACAAACTCTGTCCATCTAATCTGACTGAGCTGGAGCTGTTTTGCAAAGAAGAATGGGCAAGGATTTCAGTCTCTAGATGTGCAAAGCTGGTAGAGACATACCCTAAAAGACTGGCAGCTGTAATTGCAGAAAAATGTGGTTCTACAAAGTATCGACTCAGGGGGCTGAATAATTACGCACACCCCACTTTGCAGTTATTGATTGGAATCATGTATGATTTTCGTGCCACTTCTCACGTGTACACCACTTTGTATTGGTCTTTCACGTGGAATTCCAATACAATTGATTCATGTTTGTGGCAGTAATGTGACAAAATGTGGAAAACTTCAAGGGGGCCGAATACTTTTGCAAGCCACTGTATCCATTTCAGGACTCAGCCTTTACCCCCCCTTAAGGACCAGCGCTGTTTTCTAAGATCTGTGCTGGGTGGGCTCTACAGCCCCCAGCACAGTTTAAATAACAGGCAGAGCGACCAGATCTCCCCCCTTTTTTCCCCACTAGGGGGATGATGTGCTGGGGGGGTCTGATCACTCCTGCATGCGTGTGGGTGGCGGGGGGGAGGGCACCTCAAAGCCCCCTCCACGGCAGGATTCCCCCTCTCCCTCTTCTCCCTCCCTGCCCCGGAGATCGGAGGCTGCACAGGAACGGATCTGTCCTGTGCAGCCTCTAACAGGCTCCTGCCTGTCATGTGACAGCGATCCCCTGCCGCTGATTGGCCGGGGATCGCTGATCTAGTACAACGCTGCTACTGTTAGCAGCTTTGTAAAAATGTAAACAAAGCGGATTATTTCCGCTTGTGTTTACATTTAGCCTGCGAGCTGCGATCGGCAGCCCGCAGGCTATTCACGGAGCCCCCCCCCCCCCGCCGTGAATTGACAGGAAGCAGCCGTTTCCTGATTAATTAGCCTGCAGCCGGCACGCAGATGTGCGTCGCTGGTCCTGCAGCTACCACTTTGCCAGCGTGCGTTATGAGTGCACGGTCGGCAAGTGGGTATACATGGATTTTTGCTGTTGTTTTATTGTTTTCCAGAGGGGGGCATTTGAATATCACACAAGGTGCTTACATACATTTACCACTGACAGTTGCAACTGGCCCACACAAACAGAACAATGGGAAGACCTGGCAGAATAATCAAACATACTGAACACAGCCCCTAATTGTTCTATAAAAGCTACCTAGCAAAGGAGAGATAGCAGGTTGTGCACAGCTATCAATTTAAAGCGGAATATAACCCTGCATTTCAACTTTGCTCTAAAACATTATTTACAGCATATTATATGCAAAAAGCATTTTTTTTTTACTAGACCAGCATTGGAAGGGTTAAACACAGATGTTTAAAGTTCCGTGGAGAGATATGCGAAGTTCAGATTGTTACATTTTATTTAGTTAAATGTATCTATTGAGAAATGTTACACACTCTTTGGCTGTCCTCCAGCTCCTTCTCAGTCAGAGACAGTGAGTCACATTCAACACTTAGATACATTTATGTAAACAAAATGTATCTATGTCAGCTTCGGATGCGTCTGCAGAAATCTCCAGGAACTTTAAAGCTCTGTGTAACCCTTCCAATGCTGGTCTAGTAAAAAAAAATGCTGGTTGCATATAATATACTGTAAATAATGTTTTAGAGCAAAGTTGAAATGCAGGGTTATATTCCGCTTTAAAGTTCAAGAAGAAGACAATTAGAAAACAAGATGGATGTGTAGAAATCGAACAGGGAAAATATTGTGGCAGATGGTAGATATTGAAAGAGCCCTTCTTATATAGGGGTTTTCAGCTTTCACAAGAAGTTCCACCATTATATCATCCTCATCTCCTTCTAGGCACCAGAGAAAATAGGTGGAAAAGAGACTTCTGTCTGTAACTTTAGACAAGGATGCTTTGCAAAGGGTGGAAGGATTTGCACCCCCTTTTGCAGAATATCTCCTAATGTTATTAGTCATGGGGGCTGCTATAACTTAGGTTGCAGAGCTCCATGCTTACAACCTCTGAATTTTTGGGGGACTACCAGCCCACACAGAAGACAAAGGGTTAATAAAGGTTGGGAAGAGGATCACTTTGGTTGAAAAAATATGTAAAAATAGTAATAATAGAGAAAATGTTTCAAAGTTATGTAAAAAATGCAGGCTGCCATCTCAACAGTGTTTTTTATTTCAATAAAAATAAAACTGGCTGAAGTAGCTGCAGTGTGATACCTTATTGTCTCTCTCCATTGTGGCTTAGGCGACTGAAGTATCACTAAGCTGAGGATGGCAATAAGCAATCCATTAGCTGAGCAAATGATCATCTTAGAGTGGTCAAGATGTGGTGTATAATACCCCATGAAGTAGTTATGGAAAGTTCTGCATTTCAATGGGGCTTGGATGCTTTTGTTATGTTACAGGGCATCAACAGCTGTAATTACTAGGTATAGAATGAGGATACTTAGATTCCATTAGGGAAAAATGTTACTCTTATGGCTTTTGCTTTGTCTTGATTAAGGAACAGAGAGGCTCAAGAGGCTGAACTTATAGGACATATGCCTGCAGACTAAACTGGAAAGTAGGTTTACATTACGTTTCAAAATAGTTTAACCACCTACTGCAAAACGGACGTGTTAATATGATCTGTTTTGCAGGAAAGACGATTGCAATACACCTGCTGGTGCCATGGGGGGAGGGGGGTTCTTTTCCCACTTTCCACCGCCTATGGGTAGTCAAGAAGTGATTTCATATTAATGGAATATACAGTATGATTGTTTTAATTAATATAGTGATACACTTTCAGTGGAGAGAGAGGATAAGGTTTAATAGCAAGGGCTGACATGCTCTTTCCTCTGCAACTACAAGCTGCCGTAATTAGGATTAGTAGTACTTACAGTCACATGATGGACATCAAAATGCTCATCACAACTCAGGCTAAAAAATAATGTTTTCTCTGAACACCCAAATAATTTGATTGTACAATTTACTGTCATCATTAAGGCATTAACTGGAAAATAATAATCTCAGGAGCTCAACTGCATATGCTAAACTCCCATATACTGCATAACATTTATCACTGCTTTAGTAAGTGGTAAAGACCTTCATCAATGAGCTTGTAGATGGACCATCAGCACCCACACCATGGTGTTTGATGAGAAGCTATAATTCCCATATTATGCAATGCATTGGTTACTGTATCACTGCTATCTAATGTGCATTTCAGTCATTTAGAGTAACATGATAGAAAAAGGATAATAGGAGCCATGTTGCACCGCGTCTATTCATCACAGTCTCTAAGAGCCACCAATAAATGTAAATGCTGAATGGCATAAATAGTTTTTTTGTATTGTAATTATAAAAGATGATTGATGGGGGATCAGGGGAATTGGTCTTTTCTTCTCGTCATTGCAGCTCATCTACAGTCTCAAAGAATAACACATCAACTGTACATGAGTAGCCTCTTTCTCAATACAGTACCCACATTGTGTGGACATCTTGCTGTCATACAAAATGCTCATTATATAAGAACAGTGCTTGTTTGGCTGGATAAGTGTAACACTCTGTGCTTTTCTCTGTATACCATAAAGAAGCATTTCATTCAGGAAAACAGGCCGGTAAAACAATTAGGATCAAAGAAAATGCATACAAAGAATATACTGTAAAGAGGTGACAAACAAGTTAAAACATTTCTGGGTAATGTGATAATGAATTAATTCTACTCATACTGTATGTGTCTCTAAAACATCACTAAGAAAACAGCACCTTACATATGCCAGATGAAACTTGGCCGAGGTGGCGGATAAGGTTGCCAATAGTGTGTGTATGGCAGCCCCATCACCTTGTGACTGCTCAGCTAGCAATCTAGATCATTTTGGCCAAGTGATGGACAAGAGCATTGCTCTCCCCACTTACCTCACCCACCACGTGACATCGCTCACACTTACCCATCTAGAGCAGAATTGTTTGCAAGCGAGCAAAGCATCTGCACAGCTTTGGCCCAGCAATGTTATGGCCATGACATCACACTCTGGGAGGGATTTCACTACAATATCAGCCATACAGACCGCCCCCGCCCACCCAATGATCCATTAGAGAAAAGTTAAAGATTTCCCATGGGAAAAGGGCAATGGCTACTAACTGGGATAAAGTTCAATTTTGCATTAAAGATCCTCTTTAAATGTTTTGAAAAATGCCTGATCAATAATGCAATATTCTTGGATCACTGAGCTTTGTTCTGTTTTAAATATACTTACAAAATACTAACATGTGACTTAACTCAGTACTCAGGGTGTGCTAATGTGCTGATAAGTACTGATAAGTACTGCACAGGAATAGAAGGCACTACAGTTAAACAAGAGCGAAGCTAAATGAAAACTGGAAGGCCTTTTTCAAATGATTTTACCAGAAGGAATTAGAAGACACTTCAGGCTCACAGTAAAAGCTCATACCGTGTATACTAGATGCGGAATGCCAGAAAAAATGTTATGTTACAGAAGTAGCAGAAATCCTTATGGAAGAACCAACCTTCCCACCTCCCTAAAAACAAATGGATGTCTCTGATTGGAAGATCTTCATTGTATGGCCAAAAGGTAAGTGGGTGAAGCAGTGCTCCTCCTCGATCGCGCTCCTGTATCCAGGAGAGTTCTCCATATGTGCGGTTTGTGTAGACTTAAAACTGATCATGCACAGAACAGTTCTAGCTACGAGAGCGTAAACTTTGTTTTAACTATCGTAGTTTAAGTGTGCTTCAAATTTATAGTATTGTAATTGTTTATGCCATGGTATAATCATTTTTCTTTTTATTAATCAATTATCTACTTTTTTAAACTCATTTACTATTTCAATTCCTTATATGTTAAGCCCCATCTACACGATACGATTCTTTGTTCAATTCGATTACGATTCTATTTACGATCTGATTAAATTCGACATGTCCGATCGGGATTCGATTCAATTCGATTTGCCCATGTTTAGCAATGGCAAATCGAATTGAATCGAATCAAATCCAGATCAGTCATGTCAGATTTAATCGGATCGTAAATAGAATCGTAATCGAATCGCACAAACAATCGTATTGTGTAGATTGGGCTTAAGACTTGAAAGAACATTGAGAATGTATAAATGCTGCAACATGTCAAAGTCTTATCTTTTTCATTCACATTTTTAAAATACCTGTATTTACATGAAGGTCACCCAAAAGTCCAAAATATTCCATGTCATCTAAAGGAACACCAGAGTCTTTAATTAGCTGAACAGGATGAGCAGTGGTGCATTCATTTCCTAAATAACTTCTAAATAAGATATTTCCTGCACTCTGCTCCTCAAGACAGTCTAAGCCGGACATAACAGAAAAATCCATCATTAGTAAACAAAATTTCCCAAGGGCAAAAGAACTATAAACCTGTGCAGAAGAGAACAGTGTGACCTATGCAATTTCTGCCTCGCTTCAATGCCAAATACTGAATATACAGCTAGTGGGACAAAAAACGTTAGGTGGATTTGCTAGGAAGGTGTAAATAGAATAAATAGCTGCATCAAATAAGGCAGTGTGAGGATATTCACCTGCATCGTTTTTGTGTAACTTGCAACGTGTATAGTTATTATTGCAGGGATCAGTGGCGTTCCTACCATAGGGCGGCATGGGGCGCCCCGCACCGGGTGTCGGGCGCCCCAGGGGGTGTCATCAAGGCCCCCACATTGGCCTGTGCCGGCCGGACAGGAGGGGGAAAGCAACCCGGAAAGGAGGGGTGGCGGGGAAAGCGGCGGGGAGGGGGGCCGGACCCCCCACCTCCCTCACCTGGGTCCCCTCCTTCTGGCGCTTCACCCTCCTAATTAGCAGCAGCTTGATGAGCGGGCAGGAGCGGGCGGAGAAGACTTACTCACCTACTTCCTGCGTTCCAGGCGATGGCAAATAGTGTTGTCCGGATCATGAACGATTCGGATCTTTGATCCGAATCTATTTTATGAGTCGATCATCCGAATCATCAAAATGAACGATTCGGATCGCAAAAGGGGCGGGGCCAGGAGCGACACGCCCCCTCTCAGCGGGCAGCGGGGTCCTGGAAGCAGGGATCGCTCTGTTGGATGGGAGGCAGCCTTGCAGGGAGACAGGTAGATGAGAGAGAGGGGACATGGGTGCCACTGCCAGATATGTGTAGAGCACATATACTGGCTGCAATGTGCTGCCCATTATAGGCTGTCTGTTCCGTAGTTGTGCACAGTGATCACATTGGAAACTTTTGGCTCAGCACAGCTCAGTAACTTTGCAGACAGTGTGATTGAAAGGCAATATAATCCTCCTGCACTCGGCACTAAACAGCTGCACTTATCTTCTGGGAATGCTTTATTTCACTGTGCGACCTTTTCTTTCAAAGTGTACAGATGAACATATAGGTGAAATATATGTAAAGCATATGATTGCAGCATGTGGGTATTACGTGCAAACATTTCTGCTCTCTGCTCGTCCCTCCTCCCTTCTCTGTCCACTCCCTGCCCTCTGTCCATCTTCTCCCCTTCTCTGTGTGTCCACCCCCCTCTCCTTCTCCTGTCCACAGACCTGTCCTGCTGTTCATTTCACCCCCGAATGCTTCCGGTAGTAAAATGATCCGAGATTCGGATCAAAGATCCGGATCTCTTCAATGATCCGATTCGAATCATCCGGATCATTGAAAAGATCCGAACTTCCCATCTCTAATGGCAAATAGCGTCATCGTCACCTGACGCTGGTCTCCACCTTCTCCACCGCCCACTGTGCTTCCTGATTTGCGGAAGCACAGTGAGCGACAGAGAGACCAGCGTCACGTGAGGATGACGTTATGCGCCATCGCCTGGAGCAGGTGAGTAAGTCCTCCCCGCCCGCTTCGCTAAGCTGCTGGCTGCTGCTAATTAGGAGGGGGAAGCGCCGGAAGGAGGGGACCCCGCCACCCCACCTTCCAAGCTTCCCTCATACCGGGGGCCACTATGCTACACTGGGGGCACCTATGCTACACTGGGGGCCACTATGCTACACTGGGGGCCACTATGCTACACTGGGGGCCACTATGCTACACTGGGGGCACCTATGCTACACTGGCGGCCACTATGCTACACTGGGGGCCACTATGCTACACTGGGGGCCACCATGCTACACTGGGGGCCACCATGCTACACTGGGGGCCACTATGCTACACTGGGGGCCACTATGCTACACTGGGGGCACCTATGCTACACTGGGGGCCACTATGCTACACTGGGGGCCACTATGCTACACTGGGGGCCACTATGCTACACTGGGGGCCACTATGCTACACTGGGGGCCACTATGCTACACTGGGGGCCACTATGCTACACTGGCGGCCACTATGCTACACTGGGGGCCACTATGCTACACTGGGGGCCACTATGCTACACTGGGGGCACCTATGCTACACTGGGACCACTATGCTACACTGGGGCCACTATGCTACACTAAACTATACTGGGGCCACTATGCTATACTGGGGCAACTATACTAGCTATACTGGGGCAGTGGCGGTGCCAGGGGGGTGGTTTGGGTGCTGAAGCACCCCCTAATATTGTCCAAGCACCCCCAGCGTGAACTGATTTTCGGCGTCTAATAGACGCTGTGTCAGTTCACTGACAGCAGCAGCCCGCAGCTCCAACAGCGGCAGAGCAGGGCTACAGTAAAATGGCGTCCGAAGCCCTGCTCTGGAGACTGAGTCTGCAATGCAGGGCTTCGGGCGCCATTTTCCCGTAGCCCTGCTCTCACCGCGGGAGTTTCAGTTGCTGGCTGCAGAGGATCGTGAGAGCTGCGCGCCGGACGGAGGCCGGGACAGGAGGTCTGCTGCTGCTTCAGGTGAGTAAATTTTTATTTAATTTATATTAGCAGGTGTATCGACTGTTCTGGCCAGGTCTGCTACATGATTGAAGTGTTTTCTGGCCAGGTTGCCACATGATTGCATATATTTTCTGGGCAAATCTGCCGACATGATTGCATGTATTTTCTGGGCAAATCTGCCGACATGATTGCATGTATTTTCTGGGCAAATCTGCCGACATGATTACATGTATTTTCTGGGCAAATCTGCCGACATGATTGAACGTGTTTTTTGGGCAAATCTGCCGACATGATTGAACGTGTTTTTTGGGCAAATCTGCCGACATGATTGCATATATTTTCTGGGCAAATCTGCCGACATGATTGCATGTATTTTCTGGGCAAATCTGCCGACATGATTGCATGTATTTTCTGGGCAAATCTGCCGACATGATTGCATGTATTTTCTGGGCAAATCTGCCGACATGATTGCATGTATTTTCTGGGCAAATCTGCCGACATGATTGCATGTATTTTCTGGGCAAATCTGCCGACATGATTGCATGTATTTTCTGGGCAAATCTGCCGACATGATTGAACGTGTTTTTTGGGCAAATCTGCCGACATGATTGAACGTGTTTTTTGGGCAAATCTGCCGACATGATTGAACTATTTTCTGGTCAAATCTGTTCACATTACGTGTATTTTCTTGAGAAAACCTGAACAATTATGTGAATTTTCTGGGGAAAGGCCCACTGTCTTTGTGTTGCACTTTTAAGGGGAACCCGAGGTGAGAATAATATTGGGCTGCAATATTTATCTCCTTTTAAGCAATACCAGCTGCCTGGCTGCTGTGCTGGTCCTCTGCATCTAATTCTTTAAACCATAGACCCTGAATAAGCAAGCAGCAGGTCAGGGGCTTCTGACAATATTGTCAGAACTGACAAGATTAGCTGCATGCTTGTTTCTGGTGTAATTCAGTTCACTACTGCAGCCAAATAGATCAGCAGGGCTGCCTATTGTTTAAAAGAAAATGAATATGGCAGCCTCCATATCACTCTTATCCCGGGTTCACTTTAAATTAGTTAGCTCTGCCCTCATCCGGTCATGGCCACGCCCATTTTTGCCGCGGCGCGCAATGCGCGCCGCATGTTATAACCGCACCCATTTTTTGTTAGCTATACTGGTGCCACTATACTATACTAAGGACAACTTTAGGGGGGGGAGCGAGCCTACACCTGGCATTACCCGCCGTGTCACGTTTAGCATGCCACATTTGCTGTTTTTTTTTTTTTTTAATGGGGGGGGGGGGGGTGTCTTTTTAATACCCAGCACCGGGTGTCAAATGCCCTAGGTACGCCACTGGCAGGGATTAACTATATCACCCATCTTCATTATGGAAAAGGAATATGTCACAAAGATTGAGGTGTGCTGTGTTCTTAGGCAGAACAAGGAGACTTTAAAAGACCCACATACCTGTCCCAAGCGTAATTTAAGAAGGCTTGCTAGGCAATCAAGCATTTAAAGGATACCCGAAGTGACATGTGACTACAGTGTGACCCTCAATGATAAGAAATTCCCCTTTTTAGCTCTTTCTTGCTCTCAGAAGCCATTTTCTACTAGGAAAATGTTTTATAGTTGGAATTTCTCATCAGTGAGGGTCACACTGTAGTCACTTCATGTAGTCAGGACTGAGTCAGCCACTTACATACCTGATATTTAACTCTTTCAGACAGAGAAAGAAAAAAATGAGCACAGCATAGTTATTTGTGTGCTAGGCACTGTACATACCCATGTCTGCCTCATCATGTCACTTCGGGTATCCTTTAAAGTGGACCTGAACTCAGAACTTCCTCTCTGCTCTAAAAGATAAGCAATAAGCAACAGCATAATAACCTTTAAAGAAAAACATTTCTTTGTTGCAGCTGATACAGATCATGCAATACATCTTCAGTGTGTCTACTTCCTGCTTTCATGGAAGCAGATATAGGGTTAACATCCTGCGTTTACAAATTAGCTGCTCTGCTGAGGCAGCCAGCTAACACAACTGAGAGATCAAATTACACTTGTGATTAGTCACAGATGAGGGGGGGGGTCAAACTCTCTAAATACATAGCGGGTACATTCCTCTCTGTTTTCCTTCTGTCCTCTGCAAACTTTCAGGTCCACTTTAAAGAACAAATGGCAGTGTACAACTGGTATGTATGAATTTGAGTGAATTTCTTTGGGTGACCGCTCCGTATTTTACTTACAATGCGATTACCAGTACTAGCTATTTCAGATTTGTGATGGTGTTTCACTGCATCTCCCCAGTCAATCGCTTACAGTGGATCCGAGATAAACTTTTACTCATTGCATAATTGTGTTCCTTTCATATAGTTTATATGGCATTCCTCAAGCCAAATACTTTTTTTTTAATACTCTAATTCCCTAAACAAGCCTCGCCCACAGCTTCTCCAGAGTGCCTTGGCACTCTCCGATCCATGTAGCAAGAGCTTATGGGAGCTCAGTCTGGGCAGGAGGAGGAGGAGGTTACCAGCCAGAGATTTCAGAGGCAGAGGGGAGGAAGGAGGAGGAGAGGGAAGTGATGTTTTCACAGGCTGAGGGCTGGAGATGCACAGCAGCTTGCCTGTGTGTAATGTGACAAACAGAACATGGCCGCTCTCATTGTATCACAGGAATAAATAATCATACACTGTTGAAGCTGTTCGCAGCTAGATTTGCTGTGTAAAGTATCTAAACTTTAGATAAGATATATAGAAATGTTACTTGTTATAGTTAGTTTTTCATCTCAGATCTGCTTTAAAACACTATGGCCCAAATGCAATTCACTTTTTCACCTGAGTTTTCTCCTAGGTGATAATTTTAGATTTGTCAATAAAATGCCTTTAAGCCACCAGAAAGGAAGAAAATACTCAAAATAATTTTGACAGTACTTTTTCATCTACTTTTTGGTACTTTTTTAGTTGAAAAGTGCTGGAAAGTTATTTTAAATCAAAGATTAAAAATTATCTCCTAGGAGAAAACTCAGGTGAAAATGTGAATTGCATATGGACCTATGTCCTTCATGATGCCTAATTCTAAACTTTTCCCAATGCTGAATCCCCTTCTTGACGCCTCATTGTAAACTCTTCTCCAGTGCCAAATCCCCTTCATGAGGCGTAAAAGTAAACTCCTCCCCTAATGTAATCCGCTTTCTGATGCCTATCCCATACCTTCTACCCTAATCTCTTCACAGTTAACGTTACGTTTCTAACTCTAACTTTCCACCTACTCTACAAATGAACACAAATAATCCTAATCAACACCTAACCCTGACCAATAGAGATTGCCCGAACCTCCGATTTTCGGTTCGCGAATCGGGAATGCGAACTTCCGCAAAAGACTTCAATGGGGAGGCGAACTTTGAAAACTAGAAACACTTATGCTGGCCACAAAAGTGATGGAAAAGATGTTTCAAGGGGTCTAACACCTGGAGGGGGGCATGGATGAGTGGGATAGATGCCAAAAGTCTCGGGGAAAAATCTGGATTTGATGCAAAGCAGCGTTTTAAGGGCAGAAAACACATTGAATGCTAAATTGGAGGCCTAAAGTGCTTTTAAAAAATCTTGCACGTGTATACATCAATCAGGGAGTGTAAGTAGAGTACTGCTTCACACTGACACACCAAACTCACTGTGTAACGCACCGCAAACAGCTGTTTGTGTAGTGAAGGCCGTGCTGGACTGGTGCGCACCATGGCGAGAGTGCAGGCCGTGGCAGTTTTCAAGCCCATATGGTCGCCGGGCTGTGGTAGCTCAATGATTGAACAACAGTGACTGTCCAGCTGATCAAATTTAGTCTGTCCACAATGAAGCAGCGACCTTATTATCTTGGGTGTGCCCTTCCCCCCTCCCCCCCCCCCCCGAGACACTCATATAGCCGTCGGTCATTGCTTCATTGTGATATGCAAGCCCCTTCACCGTGGCAAGGTAATGATCACGAAGGGGAATTGACACATGTACATGCCTTTTGTTTTGTTGTTGCAGCTGCAGTGCAACCAGAAAAATTAGGCAGGCATGTACACGCACCAGAAAAAGTAGTATAGCGGCCTTAAAAATTCAGGAATCCACCGGAGAAGGCAGTCAAGCGGCCTGCGGGCAGAGATGCTGTGTGTGGGGACTGACTTAGTCTTCGAGCGGCCAGTAGCCCTCTGGGATCCATGCCTCATTCATTTTGATAAAGGTGAGGTACTGAACACTTTTGTGTCTTAGGCAACTTCTCAGTGACAGGCACAGTGACACTGCGTGCGCTCACGTAGGTAGGTGGGTGCATTGTGAACAACAGGTAGGTATATGCAGTGATGGGTATTATAATGTACACCTGGCAAAGTAGTAATTATACCACCAAGGAGCCAAAGGCCAGATGCGACTGACTGACAGGGTTGTATATAATGCAAGTGTGCCACACAAAAAAAAAAAAAGATCACAAGAACAAGATTAGCTCTCAAAACAGCTGTTGAGGGGTGCTTTTTTAGCAATAAGAATTAGCAAGGAGCACGCTAAGAAGCCTACAAGAGCCTAACTAAGCTTTCCCTATAGGTCTCTGCACAGCAGCTCTCCTTCTCTAATTACTGCAGGCACACGAGTGAGTCCAATGCCTGATGCTGCCTGCCTTTTATAAGGGGGGGGGGGGGGGGCTCCAGGAGGGAGTGTAACCTGATTGGCTACAATGTGCCTGCTGACTGTGATGTGTAAAGGGTCAAAGTTGACCTGAATGGTGCATTATAGGGGCGAACCAAACTTCCATAAAAGTTTGCGTTCGTCCGCGAACACGAACCACCGAAATTCGCTGGGAACAGTTCGCCGGCGAACCGTTTGGGCCGTCTCTACTGACCAATAGCACAAAACAATGGTCACCTTCCATTGTTGCTTCCGCTTCAGCTGCAGCATCCATCAATTGTAAATAACTTTGTTATAGGGTACGCAAACCAACTGGCACATACTGATAAGTTTTAGGATGCCCAAAATTTACAGTAGTGTGCACTGAATCCACTTGCGTTTATGTAAAATTCACTGCTGCACAGTGGGGATTTGATTTAAAGCAAACTGATTTAATTCACAATTTAAATCACTAGTCAGTAAGGCTTGATTTAAATCATAGTTTTCTACATAAAGAATAATTCGTGCTGGTATAACTTTAATATGCAAGTAGATGAAGATTTTTAGAATAACTTTTATTATTCGTTTTTTTTATTCCCAGTACTGCTTGTCTGCTTTCCCCTCCCTCAGAATTACTTTAAACAACAATTATGGACAAGCACCATCCAGAATCTTACAGGGGCAGCACGGTGGCGTAGTGGTGGGGCAGCACGGTGGCGTAGTGGTTAGCTCTCTCGCCTTGCAGCGCTGGGTCCCTGGTTCGAATCCCAGCCAGGGCACTATCTGCAAAGAGTTTGTATGTTCTCTCCGTGTCTGCGTGGGTTTCCTCCGGGCACTCCGGTTTCCTCCCACATTCCAAAAATATACAGATAAGTTAATTGGCTCCCCCTAAAAATTGGCCCTAGACTACAGTACTTACATTACATAATATAGACATATGGAAATGGTAGGGATTAGATTGTGAGCTCCTTTGAGGGACAGTTAGTGACAAGACAATATATATATATATATATATATATACACTGTACAGCGCTGCGTAATATGTCGGCGCTATATAAATACTAAATAATAATAATAATAATAATAAATAAATAAAGATAAAGAGGAATGTGCTAACTGGGCAATTACAGCATAGAAAGAAGCACAAGAGACAGCACCCAATATAAGCAGCACAAGACCACTGCAAAGTATCTCAAAAGGTATGTATAAAGTTTATTGGGGAAACAGTAAACAAATTAAAAAAAAAACATTTAAAAATCACCAGCGATGATAGCAGCGGTGTACATGTAATTAATCTAATAATCTAGGAAATTACAATTCCTCATCATCAACCTCATAGTGATACAAAAATACTATTCCTCAAAAACAAAATATATTATATATTGTAATAGGATAAGCCAAAGGGCAATACAATTGATCATAAAATAGGTTATTCATTAACAAGTGACAAGATTAGCTAAAAAAATCAATCTTTCAAACTATTGCACAACAATCCAAATAAAGTGACATATAGAAATGAGAGGACCGAATGGTGACAAAATGTGAGAAAATATATCCAATATTATGCCATAAGCATGAATTTGCATAAACCACCAGAGAGACCGTGCAATAAAAAATAAAGAGGTTAAGAGAAAGGCTCAAGACTTACACCATAGAGGCTGGATGACCATATGAGCACCGCCGCACGCAGGCGCACGCCGCAGCGGGCGCTTCTACTTACCTCCTGGGGGATCCAGGCGTCGGTATCTGTTCTCCTTCCTTTCCTGCGATGCTCTGGTGAGATCGCTGTCAGTGATCTCACTACAGAGTTACAGCACCACCCAGAGGACGTAGAGAAAATTGCAGCGCTGGAGCCCAGGGAGATGAGTGAGAGCAGGGACTGCTGCAGAGACTCTGGCAGCATGATTTTTTCTTCTGATTTTAGTGTCTGAAACATTTTACAAAGACCCTAAAATCAAGAAATAATCATACAGGGGGGTTAAGGAGAGGGAAGGTTCTAGGTCCTATAGAGCCTTCCCATTCTCCTCCCGGTCTCTGCATTCCCCTGCAGGCTCCCCCTGTAAGCTGTCCACGACCGTTCAGTCGTGGACTGCTCTCTTCCGTGATAGGCTGGCTTCAGCAGTCTTCGGAAGCACTCAGGCTACCGAAGACGGGCCGCTACGTACTGCCCATGCACAAGAGCCCTCTCTTGCGCTCTCGCGCGTGAGCAGTACAGAGCTGCCAGTCTTCGGAAAAGCCAGAGTGCTTCCATACACTGCCGAATGCCACAGGAGGGGATAGGACACCAGGAGGAGAACAAACCCAGAACCATCTGTCTCCTTAGGTGTGTATGTGTTTTTTTTTTGTTTTGTTTTTAAATCTGCTTCATACTCACTTTAATATTACAGAGCCAAATTATCCCAACATGCATACAGACTGTTTTGGATTGGTTGATCCTCATCGGTGCATGGCATGGATTATAATTGGCTCTATGGGGTAGGACTTGAAACTCCCAGAGTTACAGATGGTCCAGCAAGCTCATGGTGAACCCAATCACCTCGGAGTGGGTAAGGGGCTGAAAGACACCAAAAAGCCTCCTTTACTAAAATGCCATGCGAATCAGAAGTTTGCCTTCTTAAAACAGAAGATATTTGCGATAATTCAGGTTGGAATGAGAATGAAGTGTCCCACAATGCATCACTGCTGAAAATGCAAATCATCTCTTTGTTGTCCCTGATCATTAAACACACTTCAAGAACCGCTGGAATGCAATGATGTGTCAGCTTGTTGAACCAGAACTCCTAGGTGTGTGTAAGGGGCTGAAAGAGACTGAAATGCCTCCTTCTTAAAATTCTATGAAAAACCATTACTATTAATCCATAACATGCACTGATGAGGGTCAACCTATCCAACACAGTCTGGATGCATGTTAGATTCGTTTGGCTCTGTAATATTAACAAGCTGACACATCGTTCACTTGAATGGAACAACTGGTCATCACCTACAATCATTACTTCATAGCCAAATAAAACAGTGGTACACAGCCCATTGACATGCATTCAGGAGAAGATCACTACTTCCTAAAATGCCAAAGACAGCAAAAGTTTCAGATGGGTGTTTGACTCAAATGCTGCTGTCCTCCATCATAGCCTATAGTGTTTACACATCTCAAGTGCTGAATGCTATCTGTCAATTATAAATAGGGGTTCGGCTGATTGGTTCTTTATAACCATGTCAATCATCAACACAATTCCCAATAATGGAAAAGGTATCATCCCTTATAAGAGTATATTTAAGTGACCAACACTTATAAATATTGGGTCCTAAAAAGTGCCATTATTACCACTAAAATAAGGGCCCTTTTCTGCAGAAAAGCGCTGGCTGTTTTATAAATTAGGCCCTATGGGTGGTTATAGTAGACAATCACTATTTCATCACTCATGCAGAAAATTGTCGATCAAGCAAGCAGGCTTAAAAGCCTGTCCTTCCCACTATTACTCCTCCCAGAGGGAGAAGCAGTCAGATTGTGGCCTCACATTTCACTGCCTTCTCCAGTCAATGTGCAGCTATAATGCAACTGTAAAAAGTAGATTAACGTCTAATTTGCTGTTGAAAACATTAGACAGAGGAGATATACATTTAATAAGCAACTTAGGGGCAGATCACATTAAAGCCTTGAAAATAGTAAAGATGATAGAACAATGGCTGCAAAGCAGAGCAAATATCTGTTATTTAGAATACTGAAGTAATATACAGTATGTGATGGTCTGTAAAAGCAACCACTAAACTTCAAATGTAGAGATAAGACAACAACTGCCCTTACTCTACACCAGACAAGACTTCTACATTAACCTTCTGAAGCCATTATAATGATGTTTAGAATGTTTATCTCTGTTATATTCTAAGTGGTTAGTTATATACTGAAACTGTGGTATTATAATATAATTTAATAACCACAGGATACTGAATGGCCTGCAAAGTTCCAGTTCTACATCCAGCACTGATCAAAGAACCATGCCTACATACAGCAGTTTCTACATACCTGGACCAGATAGTGTGCTATATATTTGTAGCTACATTAACTCCACACTGCAGTAAAAAAATGCCACATTTTAGCGGAAAATGCAAAATTGGATGTTAAATGAATCCTGTGGTTCTAATAGGACGTGCTCAAACTGTCAAATGGAACTTGGGTACCACATGCACGGTCTAAACCGCAAATGCAAAATCTTGACCTGCTGTAGATTTGGTTCTGCCACTGCTAACACCCACGGTCCACAGTAAAGGAGAAGCAGGCTGAAGCCGAGCAGAAGTATGGGGCACAACATTGGTTTGCAAACAAAAAAATGGGAATCCTGCTTCAATCCTCCCTAGGATAGAACTCCAGTTGTTTTTTTTACAGTCCAATAGGGAGCCGCATGCTTCCAAAAGCCTCTGATCAGTTTCAGGAGGAGCAGCAGCAGCTGCGGGAGGAGGTGGACGGTATGGAGGATAAGGCCACAAAATGAGCGGAAGCAAATGGCAGGAATGTAAACAACGTGACGCCAGAGTATCCTGAGCAAATGCCCTTACCACACCATTTCTGCATCCACTGCATTTGCATCATAGTGTGAACCGATCCTTATGCGGGCCTGTTGCTGCTGCAGGCAGGACGTATTCCCTTATTGGTAGATGTTTTCTCATCTTATTGACACAATACGTTTTCAGTTACTAGCAACTACAAACTACTGAAAATTATTTAATGCACATGTGAAGCAAATAGTAAATTTCAGTTTTTATACATAACTATGTAAAGGGAAGGCTCTGGGTACCATAGAGGCATACCAGGGCTGTGGAGTCGGTACAAAAATCATACGACTCCGACTCCTCAGTTTATGAAACCACCGACTCCAGGTACCCACAATTGCTCCGACACCTCGACTCTGACTCCTTAGTCTAATTTTTACAAAGGCTATGAATTTGGTTAAAAAATCATCCAACATTGATGTTTATTGAAACCACTGACTCCGACTCCAGGTACCCAAAATTGATCCGACTCCTCGACTCCGGCTCCACGGCCTTGAGGCATACGTATTAGTATGCCGCTCTTGAGTTAGGCTGGGGGTGAGCTGAACGATGACAACATATCAGGTATTGTAGAATTTGAAAGATAACTTAGCGCACTCTTAAAGAGACTCTTTTCTTTGCTACTAATGTTCTATTCATTATCTGTACTATACATACAATTCATTATATCATAAGTTTTTTTTTCACTTAGGCTTGCTTGAAGACTTAACTGTTAACCCCAAGCTTTTTAAGATCCCCCAATAATTTACATGACATTCAGGAGCACACTACATGGAGACAATGGCTATCATTCATAAAGCATTTCCGCATGCGGAAATGCATGAAACAGCTGACTTTACCGAACATTCGACAAAGTCAGCATTCATAAAGGCTCTTTCTGCATGAAAAAATGACACTACCGAGCAGAGTGATAAATCACCGCCTTGTGCGGTGATTATCGGAACAAATGTAGCAAAATGTTAATTCATAAAGATCACCGCAAGCGGTGTGAGGTCGGGAAGTACCGCTCACTCTGATGTGGCGATAACAATGTAAGTGAATGGAGACACACAGACCTCCCAGGCAGCTGCAGCAGAGCGGAACATGGAGAAATGTATCAACTCGGCAGCTTCTGTGTCTCCGCAAGCCTACCGCCTGCCTACCGCCAGCCTAGTTCGGGGAATCTCCGCACTGCTACCGCACATGGATACTTTTTTATGAATGCCCACCCAGAAATCTAAAACACCGCCAGCTGTGTTTTCCCGCATTGATTCCCCTTACCGACAGCTCCTTTATGAATGATAGCCATTAAACGTACAGTCCCAGAAGGATAAGAAACACCAGGATGACATTTCTTGCCACCACTAGCTCAATTATTGTTTTCCTAAACTAGGGTAGGTCTTTTCCAGCTTTTCTCCTTCAGTAGTTCACAGTCACGGTAATTATGACAAAAGTCATTATTTTATTTACATGCACTGGCGTCTGGTATTGGATTAACATAAACGTCTAAGGCCTGGGACCCACTACAAAGCACTATCGCGATCGCTAGCGATTTGTGGTAGTGCTTTGCAAGCGATTTTGGAAGCGTTTTCCCTACTCCTATACAATACATTACAATGGAAAAGCTCCCAAAATGCTGCATGTCCTGCAATTGCGATTTGCCTAATCACAGTCGCTCTAATGGAATCTGTCTTATCCATTTACATTGGCAGAGCATTTAGGGAAATCGCTAGCAAGTAAAAGCGACTCCCAAAAGCTAAAAAACAAAATGCTCTTGTGGGTCCAGCCCTTAGATTGATAACTGCTGTAATAAACTCACTAAAATAATAACATTACACATTATACAATCTTTATCTAACTTTCAAGTCTTGAATGCAGCTCTTTAGAGCACATTTACAATATGGAAAGTGATCCATTTGCAATGGCCTTGTGAGGCAGAGAAGTTCAAAAACTGTGACTGTGATTGGGCAGTTAGATTATGACAGGCGCAGGGTCAGGAAAATCAGCGGAGCATCTGGCAAAAGGGGGCTAGAAAGAGAAACCTCCACCTTTTCTCCCCTCTACATTATTTCCAAATGATGCTTTTTTGCTTTTTATAAAGTGAAGTTTAGCCTTGATCAAGTGAACAGTAAAATACAGAGGAAGACATGACATTTAAACTAATATATCTACTCTATTTTATATTGATTACTTAAAGGTCACAAATAAAACTGTTTTCGGGGAAACCTGAAGTGAGGAGAATATGAAGAGTGATATTACTGTGGCCTTTCAAAAATCCTACTTTCCCAGCTGTCATTGTTTTGCTTCAGGAGATTCTCAGTCACACACCTGGTACAAGCATGCTGCCAATGGAGTCAAGAATATATGATCAGCTGTTCATTAAGAGAAGAGGGTCACTACTGCTGCCAATCAAGTAGCATTATTCAAAAGTAGTTAGCAATGACATCCTCATGTAAGTCGCACTTCAAGTTTACTATAATGGTAACAATTCAAAGAACGGCTTGATTAAATATAACTTGCAGATATTTTAAGTCTAAAAATAAAATGATGCACAGTATTTTAAACAGTGTACACGTCATTTTTTTACGGTAATTTGAAAAAGTCAACAAATTCAATTAAATATTCCTCCTCTGCATGTAAGAATATGTACTGTGAAAACAGTTACAATTTCACACTAGAATAAAGATACATCAGTGTGTGAAATAATGTGACTCAGTATCTGTTTCCTGTTGAACATTTAAAACCAGGAAGAGTCCTGCCGCAAAAAGTCAAGTTTTGTAAGACCTCTGCAGCAATCACTGATGTGCTGATATAGTCATAGGTCAGGACTGACCACCTGCTAGGGACATCTTGAAAACAATGCTAGAATTCTATCCACTAATTGGTGTGCTATTAACACAAGGTCATGGTAACAATGAACAGACACTGACGTCTGCTCAATGAGGCTCTCATGTTCAGCCATAAACGAATGAGTTTAGAGATCATAATTTTGACAATTTTACAAATAATGGACACAACAAGCATCTGGCTTCACTGTATTGTGCATCATAACTACTGAAAGGGAACTGACATTTAAGTATGAAAATTAATGGAGAACTATCAATCCAACCTCCAGATGACTATATAACCAATGACATTTAAAACCAAATAGTACCCGACTTACCATTCACCTACAGATGGGCACTAGATGTGGCAAAAAGATCAATCTGATCAGAAAGGAATCAAATCCTTCCAAATACTAGAAATTGATTTTTAATAGATTTCAGTATCTATCAAACTGCAGTAGTGCACTGCATCGATCTACTGCCGCTCCTAATTCATTGCCAATCTATAGCCAATCCATTTGGTGCGATCGACCAATCAATTTTCAGCCAAATTGTACATTCAATCAGAGTAATCAAATATGCAGGCAATTTATGGGAAATATTGATAAATGTATGGGTACCTTTATACATACAAAAAGATTTGTCCTCATATATAAAATATACTGGACTGTTTTTGTTATGACATCTTTTGTTGTTACATGTTACAGTATTGTGTAAGTAGTTTAAAGCATACTACAGCACACAAAAATCATTGTTTACATTGCATATCCAAATCCAGAATTGTCTGAAAGTAAATCCTTTATCCACACGTTCTTTCATGACAAGGAATATTAACACTCCCCTCTTTATTCCAATTAAGAAATCTCGCTGCCTAGTTGTCCATCTGGTCTTTTGGCTTCACTGGTGTCTGAGTCACACACCTAGCACAAACATGGCAAGCAGCCAGTGATCTTACTCATTCTGGGTCAGTGATTCAGCAAGTATTGGGGGAGAGGATAAGCCAGACAAGTAGCATTGGAAAAAGAAATAAACATGTCAGACTCTATATCCCTTTTCACTACAGGTTTCCTTTAATCTTGGAGAACAAGACTTATGGAAGACTGAGGGCCCGTTTCCACTAGAGCGAATCCGCATGCGTTGTCTGCATGCGGATTCGCATAACCAATACAAGCGGATGAAACCGTTTCCACTTGTCAGTTTTTTGGTGCGTTTTTCTGTGCAGGATTTTTCTGCACGGTAGGGCCTGCAGAATTCGCCTGCGTGTGGAATGCAGGCGATTCGCAGGCAATGTATTTAATAGGGGAAATCGCACATGCGTTTTTTACCGCGATTTCGCATGCGAATTCGCACTAAAAATAATGTACATTGAGCCAGGCAGTGACATGGTTAAATTCGCTGATAGCCTGCCTATGCGAAATCGCATGCGAAATCGCGGCAAAAATCGCATGCGGAATCGCATCCGCATGCGATTTTGTCAGCGGTGGAATCCCAGCGATTCGCACCGCACTAGTGGAAACGGGCCCTCAGAGGTGAGTTTTCAGTTCCTCAACCCAGGGTCGTAGCTAGAAACCATAAGGCCCCATAGCAACATTTTGGTTAAGCCCTCCACAAAAAACATTATAAGGCACCTTTGTGCCCCTCCACACACATCAGTTTTAGGTAGCCAGAGGTAACCTCCAGAATTAGGCAACTCCCCAGTATTGGTAACCAGAGGTAGCCCCCGAGTATAGGTAGCCAGAAGTACTCCTCACTAAAGGTAGCCAGAGTTATCCCTAGTATCAGGTAGCCCCAGTATGGGTAATCAGAGGGGCCTCCAGTAAAAGACAGCATCCCAGTATAGATAGCCAGAGGTGCCTTCAGTATTAGGTAACTGACAGTATAGATAACTACTCTCGTTTGCTCTGCTCGCATTACAATGCACATCAGGGGGCCCACTGCAAATTTATTACCTTCATTGAGCACCTCATGGCTACAGTCCCCATAGCAATCATTATGGCTGCTATGGTAATCTTGTCTCAAACACAATACACAATAGTGCATGTAGTTTGCGACTTTTGGATAGTGTTGACATGTTCGGAAACTCGTTCAGAAATACTCCGATCCGAACCTGCATGCGGACAACACCAGGAGGTGTAAACTCACCCTTCTTGCTGCCTGTGTCCACTGCACTCCACATCAAAGTATATGAGAGCTGGAACACGACGTGGAGCGCAGTGGCCAGAGGCAGAGACAAAAGTGAGTTAACACACCCCGCCGCTGTCTGCATACAGATTCTGATTGGAAGAATGCGAAACGAGGCTCCGAATCTGAATAACCCAAATACGTCAACACTGATTTTGGGCTTACAAGAATAAGATAAACACTTAACACTTATATCTTATAGTAACTTCAATGGTCACATGAGTGTCACATGATGTCACCCGTAGTAGTTAAAAAGCTACCTCTTCTGTCTTTTATGTCAAAGATTTTGATTTTGTTTCAAAGAAATGTGTACGGTTTCACAAGCACAGCTTTAGAGATTAACATTGCAAAGCCCTCAAAGCTTTCTTGGGTGCCCGAGTAAGTATTGTTTACTCTAACATGGATCCAGACATTTTGCTAGGTTCCATAAATTTGACCTACAAATCTTGAAATTTATGGCCACCTAAAAACTGCCAACGAAAACAAGCCGGAGGGGGTGCAGTAAAGTTATGTAAGATGTCACAACTTCAATCCAACAAAAAGGATTTACAATTTGAGCCATATGGACTTAATATAGATATAGACCTTAATTTCTTTACAGCTGATGATCAGAATAGAGTGTGAACTGCAGCCCTGGACAGCATATCACCCAGATGTGCATTTTAAGTGGATATAGATTAATGAATATTAGTCTAATATATTGGGATATTGTTTATTTACCTTCTTTAACAGTTGAGGATATGTCTGAATGAGTTTGCATGCATTCTGGAAATTCCCTGCATGAATATGTGTTCTAATTCATTAATTGTATGTATTTTTTTTCACTGTGTTTAAGAGTTTTACTCCAAAATGCTGGAACTATCCCCCCCCCCCCCCCCCCCCGTAGCTCTGAATGGCATTGCCTTCTAATGAAGATCAAATCACAACAGATTGGCTTATATTGATGGACAGGGTCAGGAGCCAATGAATGCGGCTCCTGACCATTACACAGAGCCTTGCCGTCACAGTGACGGGAGAGAGAGGAGCTTGGGGCGATGGGAGAGCGGCAGGTATGTGCGACAATTCGTCGGTAAGCGCCGTTTTGTGGTACCAGCAGTCTCTGGTCCTTAATGTTGCCAGAGACTTTTGATGTGCGTCCGTTCAATATGAACATGGCTCACTGCTACCACTAGTAAAGGACTTTTTAGGGAGTTTGTAAACAAAGTTTACTTTTCAATATCGCCTTATCATGAGCTTTCTTTTGAGCCACTAAATATAGCAATTTGACAATATCAGCCTGAGATCAGCCAGTAAAAGTACTCAAGAACGGTGCAATTTTTAGTGAACATTCTTATTTATGATGAGGTCAATCAGACCAAAAGAAAAGATTGTATTTAGGACCCATTCACACTGATGGGAAAAACATTTATGTAACACAATTAAACGCAACATCAGATGGTAAATGCATTATATGTTATTAATAGGATGCGTTTACACTGTCAAATGGAAAGCAAATGCATGATGTGCCCGCCAGACTTCAAATGCAAACTCCCAACCTGATGCAATTTTCTGCAGTCGCAACGCAAAATGCCGACCGCAATAATGAATAGGATACAATGAAAACCTATGGGAACATAGGATTCCCACCACATGAAAAATGCTACCTGTCCCATAGAAATTCGGAGCTCATCCTATCCTCACTTGTCCCAGTGACCAGGAAATATAGTGCTTCTTATTGGTTTGCTAAAGAACCAATGGGAATCCTTCTGCAACAGAGAAAATGTTCATTTTCATTGGGTCATGTGGATCAATAAGAATCCTCCCTGTTGCTAGGTAGGAGTCACATGTTTTGGTTTTTATTTTACAAACCAACAGAAAGCCCCCATGCTCCCTGCTCTCTGGGTGAGCAGCAGATGAGCAGGGATAACTAAAAAAAAGTGGTGGAAGTACTAGTGGACAGGTGAGAGGACGGCTGGCAACTCAAATGCAGTGGCCAGTGTGATGTGCTTACCGCTCCATTTATGCATACGCTGTGTTTGCGCTATTGTGTGAACCTGGCCTTAGAAAATCCAACTTGGGATCGTATCTAAACCAGTTACAATCTTATTTACAATATGATCTGAATAATCTGGTTGAAAATACAATCACTCACTAAAAACTGTACCATTAATGGGAACCTTTACAATATAAAATAAGGTGTGGGTGCAGCGGAGGTACTCATTGTTTGACAATATTGCCCTGCGTGGAGTTTGTTTTGATACAGGTATTCCGTGAATCTGGAAACTGACTTTTAAGATACATGTATACAGTATAATGTTGGAACACTGACAGAGGTGAACTGAACTGTGATGATGACATTGGCCTAAGGTAGTGATTGTTGGAGCACTGGAACTTTGTATAAGTGAAGAGATGTCAGCATCATGCAGTTGCTGTTAGTACTCTGAAGAAGAAGCTTTGGTTCATTGCAGATTTCTGTATCATTCACAATGCATGCTGCTTGAGCTAAACCCGTCTGTTACATATGAATAAATAAAGATCTGCCTTCAGAATGTCCTGCCTCACGTATTAACCCATTATACGTCAGTGGGTCATACGGTTCTTGGCAAGACCTCCTAACACATTACAGCATCCAGCAATTTCCTTGTAATTGGAGCTGTCCAATCTCTAGCGCTGAATTCCGTTCACCTCAATCTCAGCAGAGAAGCCATTCATAGCACCTGCAATGGCACATTTGTAGCATACTAGCCAGCAATGACACCCAAGGCACATCAGCCATACCCTATGCTCTTTATGCTTTATGTCACAACGCTAGCAAAGACAGCTAGAGGCTTCATGTAGTGTCACATGCTAAGACACTGCACACAGCTGTCACTAAAAAGGCTGGAATGAGGTTTTCTTTGTCTTAAGCCAGCCACATACGAACCACCCATATGGAACACTTCCCAGCATATAGTGAGGCCATTCCGCCTATAGCATCACTGCTTGCAGCTTGCTCTGATAGATACAGCAACCCATCCTAAGGAGGAAGGGGGGCGTTGAGGGGGCCAATACAGTCTCTAATCCATTTAAGCAATGTATTGCCATCCACAGCCTCTTCGTTATACCTGCAATGGGATAATAGCACAGCACACCAGGTAGTGACATCCGCATTGTGCATCACATGCGCGAAAACCTAATGCACAACAGACGCGGACCTCACTGTTAACCCATTTATTGCCACATTCATCTGAAAATCGATGCAGACCTATATTTGAGATTTGTATTCTACAGAGCAAAGATATGGAAGGAGGTCCTTTCCAAAGTAAAAAAAAAATCCCCACTCCTTTGCAGGGAAAGGGGAGGACACAGAATCAGTCCCAGGGGTAGCTGCAGGGATAAACAAGCAAAATTTCTAACAAAGAGGAAAAGATTCAGAACGTGGTTATCTCACCTGAATGATAAGTGTCCGAGCAGAATAAATCATAATCCACTGTGCCTTGGAAAGGTACTAAATCCACCACGTGTCATTCATGACTCAGGACATTCAGCACTGCAGGAAAAGGACAGATCCGGAATGTTCCCCTTGCGTCCAGTTTAGATATGCAGCAATCCTTTCATAGATGCACCATGTTCCAGCACAGACAGCAGATGTGCTTAAACGCTATAATGCTGCTGCACATTCTCCCCCTCCCTTCACAATCCACTCTCTAGGTACCAGGAAAGCTGCAACCAACCACAAGCTGATGATCACTGGATGACAGGTCCTCCTTTGTCCCTCCTACTTCTCCTCCCATCACATACAACCTCAGTATACTCTGTTCTACAGATTAGCTTTTGCCTACAAAAAAAACGTAGTTAATCCTCTTTCTACGACCTGCTCTGCTGCTGTCTGCTGTAGCAAGGACAAGGGGTTGTGTCACTGACTACCTCCTCATTAACTTTGTATGATGTCCATTGGCTGCATAGCAGGATGTTCAGGTAGTAATTCTGCAAATTCTAGTGCATGATGGTGCCAATGTGGTAAGACAAGTATAATGCAGATCTATTTTTTGTTTTTTTTATTTACTGCATACAGCAACAACTGCTTCACGCCAGTTTATGGAGTGAAATGCACAGTTAAAGGACACCTGATAAGAGGGATATTGAGGCTGTCATATTTATTTCCTGTTAAACAATACCAGTTGCCTGGCACTCTGCTGATTTTTCATGCATCATCAATAGTGCTTGAACCACACACAAGCATACAGCTTGTCCTGTCAGGCCTGGAACTCACCACAAAACACTCGCTAATCGCAATCGCTAGTTTATATACTTTACATTGCAGAAACGCTAATCTCTAAACGCTGAAAATGCTGCATGTCCTGCGATTTTGGTAGTTGCAATCGCTCCAGTGGAATTTGACCCATTCATTAACATTAGCTGAGCGTTTAGGGAAATTGCTAGCGTCTTGAATCGCTCCCTAAACGCTCACAAAATCGCTGTAGTGGGTTTGAGCTCTCAGACTTCGGTCAGAAGCACTTGATCTGCATTCTTGTTTAGGGTCTATGGCTAAAGGTGGCAACACAGCATACAATTTTTTAAACATCTGTTCAATCCAAGAACTGCAATCAAGTTTTCTGACTGATTGTAACATTTCAAAAATATGACCAATGTACTATCCAATTATGATAAAAATGATTGAAAACTCTGAGAAAATTGCTAGGTTGCATATATTAATAAACTTACAAAGACACACCATACAATATTTAGAAAAATTGAAGATTTTCCAGCATTCCGGATCGATAAAAAAAAAAAAACGTGAAATCTGGTCGGATTTTTTAGTCGAATGAAAAAAAGCTTTTGATTTTTTCGGGAGATCCAATCATATTTATCGAAATTGCCATAAAATCAGATCATTTTATTGTATCGTGTGTGGCCACTTTAAGAGTATTGTAAATTGAAGCTCAGCAGGACAGCCAGGCAACATGCATTGTTTAGAGAAGGCAAATAACATTTATATTGCGCTTTTCTCCTGGCGGACTCAAAGCGCCAGAGCTGCAGCCACTAGGACGCGCTCTATAGGCAGTAGCAGTGTTAGGGAGACTTGCCTAAGGTCTCCTACTGAATAGGTGCTGGCTTACTGAACATGCAGAGCCGAGATTCGAACCCAGGTCTCCTGCGTCAGAGACAGAGCCCTTAACCATTACACCATCCAGCCACTTAACCACTTAAGTACCAGCGGCCTCTGCCCCCTTAAAGGGATACTGTAGGGGGGTCTGGGGAAAATGAGTTGAAGTTACCCGGGGCTTCTAATGGTCATCCTGTGCCCACGCAGCCACTCCCCAATGCTCCGGCCTCGCCTCTGGTTCACTTCTGGAATTTCAGACTTTAAAGTCTGAAAACCACTGCGCCTGCGTTGCCGTTTCCTCGCTTCCCCTGATGTCACCAGGAGCGCACGGTGCAGGCACAGACCATACTGGGCCTGCGAAGTACGCTCCTGGTGCCATCAGCGGGAGTGAGGACAGGGCAATGCAGGTGCAGTGGTTTCCAGACTTTAAAGTCTGAAATTCTAGAAGCAGGGGCGTAGCAATAGGGGGTGCAGAGGTAGCGACCGCACCGGGGCCCTTGGGCCAGAGGGGCCCCGAAGGGTCCACCCTCTATCACAGTATTAGCTCTCTATTGGTCCTGTGCTGGTAATAATCACTTCTATAGATGCTTTGAATAGTAGTAATCCTTAACACACTGTTCCCCAACCCCTTCTTGCACCTCTGACACTATGGTTGTCCTTGGCAAGTTTTGGTGCGCTGTATCAATTGCTATGTATAAAGTTCTTGGGGGGGGGGGCATGTAAAACCTGCACCAGGGCCCACAGCTCCTTAGCTACGCCACTGTCCGGAGGCGGGGCAAGAGCATTGGGGAGTGGCTGCGCGGGCACAGGATGCCTGCAGGGGACCATTAGAAGCCCCGGGTAACTTCAACTCATTTTCCCCTGACCCCCCTACAGTGTCCCTTAAAGGACCAGAGACCGCTGGTACCAGAACGACGTAATCCCGACGAATCACCACGCATACCCGCTGTCATCGCCGCTTGCCGAGACCCCAGGACATAGACTCTGCCGTGTCTATGATGGCAGAGTCATGTGAGCCGGTCAGGAGCCGCTTTCATTGGCTCCTGCCCCTGTTTTTCAATGTAAGCCAATGGGCATTGAAAGACAGGGCCAGGAGCCAATGAGATCGGCTCCTGACCGGCTCACATGGCTCTCCCGTCATAGAGACAGGCAGAGCCTGTGAGATGCGGCGAGACTCGTCGGGTTTGAGCGGCACGATCGGTGGGGAGCGACGGAAGAGGCGAATGCGCGCAGAGGCGGCTAATTGAAATCTACGCCCTGCCAGCTAGGAGCCCACCAAAACAGGGCGTAGATTTCAATTAGCTTGGTCCTTAAATAGTTAAAAGGAAAAAAAAATATGCAGATGGTAGAAAATAGACACTAGCAGTCACATAGACACATGCAGAGAGATGTGGACACCACAACTGTACACAGACTGGATGCAGACACAGAACGTGTGTGGTAGTCTGTCTGTATGTGCCAGTCTTTGTACAATCATTGTGTTCAAATCTCTCTGTATGTGCCTATGTGACTGCCAGCGTCTGTTTGGGCCAGTCTGTGCAATTGATTTTATGTGTGTACACGTCTATGTATGTATAAACAGAGACATGTAGACATTTGCACCCAGACTAGTGGTGCCCATACATGGTACAATTTTTTCCAATAATTTGGTTTGATTATTCCGTTAAATATAATCCATCGAATATAAAGATTTTTCCAACATGTCCGATCAGACTTTTATTGAAAAAACGGGATAATTGTTAGTTTTTCTTTTTCTAAAAAAAATTACTCTTTTTGATTCGATCGTTTTGGTCGAATAAATGGGAAAATCGAATTGTACTGTGTATGGGCACCATAACACATGCAGACAGACTGGCAGACACATACTGACACATTAACCCATTCGCGTTCCGTCGTTTTCACGTGAGAAATGTTCACCTTCCATTCATTAGCCTATTACTTTATCACTACTTATCACAATGCACTGATCTATATCTTGTTTTTTCCGCCACCAATTAGGCTTTCTTTGGGGGGTACATTTTGCTAAGAGCCACTTTACTGTAAATGCATTTTAACAGGAAGAATAAGAAAAAAATGGAAAAATTCATTATTTCTCAGTTTTCAGCCATTATAGTTTTAAAATAATACATGCCTTCATAATTAAAACTCACGTATTGTATTTGCCCATATGTCCCGGTTATTACACCGTTAAAATTATGTCCCTATCACAATGTATGGCGACAATATTTTATTTGGAAATAAAGGTGCTTTTTTTCCATTTTGCACCTATCACTATTTACAAGTTGAAATATTTCATCTTTACATTGATATATAAAAAGTTTAGACCCTTGGGTAAATATTTACATGTTTTTTTTTTTATTGTAATGTTTTTTTGTTTTTTTATAGTAAACATTTTATTTGGGTAGTTTTGGGAGGGTGGGAGGTAAACAATAGATTTATAATGTAAATGTGTGTTAATTTTTATTTATTTATTTTTTCAGGTGTAGTATTACTTTTTGGCCATGAGTTTGTTTACATGACGTCACTCTAAGCGTAGCACACACTTAGAGTGACGCATCGGGGAGGGAACAGCCAGAAAAAGCACAGCTTCCGAGAGAAGCTGTTGCTTTTTCAGCGGGGGAGAGGAATCAGTGATCGGGCACCATAGCCCGATACATTGATTCCGTGGCTACCGAATCCGCGGCCGGGAGTGCGCGTGCACGCGCGCGATCGGCCGCGGGAGCGCGTGGTAGCGCGCATGGTTCGTGGACGTAGAAACTACGTCCAGGAACCAAAATAGGTTAATGGTGCCCATACATGATACAATTTTTTCATTCTTTCATTCATTACATTCAGTCATTCGATTATTCTATTAGATCAAATATAAAGATTTTTCCAACATGTCTGATCGGAATTTTATTGAAAAAATAGGATAATCGTTAGTTTTTCTTGATCGAAATAAAAGATTCTTTTCAACTTTCATTCGATTGATCGTTTTAGTCGATTAAACGGGAAAATTGAACGTTTTTATTGTACCGTGTATGGGCTCCATAGCTCAGACATATTGTCAAGCTAATGCATTACACAGACTGACACACTCACTCAATGACAGGCTCACACATTACACACACTGACACACTGTGGCCTGGTGCACACCAGAGGAGTTTTTCTGAGCGTTTTGAGTTTTTAAATCTGCTGCTAATGTTATCCTATGTGTCTGTGCACACTGGAGCAATGAGGTTTTGTAAAAAAACCCATAGCATTACATTGGGAAGAGCTTTTGAGACCTCTAAAATCTCTTCCCAATGTAATGCTATGAGTTTTTTTACAAAACCTCATTGCTCCAGTGTGCACAGACACATAGGATAACATTAGCAGCAGATTTAAAAACTCAAAACGCTCAGAAAAACTCCTCTGGTGTGCACCAGGCCTGTCTTACACACTGACAGACTGATGCATTACACAGACTGACACACTGACAGGCTCACGCATTCCACAGGCTGACACACTGACAGGCTCACACACAAGGCTGGTGCACACCAAGAGCGGTTCTGAGCATTTTTTAAAACGCTTGCGCTTTGAAGACCACTTGGCTAATGTATTTCTATGGGATGGTGTACACCAGAGCGATTCGTTTTCCCTATAACGCAAACTGGGGTCCTGCAGCATTTTTGAGGTGATTCTGCCTCAATGTTAAAGGATACCCGAAGTGACATGTGATATGATGAGATAGACATGTGTATGTACAGTGCCTAGCACAAAAATAACTATGCTGTGTTCCTTTTTTTTTGGACTAAATATCAGGTATGAAAGTGGTTGACTCAGTCCTGACTCAGACAGGAAGCGACCACAGTGTGACCCTCACTGATAAGAAATTCCTCTTTTTATCTCTTTCTTGCTCTCAGAAGCCATTTTCTGCTAGGAAAGTGTTTTATAGTTGGAATTTCTTATCAGTGAGAGTCACACTGTAGTCACTTCCTGTCTGAGTCAGGGCTGAGTCAGCCACTTACATAACTGATATTTAACTCTTTCAGACAGAGACAGAAACAAAGGAACACAGCATAGTTATTTGTGTGCAAGGCACTGTACATACCCATGTCTATCTCATCATGTCACATGTCACTTCGGGTGTCCTTTAAGTATAGGAAAGTGGAAAATCGTTCTTAAAAAACGCTAGATCAGTGCGATTTTTCAAGCGTTTTTGTTATAGAAGCTGTTTAGTTACAGCTGTACTGTAACAAAAAATAAAATATGCTACACCAAAACACTCCATAAAACGCGGCATGTGTAGAAAATGCTCTGCACATGCCTAGAATCACTCTGAAAAAACGCTTCAAAAAACGCTAGCGTTTGCAGATACGCTAGTGGTTTTTGGTGTGCACTGGGCCTTACACACACTGACAGGATGATGCATGAGACAGACTTACTCACTGATTCACACAAATATTACACAGACTGACACACTGACTGGTTCATACTGAAAGCTGAAAGGCTCACACATTACACAGACTGACGCATGACACACACTGACACACTGACTCAGACACACTGACAGTCTAATGTACTACACAGACTAAGGCCTGGTGCACACCGAGCGGTTTTTGTAGCATTTTCCAAACTGCTTCCGCCTGTGAAAACGCTTGGCTAATGTATTTCAATGGGATGGTGCACACCGGCGGTTTGAGGTTTTTAGCAAACCGCAAAAGTGAGTCCTGCAGCACTTTTGCGGTTTGCAGAAGCGTTTTTGCCTCAATGTAAAGTATAGGAAAAGCTCAAACTGCTCTGGAAAACGCTAGATCAGAGCGGTTTTCCAGGCATTTTTGTTACAGAAGCTGTTCAGTAACAGCTTTAGTGTAACAATATTTGTAATCTGCTACACAAAAACGCTCCAAAAAATGCTAGGCATGTTTAGAAAACCTCTCTAAACATGCCTGCTTAGTATCGCTCTGAAATCTGCTCCAAAAATCTCTAGCGTTTTGAGGATCTGCTAGAGGTTTTGGTGTGCACTGGGCCTGACACATTGACAGGCTCACATATGACACAGACTGACACACTGACAGGCTTACACAATACACACACTGACACACCTTGCACACACTGACACACTGATTTACACAGACAGGCTCACACAGACAGGCTGACACACTACACAAACTTACACACTGACAGGCTCACACATGACACAGACAGACACACTGAAAGGCTCACACATTGACAGTCTGATGCATTACATAGACTGACACGCTGACAGGCTCACACATTACACAGACTGACACACTGACTTAGACACACTGACAGGCTGACACATTACACTCACTGACACACTCACTGACAGGCTGATACATTACACAGACTGACACACTGACTCATACACACTGACAGGCTGATGCATTACACACACATTATATACACTGACATGCTGATGTATTACATAGACTGACACACTGACTCATACACACTGACAGGCTGGCACAGTCACAGGCTGACAAATGACACTGACTCAGACACACTGACACGATCACACAATGACAGGCTGACGCATCACACAGATTGATACACTCACTCACTGACAGGCTGATACATTACAAAACACTGGGGCACATGAGAAGCAGGGGGCCCGAGCTCTACTACTACCCGGGACCCCCTCTCCACATGCAACGCCAAAAGGGCAGCGCAGGTGGACCCCAGTGCTTCTACCCCCAGGGGTATCACCTGCAGCTGCCACAGGATCAAAATGTCAAACATAAGAAGCGAATACTCACTCCAATACAGCAACTTGCCTTTAAAATTGGTCCACAGCCAGTCTGTAAGCCATTAAAAAGATGCAAATACCCGGTACATGCGCCTGTGCCTGCAGTACCAAGTCTAGCAAGACAGAAAAGGATGGCCATAGAGAGAGAGAGCTCGGTCACAAACAATCATAGATGATGTGACCAGCAAGGTGAACCGCATGCAGGTATCCCTCTCCAAGCCCTCCTCCCTACCACTGACCTGTCACTTGGAGCTGTAAAAGCAAAAGTAAGATTTTTACTTTTTACTTTACCTAAAATCTTACTTTTTCTTTCACTAATTCACACACACCTGGTACAGACGGACACACTGACAGGCTCACATGCTGACAGGCTGATACATTACACAGACTGACACACTGACTCATACACACTGACAGTCTGACACATTACACAGACTGACACACTGACAGGATCACACATGACACAGACTGAAACACTGACACACACTGACAGGCTCACACATTACACACACTGACGACTCACATACATTGCAGGCTCCCACATTACACAGAGATTGACATACTGACTCAAACAAAGTGACCGGGTGACATAGTTTACACCAGAGCTGAGACAAGGACCTGCAGCACCCAAGGCTGAGACACTAAAGTGCGCCCCTCCATCCCTCCCACCCCAGCCATCACACACTGATTGCTATTAGACTAAGAGGTGCCCCAGGACCCTCAACCCCCAACACCTTAATCTCTAGCTATCTGGCTGGCAGTCGCTGCAATGTATCCCCTTTTCTTATTTCTCTGTACTTCAAACACAATAGGGGAATGATAGCTGAGTGTGTTGTGCGCCCCCTTCTACACTGCGCCCTGAGGCTGGAGCCTCTCTCGCCTCTGACTTGGCCCGGCCCTGGTTTACACACTGACAGGCTCACACACTGACTGATCGACATACTGATAGGCTGACTAATTGCACAGACTGATACACTCACTGACAGGCTGACACATGTTGTAAATTATTTTAATTGTTATGTAAATGTTGCAGGTTAATAACCCAATTAAAGCCAATGAAAGTGTAAGGAAACGCGGAAAAGCCGCCGCGCGTACTGACAGCAAGAAGGCTGATTCCGCGTCCAGAGCGGTGGTTTGCACGCAGCAGCGTGCGTCTGGTGTGGCTGGGTCTGTTAGTTCACAGGTGGATGGAGAGCTACACGCGCGCGCGCCAGAAGTGAGGACCTTTATACCAGCAAGAGATGTATCAGCTGATCGGGACGATCAGCTGATTCCTGCTGGACTCCTGATTGGCTGAGTGGCTCGGGCGGGGTGGCAGAGTCCTGCAACTATATATACAGCTTGCTTACCAGTTGCAAGTTGTCTGCCATTGCGATCACTACGTGGAAGCACTCAGACCTTAGTCAGATCCAACAGTGTGTTTGAACCAGGAGGACCTGGGAATTCACACTGAGCCAGATTACTTGTGTTATTATTCTGTTATACTTCAGACTAGTTCCAGGGTGTAGAGACCACGGACCTCACACCCAAGACTAGGGAACTTGTGTTATCATTCTGTTATACATCAGACTAGTTCCAGGGTGTAGAGACCACGGACCTCACACCCAAGACTAGGGAACTTGTGTTATCATTCTGTTATACATCAGACTAGTTCCAGGGTGTAGAGACCACGGACCTCACACCCAAGACTAGGCATTGTTTGATATTTGTTATGACCTGTTGCTTTCCTGACTATCCCTCTGCTTTCTGATTCGGTACCACGCATATCTGATATTCCGTTGCCAAACCCTGCCTGCCCTGGATACTGAATCAGCCTTCTGTCTTTGTACTTTGTCTGTCCATGTGTTGCCGACCTGGCTTGCCCGACCTCGAGAGCTATCTCTCTCCACTAAAAAGATAGTCTCCAGATCAGTCAGTGACATCCCTCTTCAGGTGTCACTCACTCTCTGCTCCTTCCTACCTTCAGCCTGACTCCACCCCTTGGAGAGTCTCATGCTGCTGGAAGGTTTCTGTACTCTCTATAGCAGTACTTCCTGTACTGCCTAAGCCACCTGCTCCTCAGGTGGGTTACCCAAAGTCATACTGTTACACCAAACACTCACTATATATATTTAGAGGTGTCCAGAGGTTAGCACTATATCTGTATTATTGGTGATTCTGCAGATCATCCATAATCAGGTATAGATCTGTATTCTTGGTGATACTGCAGATCACCAATAATCAGATTCTCTCTGCGAGCTGACACCGATCGTTACAGAAAGTTTTCGGAATCAGATGATAAAAGTTGATGTAAGTAATTTGAAAATATCTTAGAACCAATCAGTTCATGGAGAGATCATAAAATAGAACTTATTCTTTGTGTATTTCAATGATGTAACTCAAATTGATAGCAGGGACATGTCCTACTCACACAAAGTAACAAAGGGTCAAGCTGAAAGCCATGTATAAGGTATCTACCTGTGGTTAATCTTGATTTCGAAGAGACCAGATCAGAATGTGCCCCTTCCGGGTCTTGGGGCTTGTTCCCCACTGATGACTTCCGAGGTTACTATGTAAGTAGGATCTATGCATACAGAAAGTTTGAAATTCTATTGTTTAGATATGCCTTCCTATGCAGTAGTCTTAGGTATGCATTGGCTCAAACAGCACAACCCTGTGTTTGATTGGCACTCAGGTCATTTGTTGAAGTGGTCTTCACACTGTGAAGATGTTTGTGTGAAGAAGGTCAATATTGCTCAGACCAGTTTTGGGCTTAAGAAATGTATTCTTGCTTGTTGCAAATTATCATCTGACCTGTGTACTCAGTTGTCTAGAGCTCAGGTTGATGCGCCTCAAGAAAAGCCACTAGAAAAACTCTTTGTTCCTCCTCATTTGAGACGCCCAGTACTAAAACAATTTCATGAAGTTAAGCCGGTGGGTCAGCCTTGGGAAAAGAAAACAACTGAATTGTTGAAAAGACATGTCTGGTGGCCTTCCTTAAACAGGGATGTTGTTGCATTTGTTGAGTCTTGTTCTGTCTGTGCTCGCAGTGGATCTCTATGTACTGTTCAGGGGTCTAGTTCTATGAGAAGTGTTGACTCATTTCATGTTTCTATGTTGAAATCTGCCGCCAATTGTTATCCTTCAGATGCTCCTCCTCCACTCACTAAAATGGATGGAGAACAAGTACATGTAGTTGGATCCTGGGTTCTGGGTAGACAGATTCATGCTGGACATCCTGACAAACCTAGGTTGGAGTGTTTGGAGTCCACTCCTAGGGGGAGGGGTACTATAAGGAATCTACCTGTGGTTAATCTTGATTCCGCCGAGACCCGATCGGAATCCGCCGCTTCCGGGTCTCGGCGCTTGTTCCCCGCTGATGACGCTGCCGATAGCTCACAGTTCGCGCATTCTGATAGGCAGAGGGCATGTTCCCAATACGCCCTCCACAAAGGTAAACATTTAGTCAGCTGACTCCGGTCAGCTGACAGAGCAGTGTCAGCTGACTCTACAGCTGACACCTAGGCAGGGCCTTGCTGTGTGATTGATTGCGGAGTGTGGCCGGCCACTGATTGGATGTTGTATTGTATTTAAACTTGCAGAGTGCTCCCAGTCATGGCCTGTGATAAGCATAGCTTTGGCTAGTTGCTGGGTGAACTCAATTGTTACTGATATTGACCTTGGCTTGTATTTGATTACTCTGTTGTGATTTCCCAGAACAAGTCATTTAAAGGAAGCAGTAGTGAAGGAGCTTACGAAAAATCCAAGGATAAGCATTTGGGTCTGCTGGATCCAGATGATTGTTTGATTTTGAAACAATCATCTGGATCCAGCAGCAGTGCCAAATATTGTGTCAGATATCTTTTATGTTATTTCAACTGAAAGTAGATAGTAAAACTTAAATAGAATCTGTAAGGAACAAAAGTTCCCCTAAGAATACATACCTTGGTATGGAGATGCCTCTGGATCCTATTGAGGCTTTCTCCTTCTGCTGAACGGATCCAGCTCTGGGACTCCCTGACAGCAGAAGGCAGCAATATTTACATTTTCAATCTATCGCAAACACATTACCATCTTCCCCCTCGTGCTCCAATGGAAATAGCAGAGGATGATCGTGTCTCCTCTATTGTGCAGAATCAGGTGTCTTGTGCCTGCACATTACAGCGGACTCGTTCGGGCTTGGCTATTTCCACAGGTGTCTGAGGGGGAAGATTGGACATGTGCCTGTGGTGGTGACTAAAGGTAAATATTGCCACATGCTGCAGGCAATAATGTTTCTGTGCGCATCCGCCATTGAATTGTTTTGCTTTTGGAGTCAGCCCGTGTTCCGGCTACACAGGAGGTTGGGGTAAGCCACATTATTCCCTCTCCCTAAGGTAAAAACAGCATATGGCCTTTTTTATTACAAATTCTCAGATTTTTTTCCATATAGGTTTGTGAACAATATCTCCTACTAGTTGTATAAAGTGTATAAAGACTGTAAAAATGTTTTACTTTTTTTACATTCGTAGAAGACAAGACAAGACAAGACAAATAACATTTATATCAAGCTTTTCTCCTGGCGGACTCAAAGCGCCAGAGCAGCAGCCACTAGGGCGCGCTCTATAGGTAGTAGCAGTGTTAGAGAGACTTACCAAAGGTCTCCTACTAAATAGGTGCTGGCTTACTGAACAGGCAGAGCCGAGATTCGAACCCTAGTAGAAGACACAACAGGGAGTCAACATCAAGTAGCAATTCTCAATCAAAGAAAACAAAAATTATGAAGAAACAGGTTGGCTTTTCATATACATGTCATTTTTATCTTGTTAATAACGTGTACACGGGTGAACTGGTTTGTTATTTAGTTCTAATTTGTTCACTTTTAAAAAAATTTCTCTGAAGGATGTTGTAAGGCACAATACAAAAACATCTAAATCATTACCCAAACCGAAAATAAACAAATCAACACCTGGGTATAGCAATGTTCAGGAAGTTGATAGTGATATTGGTGAGCCATCACAGGTAAATAGGTTAAAAATGTTATGCCCACCATATATTTTGTTGTATAGATAAATGTAAAATGTTGATAATTTTATTTTAATACAGAGAGCATGACATTAATTTTAAAATGTTATTAAAATTAGTCCCAAAGCAGTCCTTGATTTTTACAATCAGCAAAAGAAAAAAAATACTAATCCCAAGAATTAGACTAATTTTATCTAACAGGAGCTGCCGCAGGGGTGCTTCTAGGCATAGGCAGTATAGGCCATTGCCTGGACTGCCATCTGCCATTGGTCCTGAGGGTGCCATGTTGCTGGATTAAGCCCTGCCCCCTGAATGAAGCCCCACCCAGTTAGTGCTCCATTACTTGCTTTTGCTGCATCTGCTTAGTGTAAGTTGCAGGCAGCTGCCACTATGTCCCCTGTGCCTTGTGCATCCTTTTTCCCCCTTTGTGCTTCCTTCTGTCTCCTTGTGCCTCCTTCATTCCCATGCACCATGTCTGACCCCCTGTTTGTCCTTCTGTCTCCCTTTATGCTTCCTTCTGTCTCCCTTTGTGCCTTCTTCAGTCCCCCTGTGCCTTTCTTTGTCTCCTTCTGTGCCCCTTTGTACATTACATGTATTTTCTGGTGAGACACTGCTCGCATTGAGTTTATTATTATTTCTGGGTGAAACTTTGCCACATTACGATTATTTTCTGGTGAAAAACTGCTGCATTACGATTATTTTCTGGTGAAACGCTTCCACAATACCTGTATTTTCTGGTGAAACGCTGCTGCATTACGATTATTTTCTGGTAAAACACTGCTGCATTATGATTATTTTCTGGTGAAACACTGCCACATTACGATTATTTTTTGGTGAAACGCTGCCACATTATGATTATCTTCATGGGGGGCGCCACAGGTTTTCTTGCCTGGAGTGACAAAATAGCTAGAGGCGCCCCTGGGAGCCGGCATCAAAAGGAGAAGGGAGAGGATGCAATTGGATGACGTTTTACCAGCCCATGTGCTTCTGTAGATCATCACTTGCCCCCATCAAAATGTAACAATTTTCTACCCTTTACTAGTGAATACCAACACGCCCCAAACTACAATCCCACCCCATCACCATCTAACAATTTTCTACCCTTTACTAGTGAATACCAACACACCCCAAACTACAATCCCAAAGTAAATTAACAATATTTGCATTTATCCATTGTTGAGAAAAGGAATGCCCACTTACCCGCCCTAAAAGCTATCCCATAGATGTCAGTAATGGTTGGCATTGACATATTAAAAAATATATCATAACTGTTGTAATTAGATATAGGAGGTAATATAGTCAAATGCACAAACTAATCCATTGTTGTTGTCTGTCCTCCCACTATTGCACATCTAAACTACCTTAACCAGTGATGTAGGCACGGTTCCCTGTGCCTGTAAGTGTCATGATGCTGTTCACATATGGTTATTCTGTTACTTTTGCTGTACATATGAAGATTGTTGTCAGCATGTAGAGATGGATCACCCCTCCAAACTCCCACAACTTATATTTAGCATAGTATATTATGTATTATCATTACTTGTCTTAATTTTTTTATGTAGAATTCATGGGAAAAGAGAGGATGTCTGGATTACTGGAATGGTTCATCTGAGTTCTATAAAAAAAAAATAAAAAAAAATATGGCAGAGAATGTTCAAATAGATCAAAAAGAAAACAAAATAAATCTAACAAAGTGCAACGCACTCAAGCAACAACAAAGACAACAAATCAACAATCATCAACCGAAAGTAACTGATGGGAATTTTGATGAGCCAAGCAACACAGACTTGTCCCAGTCCAAAGAAAAAAAACTAGATTCTCTCATGAAGAAAATACAGCATTGATTGAGCATTTGCTACCTGTTTACAATAAACTAGTAGGAAAAGATATGGGCAGTACTGACTCAAACTGGAGATTGATGACTTGGAAAAAAGTCACTCAGGCCGTTAAAAGCGTAAGTAACCTACCACAAACTTTGGACAACGTAAAGAAAAGTTTCAGGATATAAAAGCTGATGTAAGAAGAAAAATTTCACAAGATATTCAGGAAAGGTAACTGTATAGTTATGAACACAACTAATTAACTTTTGTGTATTTTTATTTCTTTTGTTTGGGCTACTTTTTAATTTATTTTTTTAATTTAATTTTCCTTTTTCCAGCAAAAACAAAAAACTGGAGGTTTGGGCAAAACAATTTTGGTTTTATGAAAATTTTCTTCATCCTATGATAGATCAGGATTGCATTGTACCTGAATGTAACCACCTAGCATCATCCCTTGGGGAACAGGCCTAAGGTTTAATTTGTAGTATCTGGTGATTGGCCTTTCTTTCACCATCTCTCTGCGGTTACTGCTAATGAGACCTAACATCTGTGTGTGAAGGTATGCAATGCAGTGAGGCGGTGGATTCTACTGCCTGTCTGCACACCTTCACACACAGATGTTAGGCCCTATCAGTAATAACCGCAGAGAGAGGGTGATCGAATATGATAATGTAACAAGGAAGAGAATTGGTGATAGAGAGGTCACTCAACAGACTCTACAAATCCCACCTTAGCCCTGTTACCCAAGGTTTGCTGCTGGGCAGTTCAATGCAACCACCTGCCAACATCCCTTGCAGAATATGCAAATACAGAAATAACACCTGTACACATTGAAAAAGGATAAAATACAAAACACAAGCTACATCTCAACACAAACCCAGAGGTGCCTGGCTCTTCTACTGACCACATATGCTATTGCTCCATTGTTATTGCCTGATGAAGCGGGATCAAACCTGCGAAACGCGTTGCATATTTGGAGTTCATAAATAAAATATATTGACTGTCTTTATTACAGTCGTCGTGTGTCTACTTGGAGGAGGTAAGTCCACCACTACCTCCTCTATTTATCAAAAAAAAAAATTTTAAGCTAATTTAGCTTCCTTTTATCCTCTTGGCGCCTCTGTTCTCCTGCATAATAATCCTGTATCGAATGGAGGTGGAAACCAAAAGAAATTATTGCTGCAAAAAGAGGCAAGATACATAAATTGAATTGTGTAACATCTAGAGGTATGAATGAACATATCACTCTGAGATGCTTTTTATAACTGTATTTCTATTTTTCAGACTGACTGAAACTAAATAAGCTCATTGACTGTGATGCGTCAATGTGTAATGAGTAGTTTAAAGGGAACCTAAACTGAGAATGATATGGATTTTTCCTTTAAAAAAAATAGCGGATGCCTGACGCTCCTGCTGATCCTGTGTCTCTAATACTTTCAGCCAAAGCCCCTGAACAAGCATGCAGATCAGGTGCTCTGACTGAAGCCGGACTGGATTAGCTGCATGCTTGTTTCAGGTGTGTTGTTCAGCCACTAATGCAGCCAAAGATCAGCAGGACTTCCAGACAACTGGTATTATTTAAAAGGAAACATCCATATCCCTCTCAGTTTAGGTTCCCTTTAACTCATTGTAGTCTACTGTCGGATTAACCCTTTTTTTTTAAAATCACGTAGCGAACCTAGGGCTCGCTACATGATAGCCGCTGTGCAGCGGCATCCCCCCACCCGATTCGATCGCCTCCGGCGATCTGCGATCAGGAAATCCCGATTTCCTGGAGGGCTTCCCCGTCACCATGGTGATAGGCAGGATGATGTCTCCAACGTCATCGACGTTATGACGTCATTGGGAGTCCCGATCCACCCCTCGGCGCTGCCTGCCGCTGATAGGCCAGGTTGCGCAAGGGGTCTGAGGGGGGGGGGGGGGCGCGGCACGGCACGGTGGGTAGCGGCGAAACGGCAGCGATCGGTATGCACACGCAGCTAGCGGGGTTACCGCCAGGAAGGTTAATGATTACGGATTTCCGAATATGGCTAGTGTAAAATTGTATGCCAATGTATAATGTCATGCTTGAAATAGTTTGACTCCATGGGAACATTGATTATTGATATTATTAACATTATTATTGATAATGAATTAATTAATTAACATTATTATATGATTCTTATTGTTATTATTATTAACATATGTTGTGCAATTAATAATTGTTTATTGTTATTATTAAAGCAAACCTGTAAGCTTGTAAATGCAACAAGTGATATACTTGCCCTGGGAGAAGGAAACCTCTGGATCCTCCAGAGGCTTCCCCCGTCTCCCTCCACCTTGCCATTCCAGCGCTATGTCTTCCTGAAGCTCATGGCTGTGCACCCATACAAGAACGAACGCACCAGCACTGCACCTGCCTAGTAGCACGGACCTGCTTGGGATTCAGCAGAAAAAGTAGAAGCCAACCTGGGCCGTGCTACTGTGCATCTGTGAGCTATCAACATTTTCCAGAGGCCACAGAGCTAGAACAGGCCGGTGGGGGATGGGGGATTATCCAGGGGCTTCCCTTTAGTGAGGCCAGTACCCATTTGGGGCACAGATACATTTTAAAGTACACCTGAACTGAAAGGGATACAGTGGCTGCCATTTGTATTTGCTTTTAAACAATACCAGTTGCCTGGCTGTCCTCTGATCTCTTTGGCTGCAAAAGTGTCTGAATCACACACTTGAAACAGGCATGTTGCTAATCCAGTTAGACTTCAGTAAGAGCACCTGATCTAAAAGCTTGGTTCAGGGTCTATGGCTAAGGTTATTAGAGGCAGAGGCTCAGCAGAATAACCTGGGAATCTGCATTGTTTAAAAGGAAATAAATACTGTATGCCAGTGTACCGATTGTGGAATTCTCTCCGTGGTGAGCGCACAGGATGCGCGCTGACACTGCAGAAATCCTCCACAAGCGTATAATCTGAGAGAACCCAGCAAGAGGTGCAATGAGAGGGGAATTCCTGCCGGCAGATGGAACCGTGGAGTGCAGAGGAACAGATCCTCTGTACAGCCACAGATGCCAGATAGGAATTGTACGAGAGAAACCAAATGAGAACGCAATTGCAAGAGCTGCGATTGCCAATGAGAATGAGCACAGGGACAGAATGTATGTGTGTGCACCAATCCAGTCGCCAACCCGCGACGGTGAACACACAACAGCAGAAACAAAGTAGGAACACAATCGCGAGAGAAGCGATTGCCAGAAGTGACACAAGACTAAGCAAGACAGAGCACGAGAGTAGCAAAGGCACAGTAAACAACAATGAAAAGACAAGGCAAATAACAAACGCTAGCTAAACGCGAACACCGCACTCATTCGCAACAGCGAACGCGTTTACGGCGCGGTCTCCACACGATAAGTGCAACAGAGACAAGCACGCCACCCTAACTAACCAACGCCACACAAACACGAAACAAGGAACGCGAACGCTTGCTTAACGGTTACCCCACCGAGCCTACAGCAAGCGTTCGTATCAGACAAGACAGAGAGAAGGAGCAGCAACCGCAACTCTGGCCTACACTCCCAGACAGAGTACAAAAGGAACCACCGCTGCTACCACTAGAGCGAGTGAGATCCAGACAGACAAACGAACAGAAACAGGAATAGGTCAAATAAGATCCACTGCTCTTCCGCCAGAGCGAGTGCGATCTAGGTTCAGAGACAGGACAGGAAGGATCCACTGCTCTTTCCGCCAGAGTGTGTGTGAACCAAGTAGGGAAGCAGAGTTAGCAGGATCCACTGCTCTTTCCGCCAGAGCAAGTGTGATCCAAGTTCTGGAACAAACGATTCACCATCGCCTACCACTGGCGACAGTGCAATCGCAAGGACAAACAGTAGACAGAACAGGCAATACAAATGATACAACCTGACTGTACTAGAGGAATGCCTAATGCAGTCCCCAGGAATACTCTAAGATAATCTTTAGTAAACAATAGCAAGGCTGACACTCCAGGAGTGTTTCAACAGTAACAAACCATGATGACCAGCAAAGGATTGTGGGATCACATGGTATTTATGCTGCAAGCTTTCAAAGGTGGCGGCAAATGTATGCAAATTCCTCAGCAGCAGAACAGGTCTGAAACTTGCAAAGTGAAGACAGGTCTCTCTTCAAGAGACCTGCAGCCTACAGACCCGAGGAATGGTCAAACAGCTGTCTGCCTGTGCAGCCAGCTGAGCGGATCATTACAGTACCCCCCCCCCCCCCTTCCCCTCTAGAGACGGCTTCCAGACATCTCTCAAAACTGGTATTCGCAAAAAAACTCTGACTGAAGTCTCATGAAGGTCGGGACAGCCCAACTAGGCCCACTTCCAGAGTCAATCCTCCCGAAACCGACCTCATCGGAAGCAGAAGCCATCTAAACATGCCCATCAGTACTACAAGTCTCAGCATAACACCCATCAGAACTGTGAATGCCAGAGAAGCACCCATCGACACCCTCTGAGCCATGCCCGCCACCTTCCAGGGACCGTCCAAAAATACCAAACCTGCCACAATACCTATTTGAAGTGTCCCTTTCCACATAGAAACCACTGTTGATCTCATCCAGGGTACCAGTAAATATTTCTCCCAGAATCCCCCAGAACACTTTAAAGCTCCGCAGAGATCCCAAGAGGGCAGAACGATCACCAGGCTCACATGGAGAACTACCAAGAACCCGTATGGAACCAATGACAATTCTGGATTCAGGATTACCAGGACAAGTATCAAGATCAGGGCTTTCAGGGACCACTTCTGGGCATTCAAGCAGGCAGGCAACATCAGAACATGTCTCTACTGAGGAAGCATCTGAGCATGCTGGCAACCGAGACACACTTGGGCTTTCTGGGTCACAGAGCACATCGGGGTACACTAGCACAAGAGAAACCTCAGGACACGTCGAGGAACTGCCAACCTCAGAGTCCGTCACGACAAGATCAAAACCGGGCAGAGAATCATCACGAGTAGTAGTCACAAGCACTGGACTTACAAAAGAAATCTTGGACTCAGACTCAGAAATTTCCGTGACTGTACTGGTATCCAACCAACACTCATCATTGACTATGCATGACTGAAGCTCCCCAAGAGCTGCTAAAGTAGTCAATATAGCAGCGATGCCTACTGAAGTGGGCAACACCTCAGGTGACCCTGCGGGACAGGAGCCACCTCCTAAAAGTTCTGCACCCTTTGGGAGCAAGTCGGAGACCTCCAGAACAACAGACAAAAGCTCAGGAGCATCGTTTCCCAAGTTCTCTGACAAAGAAATCAATGATTCTGAACTATCCATGTTACAGGGCAAAACATCAGATCCATTTTGCGAACAGAGCAAATGTCCTAGGGATGGTTCTACAATCCGCTGAGACTGAATTTTATCTTCATGAACAGGATGCATAGGAATATTTACTAGAACATACACTGACTCCCTAACTCTAATCTCACTGCACCCAGAATTCTACATAGCAGTTAAACTAGACTGCGATTCCAAAATGGCAGAAAAACTGGTGAGAATGGTAGCAATACCTAGACGAGCCTCTAGGGTCACTGCAGGAGATTTTATGCAAGGCAATACTGACTCATCCAGAGTACAGGGTGGAGAGTTAGCACCAGCCTCTGAGCAAGAAAGGGACTCACAAAAGTCAGTGCAATTGTACATCATGGTTTTATTCATGGTACAGGGCAGGCTCCCAGAGATCTTCTCTGGACAAGGCAAAGATTCTCCAGTATCAGATTCGCAAAACCAAAGCGCTGTCTCACCCTTAGACTCGGCTAACAATGTTGAATCCGAGAAGTCAGAACGCAAAATTTGCAAATCGAAGATCGCTTTAGGTTGCGAAACTGACGCTTCCTTAGCGCAAACGTCCGCAATCTGCGGACCAGACTGCAAGGTGTTCAGGACAGAAACACTAGAGCAACTGTCATCAGGCAACAGGCCTTTACAGGTGTGAACAGAGTGGGACATCGATTCATATGCAGAAGAAGTTGCGACAACAACAGGAGAAACTTTATTAGACACATTAATTTTACTTTTGATGCTGCATAGTTTTTCCCCATAGCAGGATCATAAATGGAAGGTCTTAAAGATCTGTTTTTAATTGACAAGGGATCCCAGATATCTTTGACAAAACTGACACATTTATGTTGATCGCAATCTGCAGAAACAGGAGAGAATCTTTCAGAATTCACACAGGTGTCCACCAGCGTAGTACACCCATTAATTTCAGATCGCACAGTGTCTAAACTCACTTGCTTTACCCCAAAAAGACAGGAACAATCATCAGACCATGGTGTCGCTTTATTGGAGTCAATTGGTTGGTGTGTGTGCAATTCATCCAAAATCGTCTGCCACACACAAATCAGCGGATCCACAAAACATTCGTCACACTCATCAGAATCAAGTATTCAACGAAGGATCGGCACCACACTCAGTGTTAATAGCTCAAATACTTTATTTAATCATTAAAAAGACCAGCAACGACAGTCTGCTGTTTCGGCATAAGTTGCCTTTCTCAAGTTGCCATAATGTCAAATGCAAACAAATAATCCACCATTACACTCATATACCCATAGCCACACCCCTTTGGGGCGTACTTAGTGTCTGTGCATTTACCTGGGAAGGAGGGGAGCTGGACCTGATGGGGAACTACATTCAGTGATCTGCACCAATCGGCGCACTTACATTTAAAAGTTCACTCACCAATCCGTTTCCAGCAACAGACCCTCTCCCGCCGACTGCATAATCCATTGCCGGCAAAGGAATCTCTGCATCATGTCATTTCACGCCGCTGTATCGGAAGCGGCGATCTCGCACTGCCCGTCATGTGACAACTCACATGGCCGGCTCATGACCAATCATCTGCGTCCTATGGCCAGCCTATGGGAAAGCAGCCAGCCTCGGCCAGTAAAAGGCTACAGGATGTGCGCATCATAGAGGGGATACCAAGCACAAAAAGTGCCGTCCCTAACAACAGTAACTACAACATTCGTGCGCACCATCCATACTCACGTGCCCTGCCAAGTTAAAGGGGGCGATCTGTCACTGCAAACAAGGTCCACAGCTCCCAGACTCCTTCATGCACAATCTAAAATTAAAAACAAAGATAAAAATATAAACAAAGTATACACCATTAATCTAAACATACTATATGAAGTGCAAGCAGGACATGCATAGTAATTTAAAGCACTAAAGCAGATAATGAAAGCATTTCATCATCAAATACAAAAGCCCAGATCATGCTCCCTATTGAGACCTGCAGGACCCATAGCATCTAACCTTTTGATCCAACCCGCCTTTCTACGCAGTAATTCTTTTTTCCGATTGCCACCCCTCCAATTTACGGGTACACCGTCTATGGCCATAACACGCAACTGTGATACATTATGGCCACTTTTAAAGAAATGTTCAGCAACTGATTGATCCGATGAGGCATTTCTAATCGCATTTCTAATGGCGGTCTTATGTGAGGCTATGCGGTCCTTCAAACGCTGAGTTGTCATGCCCACATAAATAAACCCACAAGGGCATTTTAATAAGTAGACAACGTAACTTGAGTCACATGTATATCTATTCCTGATCTCAAATGTAGTTCCAATTGTGGGATGATTAAAGCACGTATTCCTGACCACACTGCCACACATGTGACAGGATAGGCAGGGATACATCCCCCTATTTCTAGGGAGCTCTTTCGTCACATCGCCCCTACTGGGACGCAACTTATCACGCATAGTTGGAACTCGTCGGAAGGACATCAGAGGGGGATACCTAAATTCCGGGATCCTGGGTAAACCATCCCGCAAAATGTGCCAGTGACGGCGAATGCTTCTGCTAACCATATCACTGCACGTATTAAAAGTGGACACGAATGGTAACCGAGGCGTAGAGACTCTCACGGGTCTCTGCCTTCTCCTACTAGTGTCAAAACATTCAGCGGGGTAACCACGTGCTCGAAACTTGTTAGTAAGTTCCTGTTTGCGTTGGAGCGATGTGTCGAATTCACTAACTATCCTGTCCACTCTTGTATACTGTCCTAGTGGGATACCCAACTTAGTGTTTACAGGATGAAAACTTTGAAAGTGTAATATTGAATTTCGGTCTGTGGGCTTAGTATATAGATCTGTAACCAGCCTACCCTCTGATTTAGTGACCAAAACATCCAAAAAAGGAACACTACAGGAATCAATATGTGCCGTCAAACGAATATAAGGACACTGTTCATGCACTTGCGATATAAATTCAGTTAGGCTCTCACGTGGCCCCCTCCACATGCAAAATATGTCGTCAATAAATCTCCACCAGCACAAGGAGTGCCGGCGGAATAAGGGGTTGAGGTATATAAACGTACCCTCATACATACCCATATATAAATTTGCATAGGAGGGGGCCACGTTCGAGCCCATCGCAGTTCCTTGACGCTGTCCATAAAAGGTCCCTTTAAATGAAAAATAGTTAGTTTTCAATACCACATCCAGCAATCGAATAAGAAATCTGCGTTGTTCCAAAGAGAAATCCGTCTGCATCATCACATGCCAGTCGACAGCCTCCCTACCCCCATCATGCGGGATGGAGGTGTAGAGGCTCTCGACATCCAGAGTAACCAAATACACATCATCATCAACAGGTGGCAACTCTCTCAACTTAGCAAGGAACATCTCGGTATCTCTCAAATATGAATCTAGTGATAGAACTATTGGTTGTAAAATCCTATCCAAAAAGCGAGCAAGGGGCACAAAGACAGATCCCACCCCCACCACAACTGGACGCCCAGGAGGGCGAATCAAGGTTTTATGTATCTTTGGTAATATATAAATATGTGGCGTGGTGGGACTGTCTTGCTGTAAATATTTAAATAAATCCTCATCAATAACATTCTTCATTCATGCGTCCTGCAATATTCTCAAAATCATTCTCTGAATATTAGGCAATGGATCACCATCTAACACAACATATACTGCTGTATCATTTAACTGGCGCATAATTTCTTCTTCATAATCACATTTGTCAATTACAACAACAGCCCCTCCCTTATCAGCAGGGACAACCACAATCTCTGTGTTGTTTTGTATAGATCTCAAAGCCTCATTCTCTGCTCTGGATAGATTATGTGCCACTCGAAAGTTCCCCTTCTTAAAGTCCAGTTCCAATTTATCAATGTCCTCTGTGACCCTGTAAATGTATGCGTCTATCAATGCATGACCAGATGGCATGAAGCCACTCTTATTGCGTAGACCTGAGTCTCTAAGTATGAAACAGTCCTCCCCTGTTGGTACGGAATTGCCCTGAAAAATGTTAGATGGCAAATTCCCAAAGTAATGCTTAAGCTTGATGGAACGGAAGAACCGAAATAAGTCCTGTTCCAATTCAAAAAAATTTGGGCAGATATGTCGGGCTGAAATGCCTCATCGGATCAATCAGTTGCTGAACATTTCTTTATAAGTGGCCATAATGTTTCACAGTTGCGCGTTATGGCCATAGACGGTGTACCCGTAAATTGGAGGGGTGGCAATCGGAAAAAAGAATTACTGCGTAGAGAGGCGGGTTGGATCAAAAGGTTAGATGCTATGGGTCCTGCAGGTCTCAATAGGGAGCGTGATCTGGGCTTTTGTATTTGATGATGAAATGCTTTCATTATCTGCTTTAGTGCTTTAAATTACTATGCATGTGCTGCTTGCACTTCATATAGTATGTTTAGATTAATGGTGTATACTTTGTTTATATTTTTATCTTTGTTTTTAATTTTAGATTGTGCATGGAGTCTGGGAGCTGTGGACCTTGTTTGCAGTGACAGATCGCCCCCTTTAACTTGGCAGGGCACGTGAGTATGGATGGTGCGCACGAATGTTGTAGTTACTGTTGTTAGGGACGGCACTTTTTGTGCTTGGTATCCCCTCTATGATGCGCACATCCTGTAGCCTTTTACTGGCCGAGGCTGGCTGCTTTCCCATAGGCTGGCCATAGGACGCAGATGATTGGTCATGAGCCGGCCATGTGAGTTGTCACATGACGGGCAGTGCGAGATCGCCGCTTCCGATACAGCGGCGTGAAATGACATGATGCAGAGATTCCTTTGCCAGCAATGGATTATGCAGTCGGCGGGAGAGGGTCTGTTGCTGCAAACGGATTGGTGAGTGAACTTTTAAATGTAAGTGCGCCGATTGGTGCAGATCACTGAATGTAGTTCCCCATCAGGTCCAGCTCCCCTCCTTCCCAGGTAAATGCACAGACACTAAGTACGCCCCAAAGGGGTGTGGCTATGGGTATATGAGTGTAATGGTGGATTATTTGTTTGCATTTGACATTATGGCAACTTGAGAAAGGCAACTTATGCCGAAACAGCGGACTGTCGTTGCTGGTCTTTTTAATGATTAAATAAAGTATTTGAGCTATTAATACTGAGTGTGGTGCCGATCCTTCGTTGAATACTTGGATAGAGACCCCATGGTACAGGGGTGAGGATCAAGGCACACACTTGAAAACTTGGGCCCATAAGTGGGGGCTCCCAGGATCAGGTTTGCACTCATCAGAATCAATCAAAGCGTACACCGAGTCAACACAAGCATTAAGAGTCACCTCGCTTTTTGCGATATAATAATCGCAAAAGGCCTTCCAATCAAACTCAAGCTCCTCAACCAAAGCCCCAACATCCCATGAAGCAAATGGTGGGTCAAACAAGCCTGTATCAAGGTAAGACTCATATGGATTGGGATCAGGAATATGTATAGATTTTCTTACACCTTTAATATACCAAATAATTCTGCCTATCATAGATTCCACATATGCTTTAGCCTGGGGCAACAAACCCTGAGACTGAGAAGTCTCTCTGAATTCATCACACCCAAAGGTTTTACATATTTCAGACTTGACAGAAATAATTTCCTTATTTGTAGTTGCTATGGGCAACGGATTTTTTGGCTGAAAAGCCGAATTAGCAGACTGGCCTGCAAGCACCAACTCATTAGCATATGGTAAAGACTGAGAGCTTCTGGAACAAACGATTCACCATTGCCTACCGCTGGCGACAGTGCAATCGCAAGGACAAACAGAAGACAGAACAGGCAATACAAATGATACAACCTGACTGTACTAGAGGAATGCCTAATGCAGTCCCCAGGAATACTCTAAGATAATCTTTAGTAAACAATAGCAAGGCTGACACTCCAGGAGTGTTTCAACAGTAACAAACCATGATGACCAGCAAAGGATTGTGGAATCACATGGTATTTATGCTGCAAGCCTTCAAAGGAGGCGGCTAGATAATTTGCATGACAAATGTATGCAAATTCCTCAGCAGCAGAACAGGTCTGAAACTTGCAAAGTGAAGACAGGTCTCTCTTCCAGAGACCTGCAGCCCACAGACCCGAGGAATGGTCAAACAGCTGTCTGCCTGTGCAGCCAGCTGAGCGGATCATTACAGTCAGCCTCTATATGCCTATTTAAGTAATGTAAAATTGTAGGCTTATATGAAATTGCAGGCTAATGCATACTTTATTCTAATACAAAATGTATGCTAATGGAAAATTGTATACTAATGCAAGATTTTATGCTAAAGAAAAAAATTGTATGCTAATGACACATTACAGGTTGACATATTAATACACATAAAGGGCTTGATTCACTGCGCTGCATCCTCAAGGGCACTACACATTATTATCTACCTATTATTACACCTGGTAACACATTGGTACAGCAGCGCAGCTTTATGAGAGCAGAGAGTGTTACAATGCCCTGCGCACGCTATGCAGCCATAGCGTGTGCAGTGACTTTATGCTGTGCTCAGATAGTGTAAAGGGCGCTTTGTTACACTGAACGAGTGTACACCCAGCGAGACCAGTGTACACCCAGCGAGACCAGTGTACACCCAGCGAGATTCCTGCACTTTGATTGGCCCTGTAGGCTGCTACTGCACCCGCTGGGCTCCGGGTGGGTTCAGTGGTCATTAAGCAGCCATAGCGTGCACAGGGCACTGTAACACTCTTTGCTCTCATTAAGCTGTAGCAGAACAGCTTAGTGAATCAAGCCCAATGTGTTACCAGGTGTAATAATAGGTAGATAATAATGTGCAGTGCGTTTGAGGATGTAGACCTACTGTGTTAAAGTAAACTTGAGACAAGAGGATTTTTATTTACCTGGGGCTTCTTCCAGCTCCTGTAGTCTGTCAGCTCTCTCGATGTCCTCTTGATCCTATTCATTGTGCTGCTGTTGCCAAATAAAAGGCAGCGGCCCAGGGGGCGCTGTTCCAGGCCGTGTACCTCTTCATTTGTGTTCACATGGCCAAAAGTGTTCTGGGCATGCGCAGTTACAAGTCTGTGTAGAAAAGGAGTGTACTTTAACCATTTCGCATCCTACATACAGTATATTCACGTCATTGTAAGTGGCTCTTGAAAGCCACATGACGTGAATATAAGTCAGTCCCCTTTAATGAGCACAGTACGCGTGCTAGCACACGTCTGGGCTCATTAACCCCCCTCCCTCTAACTACATTAATTAAGGATTCCCTCCCAGGGGTTTGATCCTCCAACCCCCTGCCCGATCCCCTGTAATTTAGTATTCCCTCTCCTCCTTCCCCATGCTGCGATCGGGCAGCATGGAGGATTAGCATGTAAACAACATACCTCACCTTGTTCCAACGCGATCAGCCTCCCCTCCGTGCATCACCGCTGCCTGTGTCTTAATACCGAACGGATCGGGTTCCGGCTTGATGACGTCATCAAGCCGGGACCCGATCCGTTCGGCATAATGACACAGGCAGCGGTGATGCATGGAGGGGAGGTGGATCGCGCTGGAACAAGGCAAGGTGAGCTGTTTACATGCCAATCCTCCATGCTGTTTGCTCGATCGCAGCATGGAGGTGAGGGGGGCATAATGGCTGGGGGCTATCTAAGGGGGAGAGGGGGTGGATCATTACGCACCTGGCCATCTATGGGGAGGGGGGAAAAGGAGCACACTCGGCTATCTATGGGGGCAAAGGGGCTCACCTGGCTATATATGGGGGGGCAATGACAAATTGACACATTGATTATCTATGGGGAGGGGGGGGGAGAATACATTGGAACACCTGGCGATCTATGGGGGGGGGGTCAAGGGGACACATATATATGTTTTATACTGGGGGAGGGGCTGATAAAGGGCTCATCTGGCTATAGTGGGGGGATAAAGGGGGACACCTGGCTATCCATGGGGGGGGGATAGAGGGTACATTTGATTACCTATTGGAGGAGAAGAACAAAGGGGCAAACCTGGCTATCAATGGGGGTAGGGGGACAAAGGGGCGAATCTGGCTAATAAAGGGTCACATCTGGGATTTTTATGGTGGAGGGGCTAATAAGGGGCACATCGGGCAATCTATAATGGGGGGAAGATAAAGGGGCACACCTGGCTATCTATGGGGGGTAGGGGGGATAAAGATGCACACCAGGCTATCTATGGGGGGTGGAGGGTAATAAAGGGGCACATCTTGCTAACTACGGGGGTGGGAGCTAATAAATGGACTAAGCAGTTTAGATATGTATGCCGTGAGGGTATATTACTGTTATTTTGGCGTATACGGCTTGTAATCGCTAGTAAAATGCAAAGCAAAAAAATGGAAAAAATACACCTTTATTTACAAATATTATATTGTCGCCATACATTGTACTAGGAATATAATTTATATGTTGAAATAAACAGGACATGTGGACTAATAAAATTTGTGGGCTTGATCTACAGTAATACTTTTTATTTTTAAACGGTAATGCCTGAAAACTGAGAAATAATTACATTTTTCATTTGTTTTCTCCTTATTCCCTTTAAAATGCATTCAAAGTAAAATAATACTTATTTTTGTATTCAATCGGGCCATACCCCTTCCACACAACATCTCATAAGGTCTGTTATAAAATAATACTTAGCAAAAAGTACCACCTAGAGAAAGCCTAATTGGTGGCAAAAAAAACAAGGTATAGATCATTTATTTGTGATAAGTACTGCTAAAGTTATGGGCTAATGAATGGGAGACCTGTGAAATGTAGAAAATTGCTTGGTTTTTTTTAGGGGGAAAACCCCAGGGTAGGGAACTGGTTAACTTGCGCTAGTCTAACTACACTTTGGCCCTTTAATTGATGTGGTATGCTCCAGGTGCTAGCTCCCAATGCTGGGTGGTGCCAGATGTCTGTATAGGAAAGCAAGAGGACAGGGAGCACTCCAATGGTGCATTAACACTTTTATTATTAAAACGCACAATCAATATTGCACTTACAAACTTTTGTAGTTTAAGTCACGTTTGGAAGCCTCCAACGAGCTCTCTCACAGCCCCTGAGCTTGGCCAGAGCTGACAGAAGCGATGGTGGTTGGGGAGAGGCGAACAGCGGGTGGGTGTGGGCGAGAGTCACCCGACATCCAATTTAATGTATAGACAATATAAAAAAAGTCAAATACTTACCTATGGACAAGCAAGGCTCTGGATCCTATAGATACTTCCCTGTCCTCTCGTGTACCCCTCGCTCCAGCGCCGTTTCCTCCTTTTAAATTGCTGCCTTGGGAGGCTTTGGAAGCAATTGTGTACCTGGTGGCCATTTTCTTGTAGCCCTGCTCTAACTACAGGTGAAGCAGAGGACGAGGGAGACAGAGTGAGACACAGGGGATGTGGCAAGTGGCAACACATACCTAATGCTGCACACGAGTTGGGAAATGCTGGTCTAGACAATGAGCAGCAATGCTGTTTTTTCTGCATACCGCATATACAGTACTCGACTATAAGTCTAGAAATTCAGGTCTGACTCAATAAATAAAAATATCGTGGTCGACTTATACACAGGTCACAAGCAACACTGAGCGCACTGTGTAATGTATGTACCATTAGTGACATTCCCATTTACAGCAATTTACCCAGTGGTAATCGCCAATTTCTTGATAAAGAAAATGCCAAGGAAACACGGATCTGAACATCCTGGCCACAACAATTAACAAGGAAAGGGCAGGGGGAAAAATACTGGGCTGCAGGGAGGGGGATGAATCATTGCTGCACTAGGGGGCCTGGAGGAGTTATTATTGGCTGCACTTAAGGGAAACCTAAAGCATCATAAAAAAGGCAGTTTTACTTACCTTTGGTTTCTACCAGCCCCCAGCAGTCGCCCTGTGCCCACGCCGGTACTCACGATCCTCTGGTATCCCACCGTGGCAAAGTTTAGATTTTCCCTGACTGCCCAGTCGATGGCCACTGCGCCTCCACGTCCGAGGCGGCGTGCATCCTCGTTTGTGCTCCCTTCACCAGGCAGTGCAGGCACGGGGCAACTGCAGGGGGCCGGTAGAAACCCCAGGTAAGTAAAACTGCCTTTTCTTTTACTAGGCTTTAGGTTACCTTTAAAGCACATGAGGGGTTAATAGCTGCAATACTTTATGAAGTGCAGCTGTTAAACCTTCCTGGTCCCCAAGTGTAGCCATTCATTTTGGTGGGTAGACCTATACTTGTGTCAATAAAAAATTCCAGCTTAAGAGGGTCAAATATTGGAGTTGACTTATACACGCGGTTGACTTATATTTAAAGAAGGATATACATAGTATAGCTCTAAACCACTTTCTACTTTCTACTTTTCTTTTTTCTATTCACACATTTTATACATTTGCAGCATATTAGAGCAAGCATTTAGGATCAGTGCTGCAAAAATATACAGCCATGTTGCAAAGTATTGTAACTATTCATTGCTGTTTGCTCTGGGGCTTATCCTGAGGGCTCGGCGTTTTGCGGTAGTGATTTTCCCGCGAAACACGCGGAAAAATTACTGGACACGGCGGCGGTTTTGGAGTGATCGTGATTAGCGTGCTTTGCACGCTAATCATGATCGCTAATCGCGAACCGCTCGTCGCCGGCAAACCGCTGCATGCAGTAGGAACACTAGAGATGGCTACAATGTGTATCGGTTTTGACAAAACCGCTAGCGGTTTGCCCTGAGTGGGAATCGCGCGATTCCCGCTCAGGTGAGAACGGGCCCTAAAGCATAAGAACAGGCAGGCAATTTGAATGCTACATTTTACAAAGTCAGAGTTTGCCTGTTGTTACAACTTTATGATACTGGGTTAAAAAAATAAAATAATTTTAAATGTGAAAATAAATAAATAAATAAATAAATAAGGTCCACAATTTTGCATGAGTATATTTAAAGATTTAGAGAGGTCTGTCATTGTTTTTGTGTCTCACTTACAAGTTAGTGTGTAACCATTGTAAAGGTAAAAAAAGTGCACATCTTATTGTGTGTATAACTGTAGTCACACAGATTATCCACGTATAAATTTAGCTGGTCATTTCTTTTGCATCTCACTTACAAGTAGCCATACACTGGTCGATTTGCCATCAGATCGACCAACAGGATCCCTCTCTGATCGAATCTGATCAGTGAGGGATCGTATGGCTGCCTTTACTGCAAACAGATTGTGAATCGATTTCAGCATGAAACCGATCACAATCTGTGGAGCTGCCGCCGCCTGCCTGCGAGCTATACATTATCTGCTCTGGCCGGCGCGAGTCCCCCGGTCTCCGCTGTCTTCTTCTCCGCGCTGGGTTCCGGACCGGCTGGCTTTACTGAACTTCCTGTCCAGGGGAAGTTTAAACAGTAGAGGGCGCTCTACTATTTAAACTTCCTGCTGGGACAGGAAATTCAGTGAAGCTGGAGCCCCGAGCGGAGAAGAAGACAGCGGAGAGAGCGGGGTCACGCGCCGACCGGAACAGGTAATGTATTGCCGCTGTATTGCGTCGGTTGTCGGGCATTCGAATGCCGATATCGACGCACTCCTGACCCGCCGACGATCGAGAAAAATCTTCCGCACGGACGGATCGACGGTAATTGATGGGAACGATTGATTTCGGACGGAAATCGATTGTTCTGTCAGCGTTTGCGCGACGATTTCACAGCAGATTCGATCACAGTGATCGAATCTGCTTTATATCGGCGGGAAAATCGTTAGGTGTATGGGCCCCTTTAGTGTTACTGTTGTACAAGATAAATAAATTGGACAACTTGTATACAATTGTATTCACACAGGCTGACCATTTATGAAGAAGGCTTGTGATTTCTTTTGTGTGCAGTTTTATGTGCAGTTCTTAAAGAGACACTGAAGCGAAAAAAAATTATGATATTATGATTTGTATGTGAAGTACAGCTAAGAAATAAAACATTAAGATCAGATACATCAGTCTAACTGTTTCCAGTACAGGAAGAGTTAAGAAACTCCAGTTGTTATCTCTATGCAAACAAGCCATTAAGCTCTACGCCTTTCAAAGTCGTGGAGAGGGCTGTTATCTGACTTTTATTATCTCAACTGTTCCTGGACTATATACTTTTTCTCTGCCAGAGGAGATGTTCACAAACTGCTCTGAAATAATAATTTTGAATGCTGAGTGTTGTGTAATCTGCACATATTAGAGAATGATGCAATGTTAGAAAAAACACTATATACCTGAAAATAAAAATATGAGAATATTTTCTTTGCTGCTAATCTTCTAGTAATTATTCATAGTACACAACCAATTCACTATATCATATATTTTTTTTCGCTTCAGTGTCTCTTTAATGCATACAATTGTAGGCCATACAGTTATAAAGACTTGTCATTTGTTTTGAGTGTCATTTATTACAAGAATTTTGTGTTACCAGTTGTAAAAAAAATAAATAAAAAGTAAAGTAAAAAAAAATACCAACCAGTATACAGTTTGCAAATCCTTTCTATAATTTTGTATGGAAATCACCTAAAAAATCCTCTGATTTTCAAAAAAATCTGAGAAATTATTTTTGTTCAACAAATGAAACAAAAAACATTACAGTCGTGTATTTATTACAAAAAAAAACGATGCAGTAACATATTTGCATATTAGATGATGTTTTAGGTCACATGCATATAAAATTGTAGAACATTTTAAAGGATTTTAGTCCTATGATTTTTGTATTTTCTGCCAGAACAACCACTTATTTTCTCTGCATTTCTTTTATGAATATAAAAAAATTAAAGTTAAATAAAATAATTAAAAAAGTACAATTAAGAAAAAAGCGGCAAAAGTAACTTTCAATCTTTTCCAGACAAAAATTGTTTGCTTGTTTGTTTTTTTGAGCATCAAAAAATTTAAAATCTCACCTGAAATTAATCAACATTAGTTTGGACTTGTCACAGACAAAAACCTCAAAAAATAAAATATACATCTATAAGTATGTTATTAGACAATAGATATTTTTTTACAAACTTAACACTCTTAAAGAAAATATTTTTCTAAAAGAACACATTGATTATATTATTTACAATATGTTCACCATAACCATTAAAAAATGTGTTAATAGGGCTGTAGATTCTGTTAAAGGAGTTAAAACATGTTGCAAGAAAGTTTAGATCTTACATGAGGAGGAACCCCAGGGAAAATAGTAATTATTTTACATCTAGGGATTCCAGGCAGACACACACACAGATGCTCACTATAATCAGGAGAGATGCTTTTGATAATTGTGAATGACTTTAAACCTTTATTCATGTATGGATAGACACTTGGAAGAGCTATTAAAGAAAACACAGTGAGGAAATTAAAGGGGGCTTAAAGAAAAGCTGCAATTAAAGAAATACGGAAGCTACCATCTTTATATCATTTTTAAAATACTGCTCGCATGGCTGTTGTTCTCTGATCCTTTGTTGCTAATACCTTCTGAGTCACTGCACCAGAAAAAGTATGTAGGGAATAGGAAATATAGATGAAGCCTCCTTATTCCTCCCACACCTGATTGCTTTTCACTGAAGTGGACTCATCCAGTGAGGTGATCATTCATTGTATGGTTGTTCTCCTGGGATGGGTATTCTGCTTGTCGGCTCCTTGTTTCTCTTGTGGTAGAGTTTCACTTCTCTTCATTTGTTGCTCCAGTCCTGCTGCCCACCACATATTTCCCTCAGAGCAAGTTGCAGTTAAAACTATCTTATTTGAATTTTTGTCTATCTCAGGAAATCTAGGAAATGGATATAAAAATAGAAGTAACATCTGGCTCTCTGGCTCTTCAAACATATTCATGCTTATCTTCTGGGGTTGGGGATTGTGAAATAGACTAGCTGCAATTATACTGAGCCATTGATTAGTTTATTTTAATCAAACAGTTAGGATTTTTAGGGTTTAAAGAAACATTGGGATATAATGCATTTGGCCCTTATCCTATCTCTACGAACAGCATGGAATGTATGTGGGATAATTCCCCTGTGGCTTGGCTCTTATAGCGAACATGGTATTTACATAAGCGTCAGTTAACCACTTGCCGACCGCGCACTCATAACGCGCGTCGGCAAAGTGGCAGCTGCAGGACCAACGACGCAGTATTGCGTCGCCAGCTGCAGGCTGATTAATCAGGAGCAGCCGCTCGTGCGAGCGGCTGCTGCCGATGGCGGCTCGCAGGCTAAATGTAAACACAAGCGGAAATAATCCGCTTTGTTTACATTTGTACGGCGCTGCTGCGCAGCAGCGCCGTAAGGCAGATCGGCGATCCCCGGCCAATCAGCGGCCGGGGATCGCCGCCATGTGACAGGGGACGTCCCGTCACTGGCTGCACAGGACGGATAGCGTCCTGTGCAGCCCGGATCTCCAGGGGGGGGGCCAGGTAGGAGAGGGAGGGGGAGGATTTCGCCGCGGAGGGGGGCTTTGAGGTGCCCCCCCCGCAACACCCGGCAGGCAGGAGCGATCAGACCCCCCCAGCACATCTTCCCCTATTGGGGAAAAAAGGGGGGCGATCTGGTCGCTCTGCCTGCACGCTGATCTGTGCTGGGGGCTGCAGAGCCCACCCAGCACAGATCAGCTACAACAGCGCTGGTCCTTAAGGGGGGGGGGTAAAGGGTGGGTCCTCAAGTGGTTAAGAAAGTCAGTTTACCGACATAAATGCATTACTTTCTCCTGCTGTTACCATGCAGCATGGAGGACAGCAGGGAAGGTGTAGTTGCTTTGCTCCCTCTCCTGGGACAAACACTGAGTGCACCAAGCGCTCTCCTCTGTAACTGGAAATAATTTCCTCCAGGCACAAAAATAATCCTGACTACAAGAACACTGCAGAGACTTAGGCATGCGTGATATTTGTACCAACAGTTCCAGTTATTAATCAAAATACCCGTCCTTCTTTGCTTCATAGCAGGTGACCCCTTGTCAGGTATAGGTCTGTATAAATAAAAGTATTGGCTAACCTTTTCAAGTGTTTTACATTGCATGTAATCTCTAAATTGTATGTGGTGTGTAACTCTTGTGTTCCTTTGTGGTGTTATGAAAACGTTAATGTATAACGATATTTTCATTAACCTCATAGCTGGAAATGTGACAGTGGGCCATGGTCTTTGCCCAAAATTTTTTTTTTCATTAAAAGGCGTCACTCTTTACCATTTCAAAACTAGATCAGGGCATGCCCCCATGTTTCTCAAGTTAGACCATCATTATTGGAAGTGTCTGGAATGCAAATTGGTGACAAGGAAACAAATACTCAGTAAGACTGCAACAACACTTGTGCACAATTTGCAGAAAAGGTTAAAACATAGGTGAAAATTTGGTATTTTGACTTGTGGACATATAATAGTAAAAAAAAGAAAAAAACAGGCTTGTTTTTGAGCTGTGCGTTACTATTCCTTTTTTCTTCTTTACCTATTCCACTTTCTCTGCTTTTTAAACTGTACTAAATGCAAAAAGGGAAGAAGGCCTTTGTACTTTCTCTCCTGCACCTGCCCATGAGGATGATGAGCATGGCTTCAAAAAAGGAAAGGAACGTGATCACAGTTAATGTTAAACGCCACCTACCTATTTATTTATTTTTTAGACCATATCTCAGGTATGGGTTACAGTTTTGGACACCACACTATAGGTGGAGCAATGACATACTGGAACAGATACAAAGATGGGCAACTACATTAATAAAAGGAATAGAAGGTCTCACTTCCCAAGAAAGGCTAGGAAGATTGATCTTATTTAAGGTGGCCACACACCATACAATAAAATGATCCGATTTTACGACAATTCGATAAAAACGTTCGAATCTCCCGAAAAAAATCGAAAGCTTTTTTTCATTCGTCCGATCGGATTTCCCATTTTCTTCGATTTTTATCGATCTGGAATGCCAGATATTTTTCTTCAATCTTTCTAAGGCCCGGTTCACATTAGCGGCTGCTATCCGGAATCGCCGTGCCGGAGCCGTGCCGGAGCCGGACCGCATGCGGACCGGACGAAACGGACGCACGGCATAGCAATGAAAGTCTATGCGACCGTTCACATGCGTCCGTTTCGTCCGGACCGGAGCCGGACCGGATCCGGACTCCGGCGTCCGTTCCAACATGCGCTATTTTTTGGTCCGGCTGGTCCGGCTGACGTATCCGGACCGGAGCCGGAATGTTGCATCCGGCCAATGGAAACCAATGAGAACCGGAGAGCGCACAACACACTGGCTATAAAAACCGGATGTTGTACCACACTTCCTATGCTGACTCTATGGTATGGTGGCCATTTTGGATGGGGACCACATGGCACCAGCGTTCACAGAGTGGAGCAGCAGTGACTTCATGCTGGAGCTCTTTGGCAGCAATATGGAGCAGGATCTGTCTGATAGCGAGGGGGTGAGGCCCTACACATCAGAAGACCTCATCCTACAGGTGCAGCAGGTACCAGCCCTGTGGGACAAGGGGGATGCGGACCACAGCAACATCAAAAAATGCAGAGGCCTGTGGAAAAAAATTGCCAAGCTGTATGTGGAGGACTTTGAGCACTTGAGCAAGAGACAGCAAGGCACAGAGGGTATGTTGACTAGAAGTTTTTGGGGGGGGCTTGTGGTTTAAGCTTGTGATGTATTCCACTTTTGCTATGGATTTGTGTCACCCACGTGTTGCCCACCCACCCGTGGCCCACCCACCTGTTCCCCACCCACCTGTACCCCACCTGTGATGTATCCCACCCACCTGTACCCCACCTGTGATGTATCCCACCCACCTGTACCCCACCTGTGATGTATCCCACCCACCTGTACCCCACCTGTGATGTATCCCACCTGTGATGTATCCCACCCACCTGTACCCCACCTGTGATGTATCCCACCCACCTGTACCCCACCTGTGATGTATCCCACCCACCTGTACCCCACCTGTGATGTATCCCACCCACCTGTACCCCACCTGTGATGTATCCCACCCACCTGTACCCCACCTGTGATGTACCCCACCTGTGCTGTATCCCACCCACCTGTGATGTATCCCACCCACCTGTACCCCACCTGTGATGTATCCCACCCACCTGTACCCCACCTGTGATGTATCCCACCCACCTGTACCCCACCTGTGATGTATCCCACCCACCTGTACCCCACCTGTGATGTATCCCACCCACCTGTACCCCACCTGTGATGTACCCCACCTGTGCTGTATCCCACCCACCTGTGATGTATCCCACCCACCTGTACCCCACCTGTGATGTATCCCACCCACCTGTGATGTATCCCACCCACCTGTACCCCACCTGTGATGTATCCCACCCACCTGTACCCCACCTGTGATGTACCCCACCTGTGCTGTATCCCACCCACCTGTGATGTACCCCACCTGTGCACATAAAACATACACAATGACCAATTATTAAACATCAATTTATTGTAAAAAATTAAGACATTTAAAATCACTTAAAAACTTGAAACTCCAAAATAAACACATTTCAACAAAACATATTAAAAACCAAACATTCACCCTCGTCCTGGTGGTGTGGTAAAATAAAGTCTCAGTTGGTCCCTGTTCCGCAGTGACACTACCCTTGGCCTGGTTGCATACCTCCGCAGGGGCATTAGTGGAAGCACATTCGGGGGTTCCGGAGTCTCTCTTTCCTCCTGCCGCACAAAGTTGTGGAGGATGCATGCTGCCTTCACCACGACAACTGCGTTGCCCGGTTTCAGCAGCATGGGCGTGTGGAACACCCTCCACTTTGACACCAGGATCCCAAATGTGCACTCCACCATTCTCCTTGCACGGCTCAACCGAGCATTGAAGTGTAGCTGGCTGGCATCAAGTCCCCTGTCTGGGTACGGACGCATTACATGGTCGGACAGGGCGAAGGCCTCGTCCCCCACAAACACATAGGGGTAGGCCGGTGCCCTTGTCCCAGGCCAGGGTCTGTCACGGGGGAGACGCAGTCTGCCTTCCTCCATCAGCCGGCAAAGGGTCGTACGCTGGAAAATTCCAGAGTCATTGGAACTACCGTACGACCCCACGTCCACGTACACAAACTTGTAGTCCGCATCTGCCACTGCCATTAGAACAATGCTGAAGTATTTTTTATAGTTGAAATAATGGCTGCCACTCCCCACGGGTTTCTGAATCCGGATGTGTTTCCCATCCAGTGCGCCAACACAATTAGGAAACTTGCACTCGGTCCAGAAGCCCTGGGCGATCTCCTCCCATTTCGTGGTGTCCGGCACAGGCATGTATCTGGCCCTCAGTCGCGTCCAAAGGATCCTCGAAGTCCTCACGACGATGCCTGCCACCGTGCTCTTCCCAATACGAAATGTGACATGTAGCGATGTATATGTTTGTCCAGTTGCGATGTACCTACAAGAGAAATAATCGAAATCAATTTTTCATGTCGTTACAGGAGAAAGGTTCAAGACAAGGTGGCGCAATATACGTGATGCATACGTGAAATGGCTACGGAAGAAAAAACTTGCCGAACGAAGTGGCAGTGGCGGGGGAAGGAGACAAAAAGACTACCAATTTGCCAAGCAATTGTCTTTCATCAATGCAAGCCTGGAACCTAGACTGTAAGTACCACTACTGTGGGCAGGAACTGAGAGCTCATTTACTACCATGACTTCGGCCATGTATTGCTATAAACTGGCCTCAATTCCCATGGCTAGCGAACTTTTCTCACAAGCTTTATCAAATGTTGGGTAGAAACGGTTGATAAAGTGTTTGCTAGTGTTTGCTAGCTCTGTGAATTGACGCCACATGCTGTTTGGCACACCAATAAATATTGTTTTTATCTACAGGACTGAAGACAATTTGGAGCAAGAGGAACCGACCCAGGAGGCACGGTTCAGCAGTGAGGAGAGCTTGGTGGATGATGACGTCGCCGATGTAACCTATTGCCCCGAGGAGAGGAGTAGGAGGAGGGAGTCCTTAATCCCAACTCTCTCCTTTGATGATGACTTGGCAGAAGAGAGCTTGGATGTTGAGGTTGCAGGACCGAGTGTGGAAGAAGCTGCACCTCCACAATCGACCGCTATGGAAGCTCCAGGGGAACAAGAACAAAGTGAGGAGCACCGAGAGACTGCAGCACAACCAGCGCGCAGGGCAACCCCGACACAGGCCAGAGGACGGGAAGATGCTGCCACACCACCAGTGAGGACCACCACACCAGTGAGGCGTCGAGGTACCCTCCCCCCAACAAGGAGAGAGACAGAGTCCGAGATGTCCGGGGCTGTCTCCGGACTTCTCGGGATTCTTCAGAGCCACCAAACTCTCATAACCCGGCAGTTGCAAGATGAGGACAGGGGCCATATCATGGAGCAGTACAAGTCCCACATCACTTCACTGCAATGTGAGCTCAACGCTGTACATGGGCACTACAGGGACGAGCTTAAAATGATTCATGAGATGCACAGAGGAGAAATCGACCAACTGCGTGCGCAGCATCATCAGTCGGTGGGCCAGCTGCAGAACATGATGCAGCAAATGCATCAACAAAGCAAGGAACTACTGAAATTGCAGGCACACCCGTGTTTTCACACTGTGATGTCTCTAATACCATATTTGGAAAAGGTGCCTTCCCAAAACCTGATGGCGTGCCATTCCAATTTGCTGGAGGTGATTAAACAGCACATGGACACGCCATTATTGCAACCACCAATTTTTAGACCCCCACAACCAACAGCAGTGCCCACCTGGCAATCATCACAGATGTACACCGGCTACAGAGGCAGTCAATATGGGCCACCGCTGTCAGGGTCCAGCTCATCCACGACCAGCACCCAAGAGAGTCCAGATTTCCAGGCAGCAACTCCCACCTTTTCTAGTAGTGGTGCCGATACAATTTGAAAAAAAAAGTCAAATTGTTCCTGGACATGCTCCTCTGAATACCTCCGATCCTCGGAGGAAGGATACCATCACAGGGCTTTTTAGCCCAACCTTTTCCCTGCCCCATCTCCTTCAACCAAGGTTCAGAGGTGTTCAGATGACCATGTCAGGGAACTTTTGGTTTTGCTGGACTTGAACTTTAGGGCCTGGTGTCCCCGAAAGACACTACCTGGGTCACAACCTTGTGCCTGTTGCACTGCACCTGTAGTCCTGCACCTCTTGTTCCTTACTTTGTTGTTCCTAATCACTTGCACAAGACCCTTGGAGCCATGGGTGAAGGACACCTTCACTGGTCGGTGAGAGGCCTAGCCTTTTCACTGACCTGTGTCCTTCATCCATGGCTCAGAGGGTCCTGTGCCAGTGGTTAGGTTTTAGAAGCACTAATAATTTAGGGCCTGGTGTCCCCGAAAGACACTACCTGGGTCACAACCTTGTGCCTGTTGCACTGCACCTGTAGTCCTGCACCTGTGCCTTTGATTCCTCTTGTTCCTCACTTTGTTGTTCCTAATCACTTGCACAAGACCCTTGGAGCCATGGGTGAAGGACACCTTCACTGGTCGGTGAGAGGCCTAGCCTTTTCACTGACCTGTGTCCTTCATCCATGGCTCAGAGGGTCCTGTGCCAGTGGTTAGGTTTTAGAAGCACTAATAATTTAGGACCTGGTGTCCCCGAAAGACACTACCTGGGTCACAACCTTGTGCCTGTTGCACTGCACCTGTAGTCCTGCACCTGTGCCTTTGATTCCTCTTGCTCCTCACTTTGTTGTTCCTAACCACTTGCACAAGACCCTTTGAACCATGGATGAAGGACACCTTGACTGGTCGGTGAGAGGCCTAGCCTTTTCACTGACCTGTGTCCTTCACCCATGGCTCAGAGGGTACTGTGCCAGTGGTTAGGTTTTTAAAGCACTTCAATTTTAGGGCCTGGTGTCCCCAAAAGACACTACCTGGGTCACAACCTTGTGCCTGTTGCACTGCACCTGTAGTCCTGCTCCTCTGCCATCGGTTCCTCTTGCTCCTCACTTTGTTCTTGTTCCTAACCACTTGCACAAGACCCTTTGAACCATGGATGAAGGACACCTTGACTGGTCGGTGAGAGGCCAAGCCTTTTCACTGACCTGTGTCCTTCACCCATGGCTCAGAGGGTCCTGTGCCAGTGGTTAGGTTTTTAAAGCACTTCAATTTTAGGGCCTGGTGTCCCTGAAAGACACTACCTGGGTCACAACCTTGTGCCTGTTGCACTGCACCTGTAGTCCTGCTCCTCTGCCATCGGTTCCTCTTGCTCCTCACTTTGTTCTTGTTCCTAACCACTTGCACAAGACCCTTTGAACCATGGATGAAGGACACCTTGACTGGTCGGTGAGAGGCCAAGCCTTTTCACTGACCTGTGTCCTTCACCCATGGCTCAGAGGGTCCTGTGCCAGTGGTTAGGTTTTTAAAGCACTTCAATTTTAGGGCCTGGTGTCCCCGAAAGACACTGCCTGGGTCACAACCTTGTGCCTGTTGCACTGCACCTGTAGTCATGCACCTCTGCCATCGGTTCCTCTTGCTCCTCACTTTGTTCTTGTTCCTAACCACTTGCACAAGACCCTTTGAACCATGGATGAAGGACACCTTGACTGGTCGGTGAGAGGCCTAGCCTTTTCACTGACCTGTGTCCTTCACCCATGGCTCAGAGGGTACTGTGCCAGTGGTTAGGTTTTTAAAGCACTTCAATTTTAGGGCCTGGTGTCCCCGAAAGACACTACCTGGGTCACAACCTTGTGCCTGTTGCACTGCACCTGTAGTCCTGCTCCTCTGCCATCGGTTCCTCTTGCTCCTCACTTTGTTCTTGTTCCTAACCACTTGCACAAGACCCTTTGAACCATGGATGAAGGACACCTTGACTGGTCGGTGAGAGGCCTAGCCTTTTCACTGACCTGTGTCCTTCACCCATGGCTCAGAGGGTCCTGTGCCAGTGGTTAGGTTTTTAAAGCACTTCAATTTTAGGGCCTGGTGTCCCCGAAAGACACTACCTGGATCACAACCTTGTGCCTGTTGCACTGCACCTGTAGTCCTGCTCCTCTGCCATCGGTTCCTCTTGCTCCTCACTTTGTTCTTGTTCCTAATCACTTGCACAAGACCCTTGAAACCATGGATGAAGGACACCTACACTGGTCGGTGAGAGGCCTAGCCTTTTCACTGACCTGTGTCCTTCATCCATGGCTCAGAGGGTCCTGTGCCAGTGGTTAGGTTTTTGAAGCACTAATAATTTAGGGCCTTTTGTCCCCAAAAGACACTACCTGTAGTCCTGCTCCTCTGCCATCGGTTCCTCTTGCTCCTCACTTTGTTCTTGTTCCTAATCACTTGCACAAGACCCTTGAAACCATGAATGAAGGACACCTACACTGGTCGGTGAGAGGCCTAGCCTTTTCACTGACCTGTGTCCTTCATCCATGGCTCAGAGGGTCCTGTGCCAGTGGTTAGGTTTTTGAAGCACTAATAATTTAGGGCCTTTTGTCCCCAAAAGACACTACCTGTAGTCCTGCTCCTCTGCCATCGGTTCCTCTTGCTCCTCACTTTGTTCTTGTTCCTAATCACTTGCACAAGACCCTTGGAGCCATGGATGAAGGACACCTTGACTGGTCGGTGAGAGGCCTAGCCTTTTCACTGACCTGTGTCCTTCATCCATGGCTCAGAGGGTCCTGTGCCAGTGGTTAGGTTTTTGAAGCACTTCAATTTATTAGGGCCTGGTGTCCCCGAAAGACACTTGGGCAGCTATGCCCTGCAACTCTTCCAGCACAAAGTTGGTGGTTGGTGTTCCTTAAAACTGACCGGGCTATACCATAGATATGTTATTTTTTTGTCTTCCATGTTGGAAGAATGTTTCCATGTTGGAAAGTGGTTGTTTTTGCAATAAAAAAATTTGTTTTTACATACCTCAGTGTGATGAGTAGTTGTTCTTGTGGTGTGACTGCTCTCCTGAACGTGGTATCCCTCTTCCTTAGGTCATCCTTCACCATCTCCAAGAGGGTATCAAACCTGTCAGGAGATGGAAAGGAAGAAGCTGTAAAGTCTGTTGTGGGACAAGGTGTTGGGTGGAGGATGGGGGAGGTGTGTTTACAGAGGTTTGGGAGTGTTGTGGAGGGTGGGGGTGTAGTGTATAGCTAGGTATACAGGGGTGTGGGGGTCAGGGTGGTGTGTTTAGCTAGGTATACAGGGATGAGGTGTTGTGGGGGTGAGGGTGGGGTGTTTAGGAATGGTGGGGGTTGGTGTATTTAGGCCTATATACTTACAGGGGAATAGACATCCAAGTGTAGCTGTAGAACTTCTGTGGGTGTCGTCTGAGGTCCCGGTAGAGGGCCTGGAACTCTCCCTTCCTCTGCCTCCTGGCTAGTAGAGGGTGCACCCACCATCTCCTGCGAGGAGCACGCCTTCTCCCCACATAGTAGTAGGTAAACAACAGGAAGGAGAGAATTCCCAGGTAATAAGCGTAAAAAATGACTGGATCCATGGTCCCAACTGCTGTCTCTGTATCCAAGGATGGTCTCCACACGTCCAGCTGTCTCCAACAATGACCCCAGAGCTTCTGCTGACCTCCCAGAACCCCAGGTATTTATACAGGTTGTTATCTCTTTAAGAATCCGGATCCGGACCGCAACCGTGTTCATACCGCACGGAAACCGTATGCAACCGGACCGGATCCGGACCGGATCCGGACAGGAACCGTACGGTTCAGGTCCGATCCGGCTCCGGTGCGGTCCGGACATCCGGTGCGGTTTTTGCAAAACCGCAAGTGTGAACGGGGCCTAAAGCTTGTATGGTGTGTGTAAGATTGTCAATTTATTAATATACACACCCTAGCAATTTTCTCAGCGTTTCCAATCATTTTTATCATAGTTGGGGAAAAATTGAACACAGGTGTGTGGTACATTGGTCATATTTTTTAAATGTTACAAACAGTCACAAAAATTGATTGCAATTCTTAAATTGAACAAATTTTTAAAAAAAATGTATGGTGTGTGGCCAACTTTAGCTTGGAAAAAGATGACAGAGAGTTGACCTGATTAACATGTATAAATACATCCAAAGGCAATATAAAAGTAAAGCAAATGAGCAAAGTCTGTACAAAGCACAAGAGGACATGATCTTGGAAGAATGGAAATCTTACCGCCTATGTACCAAATATCTTACCACACAAAGTAGTTATGGCCAATTCTGTATTTGTCTTTAAAAAGGGTTTAGATGCTTTCTTAAAGGACTCACGAGGCCAAATACTAAAAAAAAGTTAAATAGCTGCATGAAATGTTAATGCATGGAGGACGCCATCCGCACCCTCCGTGCCGTTCCGCCGGGTCCCCGCTGCTCATTAGCTCCCAGGCCGGCTCCTGAACCCACAGAGCGGGTCGGGCTCTCCGGCCTCCACTAAAATGGCCGCTTCAGCTGGCCGTGGCTGTGCAGTCCGCACAGACACGAGTGCGGCTGCGCAGCCCTAGGTCCCCCCCCCCCCCGATCCATGCTACAGGAGACAGCCTGTAGCGTGGATCAGGGGGAGGCCCTAGAGCTGCGCAGGCCCTAGAGCTGGATGCAGGAGAGCCCGACCCGGGCTGTGGGGTCGGGAGCCGGTCCAGGGGACTAATGAGTAGCGGGGACCCGGTGGAACGGCACGGAGGGCGCAGTTGGTGTCCTCTATGCATTAAAATTTCATGCAGGTATTTAACTTTTTTTTAGTATTTGGCCTCGTGAGTCCTTTAAAGTGAATCTGTATTGTTAAAATCGCACAAAAGTAAACATACCAGTGCGTTAGGGGACATCTCCTATTACCCTCTGTCACAATTTCGCCGCTCCTCGCCGCATTAAAAGTGGTTAAAAACAGTTTTAAAAAGTTTGTTTATAAACAAACAAAATGGCCACCAAAACAGGAAGTAGGTTGATGTACTGTATGTCCACACATAGAAAATACATCCATACACAAGCAGGCTGTATACAGCCTTCCTTTTGAATCTCAAGAGATCATTTGTGTGTTTCTTTCTCCCTGCAGTTCTCATGCACAGTGCTCTTTTTTCTCCTGCAAACAGCTTTGCCCTTGTCTGTAATTCTTCAGTATGTGAAAGCCCAGCCAGCTCAGAGGACGATTTATCCAGCTTGTAAAAGATAAGAGAGAAGAGAGAAGCTGCTCTAATCTAAATAATACACAGGCACTGTGCATAGAGGGGCCTGGAAGGGGGAATTCATAGCAGAACCACAACACTGAAGAACTTGACAGCCTTCCAGACACAGGCTGACAAGTCTGACAAGGGAAAGATACATTGATTTATTACAGAGACTGTGATAGCAGAAAGTGCTGCAGTAAGCCAGAACACATTAGAATAGCTTTTGGAACTTGTAGGATGATAAAAAACAGGATGCAATTTTTGTTACGGAGTCTCTTTAAGGTAAAACTGAAGAAAGACAAAGTTACATACTCACTCACCTATGGTGAGGGAAGGCTCTGGAATCCTATAGAGCCTTCCCAGTCCTCACTTGATCCCCTCATTACAGCGCAGTCACCCCTATTGCAGTTTTTTGACCAACTGGTTCAATACGCCTTCAGGGATCCTCAAAAGCACCCACATAATTGTGTATTTGGTTTCTAAGCAGAAAGGTATATTGTGTAAAGTAACATACAATCAAACTTAACTGCTTCCAGACCACAGTAATTGAAATCTACGCCGTTTGTGGCTGCTTATCCCTGCCAGGGTGTAGATTTCAATTACTGCCCCGCTCAGACCTGCAACTCCCGTCAATCTCTCCCTCGCCGCAGGCATTTCGTTGGTTGATGACCCCGTGATCACTGTGAGCCAATCCCAATCCCAATGAAATTGGCTCCTGACTGGCTCACAGAGCTCTGCCGTCATAGCGACGGCAGAGGGAGGGGCATGCGGCGATGGGTAAGCAGTGATAGTGAAAGGTCCATGCGTTGATTCGTTGGAAAGCGTTTTTTTGGTACCAGTAGTGTCTGGTTCTTAAGGGGCCAGAGACTGCTGGTATGCAAGTAGTTAAAATATTACATTGTAAAATATGTTATACTTTCACACTTAATGCTATGAACTGGCTTGCAGCAGATCTACTTCCTAAAGCATCATACTACTAGAGAACTAGAAAAGAAGAAGAGTGGATTGCAAGGAGCCACTAATTTGGGCAATCAAAGTGCTCTGATTTGATAAAGGTTGAAGACAATTAGAAGTTACCTTTTATGAGAACTAGAACGAAAGTCTTTCTGACACCTATTGGGCAGGGCTACCAGAAGCCACCTCTTGTGGAAACATGGTGGGTTCTGCCTGTACGCCAACCCCCTGCCCACTGCCTCAGAGCACAACTGCATTTAAAAGTACAGTTAACATTTTAAAATAAAAACAATATTGCTGAACAGGTATAGAAGTAATTAGCATCTAGCATCTGATAATCTCTTTGCATAGATAAACTACAAAGCCAGCAAAAATGTGTTATGCTGGATTGTATGCAATGCCAGATTGTGTTTATGTATGTCTGTTTCTGTAGAGGGAATGGCGCTGTGTCGTCATTAGCAATCAGAGTAATTTGTTGCTCAATCTCTAGCTAGATGAGGCACTGCTGACTTTCAGTAGCTTCCAACAGAGCAACAAAATGTTCTGATCACTTTTGATTATTTAAAAGCAACTGTATTTCAGCAATGCCTTAATAGCAATGTGCCTATGGAGAAGGAAATACTATTGTGACACATACTTAAAGTTTTGCTATTCAGTATCAAGAAAACTTGAAAAAGTCACATTTGTTGAAAAGGATCCACGAAAGGAAATCGGTCTGTGCGAAAATCACCCCTAATGATGGCTACAAACACAAGTACAACTGATTATTTTTGTGATTGCTCTATGATGGAGGCACCTTTTAAAGCTCCAAATACAGTGGCATCTGTCTCCTGGTAATATGTGCCATGAATGGGCCTTTGTCTCATAACTCTATGTGCATGTCTCACATGTTACAGATTACTTTCTCCCACAGTGCTTTTGATAGGCATAACATAGAATTATTTTCTAGGCATAGTCCCTCATGAAAATTCCAGGTAAGTTTCTAATACCTGTAAATGAAGCATACAGTTTCTTAAAGAGAACCTGTACTGAGTAAAAATATTAAAAATAAACACATGAGGTAACTTCAAATGAACATTACATAGTTACCTTGCCATCAGTTCCTCTCAGAAGCTCACTATTTTCTTCTGACAATAATCCCTTCCAGTTCTGACAACATTTTGTCAGATCTGAAATATATCAGTTGCTGTCAGTAAAATATCAGTTGCTGTCAGTTGTAGCTGAGAGGAAAACTGATGTGCCAGGTAATGTCCATGTTTCCCTATGGCTCAAGTGGGCGATGTTACAGTTTAAAGAGACTCCGTAACAAAAATTGTATCCTGTTTTTTATCATCCTACAAGTTCAAAAAGCTATTCTAATGTGTTCTGGCTTACTGCAGCACTTTCTACTATCACTGTCTCTGTAATAAATCAATGTATCTTTCCCCTGTCAGACTTGTCGGCCCGTGTCTGGAAGGCTGCCAAGTTCTTCAGTATTGTGGTTCTGCTATGAACTCCCCCTTCCAGGCCCCTCTATGCACACTGCCTGTGTATTATTTAGATTAGTACAGACTAACCAGCAAGCTCATGGTGACCCAGAACTCATTGGAGTGTGTAAGGGACTACAATGGTCCTAAAAGCCCCCTTACTAAGATGTTAAGAAAAACAAAAATTTGCTTTCCTAAAACAGAAAGAATTTGCGATAATTCAGGTTGGAGTGAGCTCGAGATGTCTCCCAGAGCACCACTGCTGAATATATGCAAATTAATTATTTAGATTAGGGCAGCTTCTCTCTTCTCTTTTACAAGCTGGATAAATCGTCCTCTGAGCTGGCTGGGCTTTCACATACTGAAGAATTACAGACAAGGGCAAAGCTGTTTGCAGGAAGAAACAAGCAGCCTGAAACTTCAGTGCATGAGAACAGGGGGAAAGAAACACACAAATGATCTCTTGATATTCAAAAGGAAGGCTGTATACAGCCTGCTTGTGTATGGATGTATTTTCTATGTGTGGACATACTGTACATCAACCTACTTCCTGTTTTGGTGGCCATTTTGTTTGTTTATAAACAAACTTTTTAAAACAGTTTTTAACCACTTTTAATGCGGCGGGGAGCGGCAAAATTGTGTCAGAGGGTAATAGGAGATGTCCCCTAACGCACTGGTATGTTTACTTTTGTGCGATTTTAACAATACAGATTCTCTTTAACCACTTGAGGACCCACTCTTTACCCCCCCTTAAGGACCAGCGCTGTTTGTTGTGATCTGTGCTGGGTGGGGTCTGCAGCCCCCAGCACAGATCAGGGTGCACGCAGAGCGATCAGATCCCCCCCCTTTTTTCCCCCCTATGGGGATGATGTGCAGGGGGGGTCTGATCGCTCCTGCGTGCAGGCTAGTTGCGGGGGGGGCACCTCAAAGCCCCCCTCCGCGGCGACATTCACCCCCCTCCCTCTCCTACCTCTCCCCCCCGGTGATCCGGGCTGCACAGGACGCTATCCGTCCTGTGCAGCCAGTGACCGGACGTCCCCTGTCACATGGCGGCGATCCCTGGCCGCTGATTGGCCGGGGATCGCCGATCTGCCTTACGGCGCTGCTGTGCAGCAGCGCCGTACAATGTAAACAAAGCGGATTATTTCCGCTTGTGTTTACATTTAGCCTGCGAGCCGCCATCGGCGGCCCGCAGGCTATTCACGGAGCCCCCCGCTGTGAATTGACAGGAAGCAGCCACTCGCGCGAGCGGCTGCTTCCTGATTAATCAGCCTGCAGCTGGCGATGCAGTACTGCGTCGCTGGTCCTGCAGCTGTCACTTTGCCCGACGCACGGTATAAGCGTGCGGTCGGCAAGTGGTTAACTGTGTGCTGTTATGGGTAAGGGCCATTTTCAAAATGGAGGACGGAAAATTCCCTTGATCACAGTGAACAAACAGGACGCGGGACAGGAGAAAGATACTGAGGAGTAGATTACATGGAAGACAAGTATGACTTGTGTATGCTTATTTCGACTTTTAATTTTCAGTTCAGGTTTTCTTTAACCTCCTGCCGCCCGCGTCACGCCAGTAGGCGTGGCCGCGGCCGCAGCCCCAGGACCGCCTAACGCCAATTGGTGTAAAGTCCTGGGGCTCTGTTTAGCATGAGATCGCGCGCATGGTGCGCGTGCATCTCATGCTCGGAGGGCGGAGCTCCGCCCCGCCTTCAGTCTCCGAGCGGCTATTGCCGCTCGGGAGACTGTTAGACGGCGATCACGCCGTCTATTTACTTGGTGTAGCGCTGCGATGAGCAGCAGCGCTGCACCGGGGACAGCCGTGTGACACGGCTGTCCCCATGGGGGACAAGAGAGCGATCGGCTCTCATAGGCAGAAGCCTATGACAGCCGATCGCCATAATTGGCCGGCTGTGGGGAGGGAGGGAGGGAGGGAGGGAATAATTTTAAAGGAACAGGGGATTTTAGAAAAAAAACCTAACAAAAATATTTATTTAAAAAAAAAATAAACATGGGGGGAGCGATCAGACCCCACCAACAGAGAGCTCTGTTGGTGGGGAGAAAGGGGGGGGGGGTCACTTGTGTGCTGAGTTGTGCGGCCCTGCAGCTTGGCCTTAAAGCTGCAGTGGCCAATTTAGCTAAAAATGGCCTGGTCACTAGGGGGGTTTAGCCCTGCAGTCCTCAAGTGGTTAAGGGAAAAATGCTAATTTTAGCATAACAATGAACACAATTTATATTCTAACTGCAGCATGGTGGCTTAAAGCCTAGCACTCTTGCCTTGTGGCACTAAAATGACCACTATTGCAGAAAATCGTAAAATTTAAAATACATGTAAACACATACAAGTAAGAAGTACATTTCTTACAGAGTAAAATGAGGCATAAATTACTTTTCTCCTATGTTGCTATCAGTTACAGTAGGTGGCAGAGATCTAACTTTACTGACAGATTTTGGACTAGCCCATCTCCTCATGGGGGATTCTCGTGGTTTTGTTTGGTTTTAAAAGCACCTAGCGAAAGGCAGTTGCTCCATCCAACTGCCAAAAAAAGAGTACAGCAAGCACAGAGGCTGGCCAGCATCTTTGAATAAATCTTCTTCAAGGAGTGTCTGTATAAAGAATAAAGGCCATGCTGAGAATCCCCTACGGAGAGATAGGCCAGTTCAAAACCTGTCGGTAATGTTAGATTTCTACTACCTACTGTAAGTGATAGCAACATAGGAGGAAAGTAATTCATGGCTCATTTTACTCTGGAAGAAATGTACTTCTTATTTGCATATGTTTACATGCATATTAAATTTTAAGATTTTCGATATAGTGGTCCTTTAAGACTCAGGTTCAATGCACAGCTGGGACGCTATTTGCACTCCAATATCCTCCCACATCCCAAATACATACTGGTATGATAACTGGTTTCTCTCTAAGTTGGTCCTAGACTGTAGAAGGGGCATAACACTATGAATGTGTTGGGGACATTAGAGCTTCTTTAAGGGACAGCTAGCAGCAAGATTTATTCAGCGTATTATGTAAAACACTGCCAAAAAAACATAGCATATTATATGTATGTTTAATATTTAGTATATACTGCATTAATATCAATGGCAGAATATTTATCTTACTCACCAATACTTGTTGTCAGACAAAATTATATTTATTAACTTCTGCAGTATTAAACTGCTAGCATACCAACAACACAACCAAGGTTAATCATTGTAGAAATATAAACATATAGGCCTCGATTCATAAAAGGCTGTGTGATAAAAAAAAAAAAATCTGGACATTAAAATACAGCATTCAGTATTTTAGAGTTTTGTGTGCTAATTCATAAAAATGTTCACAGGTGCGGTAGAAGTTCGGTAATTTACAGAAGCCCTTTGACAAAAACCTGTTCAGTAACAGCAGAAGAGCATCTCTGTTGATACAAGTTGTTCGGGGCAGTGAGGGCATTACAACAGTCAGGCCCAGTGCACACCGAGCGGTTTTTGGAGCGATCCGCCGGCCACTTCCGCCTCTAAAAACGCTTGTCTAATGTATTGCAATGGGATGGTGCACACCGGCGGTTTGCGGTTTTTGCCAAGCCGCAAACGCGCCTCCTGCTGCGCGTTTGCGGTTTTCGGAAGCGTTTCGTCCTCAATGTAAAGTATAGGAAAAACGCAAACCGCTCTGAAAAATGCTAGTTCAGAGCGGTTTGCCAGGCATTTTTGTTACAGTAGCTGTTCAGTAACAGCTTTTACTGTAACAATATGTGTAATCTGCTACACAAAAACGCACGCAAAACCGCTAGGTATGTTTAGAAAACCTCTCTAAACATACCTAGAATCGCTCTGAAATCAGCTCCCAAAACTGCTAGCATATTGCGGATCTGCTAGCGGTTTTGGTGTGCACTGGGCCTCAGAGGCATCCCGACATCCCTTTAGATGTACATGTTTGTTATACTGCTTCTGCTCGCTCTGAATTTGTCTATTAGTCTTTCTTAACATTTTATTTAATTGTCACAGCTTAGAAGAACTTCCATATGTTACACATGCCATGCTTAGGTGATTTCCACACTAGTTTCTCTGCATTGTCAAACAGGAACCTAAGGAGTTAAATGTCCGAATGTCCGCAGGGGAAGCCTCTTTTGTTACGATTCTATTGTTTCTATTGGCTTCTGCTCCTGCCAGTGATAAATTATCCCTCTCTGCTTGTGTGAGTCTCACACAGTCTCCGCTCTGATTTCGCCACACCAGAGGTGTCGGTAAAATATCTGGTGTTTATCGCATGGTGTAGTCTTTATGAATTGATATTTACTGACATTTGTTGAGGTATTTACTGCACAAGTCGGTAATTTACCTCACTGCTAGGTAATTTCAGCTTTTCATGCTTTAACAGCCTTTATGAATTGACATTTTCCGGTAAAGTCAGCTGTTTTCTGCATTACCGTATGCGGTAATGCTTTATAAATCTAGGCCATTGTATATGTAAGTATACTATAAGTATAGTTGTTGACAGATAGTTAAAAAAATTGTAGTCACGCATTGTCATCTAAAAATACAACATTTTATTGTCTTGACAAATAATCATAAAATAGGATCTCTGCAGATGCACAAGCTTAGATACTATAAAAACAACAAATAGACCCCTTCTGCATACAGTCATTGAAGCCAGGACATTTATGCAAGCACTAACTGATTGTTGAACTGGGCCAATTTTAGTGTGTACTCTACCTACAGCTTTACATATAGTGTATATGCTGCCAACTGTTAAGAGTTTGAGAAATAACTGTTGCCTTTATAACAGTGTTTACAGCAATAAGGATTCCACACAGCTGTGAACTGAAAGATCTGTGTCTTACCCATGTTGCCCTCCAAGACACATAAACAAGCTCCTGTATACATTATTCCCCTCACACATTTCATGGTCTTCCAATATCACATTGATGCATTTGGCTTCTGAAGGTGTTCTCCAGACCAGATTAAATCATTAGAAATTTTCTAAACTTACTTCAATGGTGGTAAAATTCCAGGCCTTCCAAATCCAGAACATTTTGATGTTTGGCTTGACAGCTCTTGAACTGAAAAGGGCTGGGCAAGTTCTAGACCTTTTGTTGCCCAGGCCTCCAGTCTGCTAAAACCACCTCTGGTTTGTGTGAAGGATGGTTTCCATAATTGCCAATTTGCTTTACTTTAACTTTCATTTTCACCAGATTTCTTTAAGCACCCTGAAAGTTTGGAACTACAGAGAGTCTACACTTTTTACAGTGGTCAGTCTCTGCCTGTTTTTTTTTTTCATAACATTAGAACTTCCCTTTAACCAGGTTTGTAGCAAGTTTGCTTTAAACTATAGAATACACAAAGAACCAGTTGACAATGTGGCTGGGACTCTTGCTGACAGTGAAATAATTACAGCCTGTATGGTTTACCATAGAAGCTGACACATTTTCTCTAAAACAGTCTAATGTATTAGGCTCTGTGCAGCCAGATGGTCAAAACAGCTCAGGGTTTTTAAATGCAGAAAAGACCTAAGGGGTCACAGCAATATTCTCATATGCTTCGGCATCTGCTACATCAGGAGTCAACATACAACACAGCACAACACCAAATAAATTAATATTTAGATACATTTCTTTTTAAAATGTGTATTTAGAATGCTTAAAGTGAACCTGTCATGATGATCACCAGTCCCTATTACTGATGTTGCTGGCTGCATATTTGTTGTGAAGAACTGGTTTGCTAAGTTGTGTCACTATAGCATGCAGTCAGGGGACTAGTTCCTAAGGCAATTCAACTACTTGGCACAAAGCCTTGAAAGTTCTTCCATAACTTGAATGATACTTTTTATTTAAGAGAATTGCAGGCCTAGGTAAATGTCTGTCTATGTCTGAGTCTATATTTGACTGACATTCTTGCTGTTAAGCGCTGGTTAACACTTGCAATGATAATGAATAGAAAATGTATTTACAGAAGACAAGTTACAGACCAGCGGTGTACTATAAGTATAAAATTTGACAACAAATATGCGCTTTTGGAAAATAGCACTCCGTGGTTCGCGTTATCAAATGTCAATGTGCAGACATATCTAAAACACGTATTTATAAAACGCACACACTTGTCCACTGGAAAACATAAGATCAAACAGTCTCACAGTTCCACCATCAGTGCAGACTCCAAGGAATGTAGCTTTGGACCCAGGACACTGTCCCTTTGATCTTTGTCCCCCGGACAATCACATCCACATGCAAATAAAACAAAGCAGAATATAGCGTAATACTGCGATCAGAAGCAAAGGCTCTCAGATGAAACCGTCACCAGAATCATTGGATGTGCAAATTAAAAGACCACCTCTAAACCAGCACCAGTGCCAGGACACCCCCCTATGTGCCCGCACTCACCGCGCTGGCCTCCTAGGTCTCCGGAGGTGGGATTGAACATGTGGGGGAGTATCAGTCGTTTATCAACTTCTAATTGCAACTTTGCCCAGTACAAACTGCAACTAAAGATAACGACCATAGTGTAATACTGCAGCTGAGCGGTTCCCGGGACCCTAACTGTTTATTATATGCTGTCATACCCTGCAAGACTTGTGAGTGCGATTGCTTTTAAACTTTTATTAAATTTACAGTATTACGCTATGGTCGTTATCTTTAGTTGCAGTTTGTACTGGGCAAAGTGGCAATTAGAAGTTAATAAATGACTGATACCCCCTCACATGTTCAATCCCACCTCCGGAGACCTAGGAGGCCAGCGCGGTGAGTGCGGGCACATAGGGGGGTGTCCTGGTGCTGGTTTAGAGGTGGTCTTTTAATTTGCACATCCAATGATTCTGGTGACGGTTTCATCTGAGAGCCTTTGCTTGTGATCGCAGTATCACGCTATATTCTGCTTTGTTTTATTTGCATGTGGATGTGATTGTCCGGGGGACAAAGATCAAAGGGACAGTGTCCTGTGTCCAAAGCTACATTCCTTGGAGTCTGCACTGATGGTGAAACTGTGAGACTGTTTGATCTTATGTTTTCCAGTAGACAAGTGTGCACGTTTTATAAATACATGGTGTACTATAAGTCACCAGGCCTCACCAGCAAAACTTTGGATGCCTCTACCAGAGTAAGTATGGAAGATTATGGAAAAACCTTGTCATTCTTTCAGTACAAATGTTACAGTTCTGACTCCAACTAATGCTAACATAGAAGGAACAAGAAGCTGATTTTTTTTTACTTACATCTCAATTTTGAGGATTTATTTACAGTGAAAAGAGGCAACTTTTACTTACTAGTTGTGAGGCCTAGTGTATCTCTTACCTTCCTTCAGTACTGATACCCTAATCTCCTCCACAGTCTTCACCCTATATGGTGCATCCCCGCACTGCCGATCAAGTACATCATCCCAGCACTCGGTTACACCCAGGCTTGAAGTGTACAAAGTATCAAAACTGAGGCCGGGAAAGTAAAAGTACCATCAGATCTACACTAGAGAGATACAGGCTGGAACATCAGACATTATATATATACACACTTCAAGCAGTAGGTTGTAGTGTTAGCAAAGAATATGTGTTTTAATAATCCAACAATAGACAATTCCAAAGTGAGAAATACAATCAATATTAGTTAATTGTGCACCAGCAATACAAATGTTAAAAACCATGGACCAGACACCAGGATCAGACACACTTCAGTGAGAAACGCCGCCAGCCACGCGGCCGGCTGAAGCTCTGCGGATCTAGCCATATTACAGCCAGTCTCCCAAAAGGAAGAAACCATAGGGATGATGGTAACCGTTGCATCTCCTGGGATTCATCAGAAGTCTTCACTGACGTTTGATTACTCATCAGAGAGCAATAAGACATACAGCAGTGAGCATACAGTATTTATTAATATCATAGCAAATAAATAGAAAACAAAACTGTAAATCTTGGCAATATAAAAAAGGTGTGTGAATAGAATTAACTTTATTGATGTCTTTTGAGGCAATCCTAGCACCAAACTTGCCATGTATGTCATGGTCACTAGTAGGATGGTGCCAACGGTCCTTCTCTTATGGTCACGAGTAGGATCATGGCAATTTAGTAGACCTTAAAGGATGCCTGAACTTAAAGAACAGCTGAAGTGAGACGATTACGGAAGCTGCTTTATTTATTTCCTTCTAACAATACCAATTGCCTGGCAGCCCTGCTGATCTGTTTGGCTGAGGTAGTGCCTGATTAACACCAGACACAAGCATGCAGCTAATCTTGTCAGATCTGACAATAATGTCAGAAACACCTGATCTGCATAAGTATTAACTACTTATAGACTGGGTCACGCCCATGGGCACCTAACGCCAATTTGCGTCAAGTCCTGAGGCCGGCTACTACAGGAGATCACGCGCAGGCTGCGCGCACATCTCCTGCTTTGGGGGTGAAGCTCCGCCCTGCCTTCAGTCTCCTAGTGGCGATCGCTGCTCGGGAGACTGTTAGACGGCGAAACCGCCTTCTAATAGGTCTGTACAGAGCTGCGATCTGCAGCAGCGCTGTACTGCGGACAACTGTGTGTCCCCCTGGGACACTAGAGAGTGATCTGCTCTCATAGGCAGAAGCCTATGACAGCTGATCGTAGGGATTTGCTGGCTGGGGAGAGGGAGGGAGGGCTTTTAGAAAAAAAAAATTATAGCAAAATGTGTCACTAAAAAACACTGACGTAAATATTTATAATAAAGAAAATAAACACTGTGAGGGGGATCAGACCCCACCAACAGGAAGCTCTGTTGGTGGGGGGAAAAGGATGGGGGATCACTTGTGTGCTGAGTTGTGCGACCCTGCAGCTATGCCTTAAAGCTGCAGTGGTCAATTAAGTAAAAATTGGCCTGGTCTTTAGGGAGGTTTAACACTGCAGTCCTCAGGAGGTTAAAGGGAACCTTAACTGAGAGGGATATGGATGTTTCCTTTTAAACAATACCAGTTGCTTGGCAGTCCTGTTAATCTCTTTGGCTGCATTAGTGGCTGAATCACACACCTGAAACAAGCATGCAGCTAATCCAGTCTGACTTCAGTCAGAGCACCTGATCTGCATGCTTGTTGAGGGACTGTGGCTAAAAGTATTAGAGACACAGGATCAGCAGGAGAGTCAGTCAACGGGAATTATTCAACATTTAAAATTCATATCCTTCTCAGTTTAGGTTACCTTTAAAAGCAGAGCATCAGCACTATAGCCGGGCACCTGGTATTGCATAAAAGAAAATAAATATGGCAGCCTCCATATCCCTCTCACTTCAGTTGTCCTTCAAAGGGATATGGAAGCTGACATTTGTATTTCCTTTTGAACAATGCACATTGCCTGGCTGTGCTGCTGTCCCTCTGCCTCTAATACTTTTAGCCATTGATCCAATCCAGTTTGACTGGATTAACCTCATGCTTGCTTCAGGTGTGTGATCCAGATACTAATGCAGCCAAAGTTAACAGCAGAATGCCAAGCAACTGGTATTGGTTAAAAGTTAATAAACCTGTCAGCCTTCATATCCCTCTCAGTGTCCTTTATGGCTCGTACACACTTCCAGCAAAACGCACGACTAACCAGACAATATGACTGACCGCGATATGATCAAGCGATTGCACAACTTGTATTTCCAAGTAAACAACCATCTCCTTTGCATATTGCGCATGCAAGAGGAACAACGGACTGCACGATATGGCCAAGGTTTTAAACAAGAGGTTCTCTTCTCTCACCTTTGGTGGCCAGGAAGAGATGGGGATAGAGCCCAGGGGGGACTTATGGTGGAATCTGGAAGCCTTGCACTACTGTTTTTTATTGTTCACTGTGCCACTGAGTGCCACTCTCTCACTCCTCCCTTCTCTTTCCTTAGAGCAGAATAAGCTGCTCTGATGTAGCTAAACAGTGTGTCTGTACAGTGATTTTTCTTAGATATGTCTTCAAATGTGATTGTTTCAGGGTACAGTAACTGAGTGTGCTTTATTGCCTAGCTTACTTTTATAGCCAATATCAAGGAAGAGTAAAAGTGATAAAAAGTATCATTAAAATATGTGTTTTGTTCTCAAATTCTTTATGGCATGTTACCTCTTTAACAGGGGCGGACTGACAACTCATGGGGCCCCCGGGCAATAGGAGATTATGGGGCCCCCATACCAGTGTTTCCCACCTTTCACGTTATATTTTTACAGACTAAGATATAATCATTTATTGACAACAGTAAATATGTTATATGGAGATATTGTACACTGACAAAAACCCCTGTGCCGCGCGTAGCGCGCCGAAAAATGGGTGTGGTCACGCAACAGAATGTGGGCGTGGTCATGGGTGGGGCAAAATATACATGACCTTAGCAGTGGTGTAAAAGGTCTGCCGGGGAAGTCTGAACTCTGCCATAGTGTTTCCCCCCAAAATACATGTAATCTGACAGCATTTCACCAAAAATCCATGCAATTTGGTAGAGGTTCCTCCAAAATACAGATATGGCAGTCGTTCCCCCAAAATAGACGTTATCTTGCAGCAGCGGTTCCCCAAATACACATAATTTGGTAGCGGATCACCAAAAATACATGTAGCAGCAGTGGTTCCCCCAAAATACACAGAATCTGGAAGCAGCAGTTCCCCCATTATACACAATCTGGCAGCGGTTCCCCAAAAATACACATAATCTGGCAGCTGTTTCTCAAAATACACTTAATTTGGCAGCAGCAGTTCCCCAAAAATAGTTAATCTGGCAGCAGTTCCCCCAAAATAGGTGCCCCCAGTATAGGTAACCAGGTCAAAGGGTATCCCCAGTGGAAGTATCCAGGTCTATAGGTTTTCCCAGTGCAGGTATCCAGGTCTATAGGTGTCCCCAGTATAAATAGCCTAATCTACAGGTGTCCCCAGAATAGATAACCAGGTCTATAGATGTCCCCAGTTAAGATAGCCAGGTCTATAGGTGTCTCCTGTATAGATAGCAAGGTCTTTAGGTGTCCCCAGTATATGTAGCCAGGTGTATAGGTGTCCCCAGTATAGCCAGGTCTATAGGTGCCCCCAGTATATGCAGCCAGGTGTATAGGTGCCCCCAGTATATGCAGCCAGGTGTATAGGTGCCCCCAGTATATGCAGTCAGATGTATAGGTCTCCCCAGTATAGCCAGGTGTATAGGTCTCCCCAGTATAGCCAGGTGTATAGGTCTCCCCAGTATATGCAGCCAGGTGTATAGGTGTCCCCAGTATAGCCAGGTCTATAAGTGCCCCCAGTATATGTAGTCAGGTGTATAAGTGCCCCCAGTATATGTAGTCAGGTGTATAAGTGCCCCCAGTATATGCAGCCAGGTGTATAGGTCTCCCCAGTATATGCAGCCAGGTGTATAGGTCTCCCCAGTATAGCCAGGTCTGTAAGTGCCCCCAGTATATGCAACCAGGTGTATAGGTCTCCCCAGTATATGCAGCCAGGTGTATAGGTCTCCCCAGTATAGCCAGGTCTGTAAGTGCCCCCAGTATATGTAGCCAGGTGTATAGGTCTTCCCAGTATAGCCAGGTGTATAGGTCTCCCCAGTATATGCAGCCAGGTGTATAGGTCTCCCCAGTATAGCCAGGTCTGTAAGTGCCCCCAGTATATGTAGCCAGGTGTATAGGTGTCCCCAGTATAGCCAGGTTTATAGGTGCCCCCAGTATATGTAGCTAGGTCTATAAGTGCCCCCAGTATATGTAGTCAGGTGTATAAGTGCCCCCAGTATATGCAGCCAGGTGTATAGGTCTCCCTAGTATATGCAGCCAGGTGTATAAGTCTCCCCAGTATATGCAGCCAGGTGTATAGGTGTCCCCAGTATAGCCAGGTTTATAGGTGCCCCCAGTATATGTAGCTAGGTCTATAAGTGCCCCCAGTATATGTATTCAGGTGTATAAGTGCCCCCAGTATATGCAGCCAGGTGTATAGGTCTCCCCAGTATATGCAGCCAGATGTATAGGTCTCCCCAGTATATGTAGCCAGGTGTATAGGTGTCCCCAGTATAGCCAGGTCTATAGGTGCCCTCAGTATATGTAGCTAGGTCTATAAGTGCCCCCAGTATAAGCAGCCAGGCTTGTAGGTGTCTCCAGGAGGGGAGACAGCCAGTGAAGGAGGGCGATGGGCATAGCAGCGGAGAAGGGGGGACGTTTCCCCCCCCCTTTCTGGCTCTCCCCTCCGTAATCTGTAATGTGTCGGACAGCTGGAAGCGGCTGACAGCAGGCGGAGACTTACCGCTGTTCAGCCACCGGAGGCATCGCTGATCTGTGTGCCGCTAGTCTGGGCTTCTCAAGCCCACACTAGCTGCACACAGATCAGTGATCCCTCCGGTGGCTGAACAGCGGCAAGTCTCCGCACGCTGTCAGCCGCTTCCAGCTGTCCGACACATTACAGATTACGGAGGGGAGAGCCAGGAAGGGGGGCCCCAAGGTGAGAGAAGGGGGGGGAAACTTCCCCCCTTCTCCGCTGCTTTGCCCATCGCCCTCCTTCACTGGCTGTCTCCCCTCCTGCTCAGGGTTCTCTGGCGGGTGGCGGGCCCCCCCCTGACCACGGGCCCTCGGTCCGTGCCCGAGTGCCCTAATGGTCAGTCCGCCCCTGCTCTTTAACCACTTGAGGACCACAGTCTTTTCGCCCCTTAAGGACCAGAGCCTTTTTTTCCATTTAGACCACTGCAGGTTTCACAGTTTATTGCTCGGTCATACAACCTACCACCTAAATCAATTTTACCTCCTTTTCTTGTCACTAATACAGCTTTCTTTTGGTGCTATTTGATTGCTGCTGCGAGTTTAAGTTTTTATTATATTCATCAAAAAAGACATGAATTTTGTCAAAAAAATTACTTTTTTAACTTTCTGTACTGACATTTTTCAAATAAAGTAAAATTTCCTACACATTTGAGCGCGAAAGTTATTCTGCTACATGTCTTTGATAAAAAAAAAAACCATTCAGTGTATATTTATTGGATTGGGTAAAAGTTATAGCGTTTACAAACTATGGTGCCAAAAGTGAATTTTCCCATTTGGAAGCATCTCTGACTTTTCTGAGCACCTGTCATGTTTCTTGAGGTGCTAAAATTCCAGGATAGTAAAAATACCCCCCAAATGACCCCATTTTGGAAAGAAGACATACCAAAGTATTTAGTGAGAGGCATGGTGAGTTCATAGAAGATTTTATTTTTTGTCACAAGTTAGCGGAAAATGACACTTTGTGACAAAAAAAAAAAGGTTTCCATTTATTCTAACTTGCGACAAAAAAAAAATGAAATCTGCCATGGACTCACTATGCTCCTCTCTGAATACCTTGAAGTGTCTACTTTCCAAATGGGGTCATTTGTGGGGTGTGTTCACTGTCCTGTCATTTTGGGGGTGCCTAATTGTAAGCACCCCTGTAAAGCCTAAAGATGCTCATTGGACTTTGGGCCCTTTAGCGCAGTTAGGCTGCAAAAAAGTGCCACACATGTGGTATTGCCGTGCTCATGAGAAGTAGTATAATGTGTTTATGTTGTGTATTTTTACACATACCCATGCTGGGTGGGAGAAATATCTCCGTAAATGACAATTTTTTGATTTTTTTTACACACAATTGTCTATTTACAGAGATATTTCTCCCACTCAGCATGGGTATGTGTAAAAATACACCCCAAAACACATTATACTACTTCTCCTGAGTACGGCGATACCACATGTGTGGCACTTTTTTGCACCCTAACTGCGCTAAGGGGCCCAAAGTCCAATGAGTACCTTTAGGATTTCACAGGTCATTTTGCGACATTTGGTTTCAAGACTACTCCTCACGGTTTAGGGCCCCTAAAATGCCAGGGCAGTATAGGAAACCCACAAATGACCCCATTTTAGAAAGAAGACACCCCAAGGTATTCCGTTAGGAGTATGGTGAGTTCATAGAAGATTTTTTTTTTTTGTCACAAGTTAGCGGAAATTGATTTTAATTGTTTTTTTTTTCACAAAGTGTCATTTTCCGCTAACTTGTGACAAAAAATAAAATCTTCTATGAACTCACCATACTCCTAACGGAATACCTTTGGGTGTCTTCTTTCTAAAATGGGGTCAATTGTGGGGTTCCTATACTGCCCTGGCATTTTAGGGGCCCTAAACCTTGAGGAGTAGTCTTGAAACCAAATGTCGCAAAATGACCTGTGAAATCCTAAAGGTACTCATTGGACTTTGGGCCCCTTAGCGCACTTAGGGTGCAAAAAAGTGCCACACATGTGGTACCGCCGTACTCAGGAGAAGTAGTATAATAAGTTTTGTGGTGTACTTTTACACATACAGATGCTGGGTGGGAGAAATATCTCTGTAAATGACAATTATTTGATTTTGTTTACACACAATTGTCCATTTACAGAGAGATTTCTCCCACCCAGCAAGGGTATGTGTAAAAATACACCCCAAAACACATTATACTACTTCTTCTGAGTACGGCGATGCCACATGTGTGACACTTTTTTGCAACCTAGGTGCGCTAAGGGGCCTAACGTCCTATTTACAGGTCATTTTGAGGCATTTGTTTTCTAGACTACTCCTCACGGTTTAGGGCCCCTAAAATGCCAGGGCAGTATAGGAACCCCACAAGTGACCCCATTTTAGAAAGAAGACACCCCAAGGTATTCTGTTAGGTGTATGGTGAGTTCATAGAAGATTTTATTTTTTGTCACAAGTTAGTGAAAAATGACACTTTGTGAAAAAAACAATAAAAATCAATTTCCGCTAACTTTTGACAAAAAATAAAATCTTCTATGAACTCGTCATACACCTAACAGAATACCTTGGGGTGTCTTTTTTCTAAAATGGGGTCACTTGTAGGGTTCCTATACTGCCCTGGCATTTTACGGGCCCAAAACCGTGAGTAGTCTGGAAACCAAATTTCTCAAAATGACTGTTCAGCGGTATAAGCATCTGCAAATTTTGATGACAGGTGGTCTATGAGGGGGCAAATTTTGTGGAACCGGTCATAAGCAGGGTGGCCTCTTAGATGACAGGTTGTATTGGGCCTGATCTGATGGATAGGAGTGCTAGGGGGGTGACAGAAGGTGATTGATGGGTGTCTCAGGGGGTGGTTAGAGGGGAAAATAGATGCAATCAATGCACTGGGGAGGTGATCGGAAGGGGGTCTGAGGGGGATCTGAGGGTTTGGCCGAGTGATCAGGAGCCCACACGGGGCAAATTAGGGCCTGATCTGATGGGTAGGTGTGCTAGGGGGTGACAGGTGGTGACAGGAGGTGATTGATGGGTGTCTCAAGGTGTGGTTAGAGGGGGGAAATAAATGCAAGCAATGCACTGGCGAGGTGATCAGGGCTGGGGTCTGAGGGCGTTCTGAGGGTGTGTGTGCGGGTGATTGGGTGCCCTAGAGGCAGATTAGGGTCTAATCTGATGGGTAACAGTGACAGGTGGTGATAGGGGGTGATTGATGGGTGATTGATGGGTAATTAGTGGGTGTTTAGGGTAGAGAACAGATGTAAATACTGCACTTGGTAGGTGATCTGACATCGGATCTGCGTGCGATCTATTGGTGTGGGTGGGTGATCAGATTGCCCGCAAGGGGCAGGTTAGGGGCTGATTGATGGGTGGCAGTGACAGTGGGTGATTGATGGGTGATTGACAGGTGATCAGTGGGTTATTACAGGGAAGAACAGATGTAAATAATGCACTGGCGAATTGATAAGGGGGGGTCTGAGGGAAATCTGAACGTGTGGGCGGGTGATTGGGTGCCCGCAAGGGGCAGATTAGGGTCTAATCTGATGGGTAACAGTGACAGGTGGTGATAGGGGGTGATTGATGGGTGATTGATGGGTAATTAGTGGGTGTTTAGAGGAGAGAACAGATGTAAACACTGCACTTGGGAGGTGATCTGATCCCGGATCTGCAGGCGATCTATTGGTGTGGGTGGGTGATCAGATTGCCCGCAAGGAGCAGGTTAGGGGCTAATTATAGGGGGGCAGTGACAAGGGGTGATTGATGGGTGATTGACAGGTGATTGACAGGTGATCAGTGGGTTATTACAGGGGGGATAGAGGCATACAGTACATAGGGGGGGGGGGGGGGTCTGGGCGGGGGTCCGGGGAGAATCTGAGGGGTGGGGGATCAGGAGGGAGCAGGTGGCAGTTTAGGGTTAAAAAAAAATAGCGTTGACAGATAGTGACAGGGAGTGATTGATGGGTGATTAGCGGGGTGACTGGGTGCAAACAGTGGTCTGGGGGGTGGGCAGGGGGGGGTCTGAGGGGTGCTGTGGGCGATCAGGGGGCAGGGGGGGGGAAATCAGTGTGCTTGGGTGCAGACTAGGGTGGCTGCAGCCTGCCCTGGTGGTCCCTCGGACACTGGGACCACCAAGGCAGGAGGCAGCCTGTATAATAGGCTTTGTATACATTACAAAGCCTATTATACATACGGGCAGCTGCGATCCGGGTGCTAGTAACCAGCCGGCGCTTCCGAACGGCCGGCGGGTTACAGCGCGAGGGGGCGGAGCCAGTCGCCAGCGGCTGATCGCGTCACGAATGACGCGATCGCCGCATAACCACGCCCGCAGCCGCCCCCGCCGATGGGCGTATTGCGGTCGTTTAGGCCCAGTCTTTGCCGCCGCCCATCGGCTGGGGGCGGTCCTCAAGTGGTTAAAGCGGACCCAAACCAAAAATTGTTTTAATTCAAAATATTTAGTTGCACCACTCTGACACATACAAAGATAAATAAACACTCCTTCAAGCCTATGAGCATTTCAGTGCATGCTTTTCACCCTTCTCTTTCATAACTAGGGTTATACAGGTGGCAGCCATTAGCAATTCCTCCTTTGCTGGACACCACCTAGTCCAGCATTTTGCTGGATTCTGTCCCGGCAATTTGAAAGGAAGGGAGGGGTTTCTCCAATAAATATAAAATATTTTATATTTGTCATCATGCAGCTGAAAAAAGGCTGCTATTTATTATCACAATTTAGAAAATACATTTTATTGCTGAAATCTTGTATTTTTAATTTGGGTCCACTTTAAGGCATATGTTAGGAGTGGTAGGGGTGTGTTTTTTGGCCAAAAGTATTCATGCTAAAGGTTTCCATTTTTCATCTCAGAAAGTGAGGAAATAACGGAAAATTGTATACCTACCTGTCCTGTAATTTTCCTTTCCTGTACAAATTCCACGTCAGCATACCATGGGTTAACTCCGCCCCCTTAACCCCCTCAGGACATGTAACTATAAATTCTAAGATGGCTGCCAGTAACAGTGCTTTTTTGTAGCTAGTAGAGTTCCCTCCCAAACTGGGTGGGTAAAATCCTGTATGCTGACGTGGAATTTGTACAGGAAAGGAAAATTACAGGACAGGTAGGTATAAAATTTTCCGTTTTCCTATACAAATCCACGTCAGCATACCATGGGATTTAACTATTATGAAATAAACATGGGTGGGCACTTGATATGATGCTTGAAATAATATTTAATTTTTAAGTGTATACAATGCTTTATTCTACTAATTCAACTGAGAGACTGAGAGAATCTTTTCCCCGAATTCTGCCCCAGAGCCTGCTGTTGGATCCACTTTGTAATGTGTTATGAAGGTATTAATCGACGACCAATTGGCCGCTCTGCAGATGGTGTCTGCCGACACCTTGGTGTATGCGGCCCAGGAAGCCGATATTGCCCTCGTTGAGTGTGCTTTAATATGTTCTGGAGGTTCTTTGTCCATTGCCCTGTATGCTGTCCTGATTGCCCCCACTAACCAAGTGGCGATTGTCCTTGATGTGGCTGGATGTCCCTTTCTATACCCTGATGGGATCAAAAAAAGTCTTTCCGACTTCCGGATGGATTTGGTAAGATCCAGGTAAGTAGACAATATTGTGGGTATATCCAGTGAATTAGGATACTCCATAGTTGCATCCGTGAATTTAGGGAGATTCCATTCTTGGCTAAAATGGTACGAAGTCGCAACCTTGGGAATGAATTCTTCCACGGGTCTGAGAGTAACCCTCTCTGGAAAAAATTGCAGATATGGACTTTTACAAGATAAGGCCTGTAGTTCTGCACTTCGTCGAGCTGAGGTTATTGCAATAAGGAACACTATCTTCAACGTAAGGTTGTGTAATGTACACTGTAGTAGTGGTTCAAAGGGTGATTTCGTTAGTCCCTGAAGAACTAGTGGTAAGTCCCACTGGGGATACATATTCCTTCTAGCAGGTCTTATCTTCGTTACAGCCCTTATAAATTGAACTACCAGAGGATGTGTTGCCCATCTTTTGTCAGTCAATGAGGATAATGCAGAAACGTGAACCTTTAAGGTATTCACTCCTAAGCCCAGTTCGAGTCCCTGTTGCAAGAACTGCAAGATTGCCGTTACACTGGGATCATAGGGATCCGTCTGATTTTTTGTTGCGAAATCTATGAACTTGTACCATATGCGGTGGTATGTGGCATTGGTAGTCCTCTTCCTCGCAAGCAGTAGCGTGTCTGTTACTTCCCGAGTGCAACCCAGTGTTAGCAGCTTTTGCCTCTCAGTTTCCAGGCCATTAAAGACAGTATGCCTGGGTTGGGGTGGATCAGGTCTCCTTGAGTTAATAAGTCCCGTGGGCATGGAAGTGGTATGGGCGCTGCTATAGACAGTCTCTGTAGCAATGGGTACCATGGCCTGCGCGGCCAGTTTGGAATTATTGCTATAACTGTGGTCTCTTCTCGTTGTATCCTCATCAGTAATCGATAGATTATTGGGACTGGAGGGAATACATAGGCTAGACTGTGAGTCCACTGTGACGTCAATGCATCCCAGCTCCTGGCCTCCTTGAATTTGTAGCGGGAGAAAAAGATCCTGCACTTCGTATTGGAGGGAGTGGCCATTAGGTCTACCTGGGGATGACCCCATATTCTGCAAATCGTGTTGAATACTTCCTGGTTCAATGACCACTCGTTGTTGTCGTAGCGGTATCGGCTCAAACTGTCCGCTATCAAGTTGCTCACTCCCGGAATATGAATTGCTTGTAGGTTGATGAGATTGTTCTGGGCCCAGGACATTATTGGGGACACCTCCTTTAGTAATGAGCGACTCCGGGTACCTCCCTGGTTCTGTACATAAGCAACTGCAGACGTATTGTCCATCCTTAGTAGTAGGTTGCTGTTGCATACTGTCCCCGCAAAGTGACGAATCGCCTCGGCTGCTGCTCTTAGTTCCAATATATTGGCCGATATCCTCCCAGTCGGGAAGGTCCAGGTGCCCTGAGCATATTGCTGGTTGAGGTGGGCCCCCCAGCCCCTTTGACTTGCATCCGTCGTTAATATCAGGGGTGCAGGTGCTTGTAAATTGTGACAGTTCAATAAGTTCGTCGGATTCTTCCACCAGCCTAGTTGTTTCCTGGCTAATGGATAAATGTCTATTAGTTGTTGCATGGACTTTCCGTCCCATTGATCCAGGAAGCTTGTTTGGAACATTCTGACGTTCCATCTTGCCCATCTTACCATGGGAATGGTTGATGTCATCGATCCTAGTAGTCGTAGGCATTCTCTTGCCCGCATGGATTGTGTCTGCTCCACTGCTTCTATACGTGATATAATGGTTGCTACTTTGTCCCGTGGGAGCTGGATTGAGTTTGCTAGAGTGTTTATCTCTGCCCCTAGAAAAATCAATTTTTGTGAGGGGTTCAGGCTGCTTTTTCCCCAGTTGATGAGCCATCCGAATCTCTGTAGTGTGTCTAGGAGTATCTTTCTGTGCTGCATAGCTATGTCTTGTGAGGCCGCTATCAAGAGAATGTCGTCCAGATAGGCATGCACTCGAAGTCCGTTCTCTCTGAGCAGAGCTATAATCGTTATCAGCACCTTTGTAAATGTTCTGGGGGCCGTAGAGATCCCGAAGGGTAACACTCTGAATTGATAGTGTTGTGGGCCCACAGCGAACCTGAGGAACCTCTGATATTCGGTGTGTATCGGGACATGAAGGTATGCATCTGCGAGGTCTAATGAAATTAGCCAATCGCCCAACTGAATTGATGGGAGTATCGACTGGAGGGACTCCATCTTGAAAGATTCTAAATCGATTTGTATGTTCAGCAGTCTGAGGTCTAGAACCGGGCGTAAATCTCCACTTTTCTTTGTCACAAAGAAAAGAGGAGAGTAGAATCCTGTGAATCTCTGTAGATGTGGGACTTCGGTTACAGCATTCTTGTCTATTAATTCGGTCAGGTACTGGGACAGTATGTCCCTGTGTTGTGTTGATCTTGGGATTTTTGTCTCTCTGAAGTGATCTGCGGGAGGACCCTGCTTGAACCGCCATGAGTGCCCGTCTTTTATCGTATTGATGACCCATGGGTCTCTCACTTGTTCCGCCCACACCCTGCTGTACAGTTGTAATCGTCCTCCAACTCTTAGTGTGTGAGCGGGCGTTATCTCAGAACGACTTTGAAGGCTGAGGTGTTGAAGTTGAGGCGCGTTGTCTATTGAATTTGGCAGTGTTGGCCTGTCCGCTCTGCCATTGCCGACGAAAATTACGTCCTCCCCTGCCAGTATTAGTATCTCTATAGCGAGATTGGTAATTTCCTCTATTTACTACCCGTTGCCTCCTTAGGCGACGATCTTGAGGGATTAACCCAGACTTACCTCCGGTCACTCGACTAATAGCTGAATCCAGTTTTTGGCCGAATAAATTTTTACCGTCGAAGGGGATCTTGCACCAAGTGGTTTTAGAATTAGGGTCAGCCGCCCACGATTTGAGCCATAGGGCCCTTTTAGTTGTTACTGAGTATAACATTGCACGAGCTGAAGCTCGTATGATATCGAACGCGGCCTCGCCGATAAACTCCGACGCAACCCGAAAATCCTCCAGTGCAGAAAAAAACGACTCCTTGTCGAGATCAGTCTGGATAGCCCCCTCAAGATTGTCAGCCCAAGATCTAAGCGCCTTAGCTATTGATGTTAAAGCTACCACTGGACGGCAGGCCCCTCCCATACAAGTGTATGCTTTCTTTAGATCGGCGTCCATTTTTCTCTCCATTACATCTCTAAAGGGCGTCGAGTCCTCTGATGGTAGTGTGGTATGACTAGCTAAACGTACAATTGATGCGTCAATGGTAGGTGGGGAATCTAACTGTTCAGTTAGTTCCCCCTCTAAAGGGTACATCTTAAGAAACCTGTTCAGTAATGGTGTCTTCTTCTCCATTTTGGACCACTCTTCCTTAATTAAATCCGTCACCTCCTCCATAATAGGAAAAGATATATTTGACTTTTTAAGATGGGGGTAATAATACCTGGGTTTGCTGGGAGGTTCAGATTGTTCATCCCATAAAATGGCCTCTTTGACGGATTTAATAAAGGGGTTGACCAGTGCAAAGTCAAACCCGAGTTTCCAATCATCGCTATCTATGGATTGGTCATCCTCAGGTACGATATCATTCTCCCGGTTGGGAGGTGTTATGTTTGAGGCAGTAGTATGCTCCATTAGAGTTTGCTGTACTATATCCTTAATTAATGCTGGCAAGTCAGGCATGGGGGGCTGCTTCTCCTTTGGAAGTGTATAGAAACAATCTGCGCATACTAATTTTCCGGGCATTGGATATTCTCCACAAGCCCAACAGTATTCATTTGCATTGTAATGGGATTCATTAGATTGCTGGGATTTCCTTTTTGAAGTGGACTTCCTGCTTGACCCCGAAGATGACCCCCGTGTCTGTGAGCTACCGGGTGTCTCCTTGGAAGTTCCAGGAGTTTGAGGGCTGAGAATGAAAGGAAAATGATAAAAGCTTGTCAGTTTCCTATGTTTCACCTCTTTTCCTACCTAATACTTACTATGCTACCAACTCTTACCAAACATTAGAGGGCTGGTCTGATTTACGGGCAGGCTGCGTATCCTCCTCCATACTGGGAAATCCCACTATGAAAAAGCATATACAGGTATGTCAGAAGAAGTTTGCAAGAAGAAAACATAGAGGGTAGGAATTTCACTTATGTATATGCACACCTTAAGTAACTACTTTTTTAGCCTGGCTGATGCGCTCCTCCAAAAGGTATACAAGGTCCTGGAATATACATACAATCGTATAAATGCAACTGTTCGTAGAAACAAAAGAAAAAGTTACTGGGAGTGTTTGTATTACTCCCCCTACCTCCTCCTAAGCGGCAGAGACCTGGCGATCAGCGCCATTACAGAGGCTTCAGGCCGTTATATGGCCGCATCGGCGTCCTCCAGATGTCTGCGCACATGCGTGTGACATCATTGCATAAGCGACATCAGCGAAGCGCAGAGTTGCCATACCGACAACGCGGAAGTCAGTCCAGCCGAACACATACCTCCCGACAGGGGGATAGAGGAATGCGGAAGACATACCACCTGCCGCCACCGTGCCTGCGCATACGGAGCAGCGGCGAGAACCCCACAGACCAGCAGAAGGGGTCCCACATGGATAACACTCGCATGAGGTTATTGCCATGCGGGTCTCACTCAGGAGAGGGACAGAACCTGAGTGGTGGCCATAAGATATGGACCGGGTAAGAGTAAAAAAAAAAAGTGTTCCATCCAAATGATGTCCTGAGGGAATTTGAGACAGATGAAAAAAAGCACTGTTACTGGCAGCCATCTTAGAATTTATAGTTACATGTCCTGAGGGGGTTAAGGGGGTGGAGTTAACCCATGGTATGCTGACGTGGATTTGTATAGGAAAGAACATTGTACATACATTTATTAACTTAATTATTTATTCTACTGCATCTAATTGCTCTAAAAGTTTGGATACAATTTTGCAGCAGAGATCAGTCTTTGTGGATTAATTTCTAGCTTGTTCTACTTATGTGAGCACAATATAAATATGAATGAAAAGTAACAGGATAAAACGGCAAAGAAATGTGCAGGGCTTGGAGACAGCTCAGATGACTTTCATGTGATAGGCTGCAAATATGTCCTTGCCAGGTTGCTCCTCATACAAGAGCTTTAAATCTGCCTTGATTGGTAAATAGAGCAGAAAACCGAATCTGCTGCTTTGGAAACCTGAAATCAGTGAGATAGGACTTGACAAGGAAACAGATATTGGCTATGACAACCATCTGAGAGTATGCCGCAAGTATGGGTGTTTATGACTGTACACATTTAAGCAGTGAAATGCCATCAACACTTTTGCTTTGATATAAATATATAATTATACTCAAAGCCTTGTCTTAAAGGAAACCTTTACTGGAAGGACACTGCCTTTGCTAACATCTATTAACCATGATGATTGAATGGATTCAGTGGTTTTTGAGTCATGGGTCTTAAAACATGCAGGCAACCAATGAAGCCAGAACATTTGATCTGCACATTCCTTCTGGGTCGAAGACTCTGGCCACACACGATACAATAAAATGATCCGATTTTACAGCAATTCGATAAAAACGATCGTATCTCCCGAAAAAAACGAAAGCTTTTTTTCATTCGACTGAAAAATACGATCAGATTTCCGTTTTTTTTCGATTTTTATCTATCCGGAATGCCAGATATTTTTTTCAATTTCTCTAAAGATTGTATGGTGTGTGTTAGATTGTCAATTTATTAATATACACACCCTAGCCATTTTCTCAGAGTTTCCAATCATTTTTATCATAATTGGGGTATAATTGAACATACATGTGTGGTACATTGGTCATATTACAATCAGTCAGAAAAATTGATTGCAATTTCTTAAATTGAACAGATATTTAAAAAATTGTATGGTGTGTGGCCAAGAGGAACTTTAATCAAGGATTGAACTTCATTCCAATCAGTAGCTAATATACTCCCTCTTTTTCACAATAAATCTCTACCTTTTCTCAAATAGATCATCAGGGTGGGTCTGTATGGCTGATATTGTGGTGAAACCCATCCATAGGGACCCCAAGTCCAGTTAGGTAGTGACAGGGACCCCCAGGTTAGGTAGTGACAGGTGCCCCCCAGGTTAGGTAGTGACAGGGACCCCCTGTTAGGTAGTGACAGGGACCCCCAGGTTAGATAGTGACAGGTACCCCCAGGTTAGGAAGTGACAGATGCCCCCCAGTTCAGGTAGTGACAGGGACCCCCAGTTTAGGTAGTGACAGGGACCCTCAGGTTAGGTAGTGACAGGTGCCCCCCAGGTTAGGAAGTGACAGGGACCCCCAGTTAGGTAGTGACAGGCACCCCGCAGGTTAGGTAGTGACAGGCGCCCCCCAGGTTAGGAAGTGACAGGGACCCCCCAGGTTAGGAAGTGACAGAAACCCTCAGTTAGGTAGTGACAGGTGCCCCCCAGGTTAGGAAGTGAAAAGACCCCCAGTTAGGAAGTGACAGGCACCCCCCAGGTTAGGTAGTGACAGGTGACCCCCAGGTTAGGTAGTGACAGGGACCCTCAGTTAGGTAGTGACAGGCGCCCCCAGGTTAGGTAGTGACAGGGACCCCCCAGGTTAGGTAGTGACAGGGACCCTCAGTAAGGTAGTGACAGGCACCTCCAGGTTAGGAAGTGACAACTGCCCCCCAGGTTAGGTAGTGACAGAGACCCTCCGTTAGGTAGTGACAGGTGCCCCCCAGGTTAGGTAGTGACAGGGACCCCAAGTCCAGTTAGGTAGTGACAGGGACCCCCAGGTTAGGAAGTGACAGGTGCCCCCAGGTTAGGTAGTGACAGGGACCCTCTGTTAGGTAGTGACAGGTGTCCCCCAGGTTAGGTAGTGACAGGGACCCTCAGTTAGGTAGTGACAGGTGTCCCCCAGGTTAGGTAGTGACAGGGACCCCCAGGTTAGGTAGCAACAGGGACCCCCAGTTGAAGTAGCGACAGGGACCCCCAGGTTAGGTAGCGACAGGGACCCCCAGGTTAGGTAGTGACAGGTGTCCCCCAGGTTAGGTAGTGACAGGGACCCCCAGGTTAGGTAGCAACAGGGACCCCCAGTTGAAGTAGCGACAGGGACCCCCAGGTTAGGTAGCGACAGGGACCCCCAGGTTAGGTACTTACAGGGACCCCCAGGTTAGGTAGCAACAGGGACCCCCAGGTTAGGTAGTGACAGGCGCCCCCAGGTTAGGTAGTGACAGGCGCCCCCAGGTTAGGTAGTGACAGGGACCCCCAGGTTAGGAAGTGACAGGCGCTCCCAGGTTAGGAAGTGACAGGGACCCCCCGTTTAGGTAGTGACAGGGACCCCCAGGTTAGGAAGTGACAGGGACCCCCAGTTTAGGTAGTGACAGGGGTCCCCCAGGTTAGGAAGTGACAGGAACCCTCCAGGTTAGGTAGTGACAGGGACCCCCCATTTAGGTAGTGACAGGGACCCCCAGGTTAGGTAGTGACAGGGACCCCAAGGTTAGGTAGCAACAGGGACCCCCAGGTTAGGTAGCAACAGGGACCCCCCCAGGTTAAGTAGTGACAACGACCCCCAGGTTAGGTAGCGACAGGGACCCACAGGTTAGGAAGTGACAGGGACCCCCAGGTTAGGTAGTGACAGGTGCCCCCAGTTTAGGTAGTGACAGGGACCCCCCAGGTTAGGTAGTGACAGGCACCCCCCAGGTTAGGTAGTGACAGGGACCCCCCGTTTAGGTAGTGACAGGGAACCCCAGTTAGGTAGTGACAGGCACCCCCCTCACCTTGCAGCGTCAGACGTCGATCAGCCATTGACAGGGACCCCCAAGTTAGGTAGCGACAGGGACCCCCCAGGTTAGGTAGCGACAGGGACCCCCAGGTTAGGTAATGACAGGGACCCCTAGGTTAGGTAGTGATAGGAGCCCCCCAGGTTAGGAAGTGACAGGGACCCCCAGTTAGGTAGTGACAGGCACCCCGCAGGTTAGGTAGTGACAGGGACCCCCAGTTTAGGTAGTGACAGGGACCCTCAGGTTAGGTAGTGACAGGTGCCCCCCAGGTTAGGAAGTGACAGGTGCCCCCCAGGTTAGGTAGCGACAGGGACCCCCAGGTTAGGTAGCGACAGGGACCCCCAGGTTAGGTAGTGACAGGAGCCCCCCAGGTTACGTAGTGACACAGGACCCCAAGGTTAGGTAGTAACAGGTGCCCCCCAGGTTAGGTAGTGACAGGGACCCCCCCAGGTTAGGTAGCGACAGGCACCCCCCAGGTTAGGTAGTGACCTGGACCCCCCGTTTAGGTAGTGACAGGGACCCCATGTTAGGTAGTGACAGGCGCCCCCCTCACCTTGCAGCGTCAGATTTCGATCAGCGGGCGACCTGACCAGTTACGGACGCCCCACGCTCTATATGTCACTTCCACATATCAGTGCGGTGTGCTAGGTCCTAGTGCCCGCACTAATGGTCGGGAGCGGCGGCTAGAGGGGGGGGAGCGGCGACCGGGGGGGGGGGGGGCAGCAGGCGTCCAGGACAGGGCAGATGCCCCTATTTGCCCGACATGCGGACGCCCGTGGCTGCTATACTGAAGGGATGTTTGTGGATTAATACACGGAGTGGAGCACAGTGATTCACATTTCACGCCAGGGTGGATGCATGCTTTTGCAGTATTGTTATCACAGTAATGCACTATGTGGAGTCTTTTTTTCTAACTTTGCAGATGATATGAAGAGGAGTGCTGTCACAGTATTGGTTAATGTTTACATATGGAAATGTGGTAGCAAATACTCTCAACAAGCTGAGACTGTAACTTTGAATATAAAGGGCATGCGCAGTTTGCATAAGATTGAATTCCCCTAGATCATTATATTTGTTTTTTCAACTTTCCATGCAAGAGACAGGACCTTATCTTTAAACTGTAGCTGGCACACACACGCACACACACACACACACACGCGCACACACACACACACACACACACACACACACACACACACACACACACACACACACACATATATGCGCGCACATGCTGGAACTCCGCCCCTGTTCCCTTGACACATCCCTTCTGGCGGCGACTCCCAGCTACAATCATAGAGTGCCACAGGGCCCCTTGCCACACTGCCAATGCCCTGTTACTCTTCCTTTCAATATATTTATTATGAGTTGTGGGAAATGTGATTATCATGCTGTCTTCTAATAAAACTTTTGTGTTGCTGGCTCTGAGGAAATGTCTGCAAACATTTCAATTTGCTTAAAGCTCACCCATCTTTGTTTCCAAGTTATCTCCTATGAGATCAGTAGGCGTTTATAGAGTCTTTGATTTCTGTAAAAGTTGTGTTTAATGACAACAGCACATCCTTGAGAAGAGTATCAATGACTATTGAATCTCAGGTAGAGTATGCGGATAATGGGTGTGTCTCTGTATCACTGTTGTTATGGTTTGCAGAGGTGTCATTTACCTGCTGCTTGAATGGGTAACAATCTACAAACTGACATATATTACTCTGCTTCTGCCTTTATGCTGCTCTCATGGCTCTGGTAGCTGTAGGCTGTTTTTGTGCATTGCTGTTCCTATTGTCTTTCTGTGCTGAAGCCATGTTTGCATGCCTGTGTTTTATGTTGCCCTTCTCATTAGAAATGAATAAGTTATTTGGGGGGTTTCAGAAGGCTGTTTGCTCCTGGTCATGCTATTCCCAGCAGTTTTGGGATGCAGTGAATCTTCCCGCTGTCTTATGGCTCATACACACAGGGCACCGTTGTTGCTGTTGTGACAGACTAGCGATGGTTGCTGCGACAGCTGTTGCTGGCGATTGGCCAAGTCAATCGCCTGGCGACAGCTCTAACTAGCGACAGTTCGTGGCGCACGCCTCATACCCACAGAGGACCTGTCACCGCAACATGCACGTGCCACGTGTTTGTGGCGACAGTTGTAGCCCGTGTGTATGGGCCATTATACTGCTGAGTTAAGATGGTATGTTGAGTCTAGCTCAGCAGCCCCTCTAGTTTTCAGCCTTTTTCCTCCATGGCCAAACCACGGTCTGCCCAAAGACTATGATTAGTCACATGATTGGCTTTGCAGTCCTAGCTGTGGCTGCACCATTGTGAACCTCATTTCTATTTTTCTATTCTGTATATAGCATATGTTTAAAAAAAACACAGTTTTACCACTAACTTGTATGGCCTAAATCATAAATAATTTACAGTGTTTTTAAACCCAAATAAACTTATATTTGGTTTACTGGCAGCCTACTTTTTCAAGCTAGTTTTATGCCGTGTTTTCTCAGTGGGCATTCTGTCTGTATATGCACGATTTACCATGTTGGAGAGAACCAAGAACATAGTGTGTCCCTTCTTTAATTTAAAATATAGGCAGGTTTTACAAACTCATTAACTGGAGCTGCATTTTCAGTTCCATTATGGTAATTGCTTTCTCACAGTGGTATAGTGTATGATAGTTTTAAATCAGAGGAAAGTCAAGAGTTCATGTTCAATCAACAAAGACGTATTATGTCCCATCTGTGGCTTTCTAAGGGACAAACTTCTTTTCTTTGTAACTGCTTTCTGCAACACGTGGGAATTTTGTATTCTTTTTTTTCTGCCTATAGCTAATGAAGCCAATCTTGTTACGAAAAAGTCATCTTACGTAACAGCTACTAAAATGCACCCAACAACTGTTAATCATTTACTTTGTTGCCTTTCATATAAAATATATATGTATGGATTTATATACCGGTAATCACATCTTTATATACAATCCTTCCTTCAGTGAAGCAATTGAAACTACCAAAAATGAAGATGTCTGAATCATCAGACACAATTTTAAAGCCAGAGTTCAAGGGAGGCACAGTAACTGAGCTGACTTCAAAGCTTAGGTGAGATACTGATTTCTTTACAATAGCACCCAGCATGTATGGTGCTTTGTCAAAAAAACTGCTCATCAGATGGTGCTGCCCCTGGGGAAAATTGTCACAAACATGCAAGTAAAGACAATGGCCTCATTTCACTAAGCTCATCTCCTGTCTTTAATAACTCTTCTAGAGTTGTTACCATGGTGATAAGGCATGTAGTATTCAGGAAACATTTTACCTCAGGCAAACCTAAAGTTAACTCTTCTGTCTTTAAATTAACTCTTTAATCCTTAAAATAACTCCAGAGTTAAAGACAGGCTGTTTATTAACTGTGTGTGAAAATAACTACAGTGGAGGTAACTTAACTACAGAGGAGGTAACTTAACTACAGAAGAGGTAACGTAAGGAATGAAGAGATAGGATAACTCTCTTACTGTGTGGAGGTATGTTGTGATGATGGGTGTCTGCACACAGAGAGTGTCTGATTATTGGTGATCTGCAGTATCACCAACAATACAGACGTATACCTGATTATTAATGATCTGCAGAATCACCAATAATACAAGTATGACTAACCTCTGGACACCTAACAAGTGTAAGTGTTTGGGTGCAACAGTCACTTTAATAGTTTGACCAGACCTCACCAGAGGGCTGGTGAGGTACTATCAGTACACTATACGTGCACTAGCGTAAGTTCCAGCAGGCTGGAGAGTACAGTAACGAAGAGGCTGAATCTCCTGGGGAGCGGGTGATTCAGATACTACTGCAGGCACGAGGACACCCGTGGCGCGGGTGACCCAGACTGAACAGCAGCCAAGGAGATACAATACAAGTATAATGACAGATGCTCTAATAGAGCAGGTAATTGGGGCTGTACTACAGCTTAACAAAACGGTTCCACCAGAGGAGCTGGTGTAACCAGTACCTCACCAGTGGCGAGGGCCCACTGGTGAGTAGAGTGGTCAGGCAGGCAAGGTTCGGCAACAGTCCGGTAAGTATATACAAAAATCGTGAGACAAGAGAGTAATCAGTAATCAGGCAGAGGTTCAGCAACAGGAAGGTACGTATCAGTATAGAATCGTGAGGCAAGAGAGTAACCGGTAATCAGGCAGAGGTTCAGCAACAGGAAGGTACGTATCGGTATAGAATCGTGAGGCAAGAGAGTAATCGGTAATCAGGCAGAGGTTCAGCAACAGGAAGACAGATAGGCAGAAGTACAGGATCAGAAGACAGATACAAAGTCAGAGTGCTAGCCAGAGTCATATACAGGAGATCAATACAATAGTAATATCCTAGTCTGAGTGTGACGTCCTTGGTATCAACACCCCGGATCTAGTCTACACACAATAACAACAACAAGAGTAATATTCCTAACTTGGTGTGAAATCCGTAGCATCAACACCAGGGAAGCTATCTAAGGTCTGCGCGCTAACACGCAAGTATTCACGACAACAGACGAAGTGGTAATGCAGGCTGGAGGCTTATGAAGCAGAGGAGACCTCACTGGCACGCCCCCCCTCTCATCAGCCAATCCTGGGCGCTGTGGGTCTCCCCTGACATCAGCCGACCAGCAGGTCAGCTGACGGGCTTCCTCCCCGCATAAAGTTCTCGTCTATACTATGGCAGCCCCCTGCCCGGGAGAACGTTCCGTCCTCGGCGTCCTGCACGCCGAACGGACGGATGGCCGCATGGAGGCAGCTGCGGCGGCGGTGCTGTTCGCCGCAGCTGCCTCAGATATTACAGTACCCCCCCTTCTAGGCGTGGGCTCCGAACACGCACCACCTGGCCTGTCAGGATGCCTTCTATGAAACTCCATCCTGAGCTCTTCAGCATGCATGCGAGAGAGTGGTACCCAGGACCGCTCTTCTGGACCATAACCTCGCCAGTGGACCAGATACTGTAAAGACCTATGCACTCGCCGGGAATCTAAAAAATTTTCTATTTCGTATTCCGGTTCTCCATTGACCACCACACGGTGGGGAGGAGTGGCATCCACATACACTGCAGGCTTCAAAAGGGGCACATGGTATGTCCTACCACCCCTGAAACTGGGAGGAAGTGACACTTTGTAGGTAACATTATTTATTTTCTTAGCAATAGGGTAGGGCCCTATGAACTTGGGACCCAGTTTTACAGAGGGCTGCCTCAGAGACAAGTGTCGTGTAGAAATCCACACCAAATCTCCCGGTGTGAACTTCCATTCCACCGAGCGTTTCTTGTCGGCTTGCCTCTTTTGAGTCAAAAAAGCTTTTCTCAAATTTTGCTTCACCTTATTCCAAATGTCTCTCATAGTCTCTGACCAGTTTTATAGAGCAGGGAAAGGTGAAGCTACCACTGGCAAGGGTGAAAACTTGGGTGATCTCCCCGTAACAACCTGGAACGGGGAGAACCCTGATGAGGCAGACCTCAAGTTATTGTTGGCGAATTCAGCATATGGTAAAAATCTAACCCAATCGGTCTGGGCATCGGCCACATAGCACCTGAGGAACTGCTCTAGAGCCTGGTTTACCCTCTCGGTCTGACCATTGGTCTGTGGGTGGTAGCCAGAGGAAAAGGACAACTTCATCCCCAATTGCTGAAAAAATGCCTTCCAGAAACGCGAAGTGAACTGGACTCCCCTATCAGACACCACATCCTGCGAAATCCCATGCAGTCTGAAGATGTGGAGGATAAACAGCTCTGCCAGTTCCTGGGCAGAGGGGAGTCCATTCAATGGTATGAAATGTGCCATCTTACTAAACCGGTCGACTACCACCCAAATGACCATTTTGCCCTCAGAGAGAGGCATTTCACCCACAAAGTCCATGGACACATGGGTCCAAGGTTCCTCTGGTACGGGAAGAGGCTGTAAAGTGCCGGCAGGTGCTCGCCTAGACGCTTTGCTCCTGGCACAAACAGCATAACTTCCCACAAACTCCTTACAATCAGTAGTGACGGAGGGCCACCAAACACTCTGACTTAATAATTCTAAGTTGCGAGCCACTCCCGGGTGACCCACATTTTTATGGGCATGGAATGCCTCCAAAACTTTAAATCTCAAGTGGAGAGGAACAAAAAGAACCCCCTGTGGTTTACCCTCAGGAAATTCTTGTTGAAAAGGACCCAGCTCTGATGCCCAATCCAAGTCAACCTGCGCCCCAGAGGGTTCTGGATCCTGTTCGCTAGTTCTGAGCTCATTTACCGCAATGGGAATCTGGTTCAAACAGTGGTCATGACAGAAGGCAGACCAGCTTATCAGCTGTCTGGTATGCCAGTCAATGTCTGGAGAATGCTTCTTTAACCAAGGCATGCCTAAGATGACCGTGGATGTGGACATCTCTAAGACCAGAAAACTGTATTATTTCTCTATGCAAGGCTCCCAGCTGGCATACCAATTCAGGGGTCTGAGTAATGGTGACAGGCAGTGGAGAATCATCCACCGCCGTAATTTTTAATCGTTCCCCCAGTGGAAGCAACGTAAAACCAAACTGATTGGCGAAGCTTGCCGACATAACATTAACTGCTGATCCAGAATCTACAAAAGCTTCAGTAGTGTGAACCTGTCCCTCCCAGGAGATTGTACAAGGAAGCAAAACACGTTTATTACTTAGAGGTATAGCAATATTGCCTAGGGTAGTACCTCCGGCTACTCCTAGGCGATAGCGTTTTCCGCCTTTTTAGGACAAGCTGAAACCATATGCCCTTTGTCGGCACAGTATAGGCATAACTTCTCGTCTCGCCTTCGATTTTTTTCTACCTCCGAGAGCCTAGCCTGCCCAATTTGCATTGGCTCGTCAGTTGGTAGAGAGGAAGGCGAAGGAGCTGAAAAAGTACATGAGGCGAACTTTCTTGGTGGTCTAGGCCGAGTTTTGTTTTGGTAACGAACTCGTCTATCGATTTTGACAGCCAAAGAAATGGCCTCATCCAGAGTTTTGGGTTCTGGATGGCTCAACATTAGATCAGACACAGCGTCTGACAATCCGGACAAGAAAGAGTCCAAGAGTTCGTACTGCCCCCACCTGGCTGATACTGCCCATCTCCGGAACTCTGCAGCATAAATCTCGACAGAACCCTGGCCCTGCCTGAGGGTTTTTAACTTCCTCTCAGATGTCACAGCCAAATCAGGGTCGTCATAAATTACAGCCATGGCTTTAAAAAACTCCTCTACCGAGACCAAGGCCTCATGCCCTGTAGGGAGACTATATGCCCATGACTGGGAATCTCCACACAATAAAGTCTTAAAGAGACTCCGTAACAAAAATTGCATACTGTTTTTTATCATCCTACAAGTTCCAAAAGCTATTCTAATGTGTTCTAGCTTACTGCAGCACTTTCTACTATCACAGTCTCTGTAATAAATCAATGTATCTTCCCCCTGTCAGACTTGTCAGCCTGTGTCTGGAAGGCTGCCAAGTTCTTCAGTGTTGTGGTTCTGCTATGAACTCCCCCTTCCAGGCCCCTCTATGCACACTGCCTGTGTATTATTTAGATTAGAGCAGCTTCTCTCTTATCTTTTACAAGCTGGATAAATCGTCCTCTGAGCTGGCTGGGCTTTCACATACTGAAGAATTACAGACAAGGGCAAAGCTGTTTGCAGGAAGAAACGAGCAGCCTGAAACTTCAGTGCATGAGAACAGGGGGAAAGAAACACACAAATGATCTCTTGAGATTCAAAAGGAAGGCTGTATACAGCCTGCTTGAGTATGGATGTATTTTCTATGTGTGGACATACTGTACATCAACCTACTTCCTGTTTTGGTGGCCATTTTGTTTGTTTACAAACAAACTTTTTAAAACTGTTTTTAACCACTTTTAATGCGGCGAGGAGCGGCGAAATTGTGTCAGAGGGTAATAGGAGATGTCCCCTAACGCACTGGTATGTTTACTTTTGTGCGATTTTAACAATACAGATTCTCTTTAAGGAACGTGACCCGTTGAGCTTCAGTGCCTGAGGAAACGGGTCGTAATTCAAAAAAGGACAAGCATATATGCTTTAAATTATTAAAGTCCGAGCGATGCCCAGAGAATTTCTCTGGTGAGGGTACCCTCGGCTCGATCACAGAGGGGGGAGACTCTCGGGTGTTAGGATCTAAAAGACGGTTAACTAATTCACTAATAGTTGGTTAATCTGCGTCTGTTGAGCCTCCACCGTTTTAATTCATTACCAGTGACAGTTAACACGTCGACCCGTTGGCAGAGTGCCTCCATAATACTTTATGGTCTGTTGTTCTGTGACGGTGGGTGTCTGCACACAGAGAGTGTCTGATTATTGGTGATCTGCAGTATCACCAACAATACAGACGTATACCTGATTATTAATGATCTGCAGAATCACCAATAATACAAGTATGACTAACCTCTGGACACCTAACAAGTGTAAGTGTTTGGGAGCAACAGTCACTTTAATAGTTTGACCAGACCTCACCAGAGGGCTGGTGAGGTACTATCAGTACACTATACGTGCACTAGCATAAGTTCCAGCAGGCTGGAGAGTACAGTAACGAAGAGGCTGAATCTCCTGGGGAGCGGGTGATTCAGATACTACTGCAGGCACGAGGACATCCGTGGCGCGGGTGACCCAGACTGAACAGCAGCCAAGGAGATACAAGTGTAATGACAGACACTCTAAGGGCTTGTTTCCACTGTTGCGACGCGATTTCGGCCGCATTCCGACGCTTGTAAAAACACATGCGGATGCGTTTCCACATGCGTTTTTACCCGCGATTTCGCCTGCGATTTCGCATGGCAGGGTGCCATGCGAAATTAACCATGACACTGCCAGGGCTAAATAAAATTGAAAAAGGTGCGAAATCGCACGCGAAATCGCGGGTAAAAACGCATGTAACAAACGCATGCGTTTTTACTATTAAATACATTAGCGGCGATTCGCACGGATTCCCGACGCAGGCGAAATCGTTGGCTCTTTTGTGCGTTTTTTTCACGCTGAAAAAAACGCACCTCAACAACGCTACAGTGGAAACAGGCCCATCCACTTGCATTACATGTGCGGATCTGCATGCGTTGGACGCATGCAGATTCGCGATAGTGGAAACGAGCCCTTATAGAGCAGGTAATTGGGGCTGTACTACAGCTTAACAAAACGGTTCCACCAGAGGAGCTGGTGTAACCAGTACCTCCCCAGTAGTGAGGGCTCACTGGTGAGTAAAGTGGTCAGGCAGGCAAGGTTCGGCAACAGTGCGGTAAGTGTATACAAAAATCGTGAGGGTGTGACGTCCTTGGTATCAACACCCCGGATCTAGTCTACACACAATAACAACAACAAGAGTAATATTCCTAACTTGGTGTGAAATCCATTACATATGTTTTCTCTTGCCTTATTATCTCCAGCATGATCTTAGTGAATTGAGGCCATTGGCTTCAATTCATAAAGGGCTGTAAAATCAGGTTGGTAAAAAAACGTATTCGGTATTTTACTTTTTTTTTTCCTAATTCATAAAGATTTTCACAGGTGTGGTAGAAGTTTGGTAATTTACTGAAAAACATGGCTTCTATTCACAAAGACCTGCTCAGTAAACAGGGGAACAGCTGTGGAGTAGGTCTCTGTTCTGTTGAACAGTGGTGCTCACCGCCAGGTCGTGATCACGCTTACGCGTGGATTCACGACCATTTTGACGCATTCCGCCTCGGACACGCTAAGCCGTGAATAGATTTTCAACCACGAAAATCTACTTCGGCTTCGCGTGAATGCGGACAGAAATCCGCATTCACGCTCGTGAAACCCGGCGCTGAAGTCGTGGTTTGCGGAAATGCGTCAAACTATGCGGAAGTGACACATTGCAGGCCAATCAGAGTGCCCCAGCCAGGCCCTAGCAACCAATCACAGGAGGGGAGCTATGCCCTCCCCTCCTGAATATAAAGCGGCGGCCATGATGGAAAAGCCCTGTCCTTGCTAGACTGTGGTGCTGAGAGGATTATCTCCAGGCCATTGTTGTTTGAGCAAGTGCATTTATTGTGTTAAAACAAAGTGTTTTTTTTTGCTAACACTGCTCTTATACTGTACACAGTTAGCTAGTCAGTGAGTGATTGCTGTAGTTAGTTGTAGTCAGTGTAGTGTAGTGGGAGTGTGGGAGTCTAGTGATTATTTAACTGTGTGTAGTGCAGGCAGGTTCAGTGCTGCAGTGTAGTCAGTGTAGTGGGAGAGGGGATTATCTGTGTGTAGTGCAGGCAGGCAGGTTAGTGCAGCTGCAGTGTTCACTTGTATATTCCAGTGACAGTTATACACTTGTACTATTTGCAGGCAGCCAGTCACACCGCCGGCGCCGCCACTCTCTGCCAGCGCTGTTCATTCATTCTGTCAGTGACCTTGTGCCGTGCCCAGTGCCCACTGCTCGCTCGCTGGCATATGAGCATCTCATTACACAGTGTGACATCCTTGTGTGCCCACTGCATCCTTCAGTGACCTAGTTGTATATCCAGTGCCCACTGCTGTGCCCACTGCATCCTTCAGTGACCTTGTACTGTGCCCACTGCATCCTCCAGTGACCTAGTTGTATATCCAGTGCCCACTGCTGTGCCCACTGCATCCTTCAGTGACCTTGTACTGTGCCCACTGCATCCTTCAGTGACCTAGTTGTATATCCAGTGCCCACTGCTGTGCCCACTGCATCCTTCAGTGACCTTGTACTGTGCCCACTGCATCCTTCAGTGACCTAGTTGTATATCCAGTGCCCACTGCTGTGCCCACTGCATCCTTCAGTGACCTTGTACTGTGCCCACTGCATCCTTCAGTGACCTAGTTGTATATCCAGTGCCCACTGCTGTGCCCACTGCATCCTTCAGTGACCTTGTACTGTGCCCACTGCATCCTTCAGTGACCTAGTTGTATATCCAGTGCCCACTGCTGTGCCCACTGCATCCTTCAGTGACCTTGTACTGTGACCACTGCATCCTTCAGTGACCTAGTTGTATATCCAGTGCCCACTGCTGTGCCTACTGCATCCTTCAGTGACCTTGTACTGTGCCTACTGCATCCTTCAGTGACCTAGTTGTATATCCAGTGCCCACTGCTATGCCCACTGCATCCTTCAGTGACCTTGTACTGTGACCACTGCATCCTTCAGTGACCTTGTGCTGTGCCCACTGCATCCTTCAGTGACCTAGTTGTATATCCAGTGCCCACTGCTGTGCCCACTGCATCCTTCAGTGACCTTGTACTGTGCCCACTGCATCCTTCAGTGACCTAGTTGTATATCCAGTGCCCACTGCTGTGCCCACTGCATCCTTCAGTGACCTTGTACTGTGCCCACTGCATCCTTCAGTGCCATTGTACTGTGCCTGGTGCATCCTTCAGTGACCTTGTACTGTGCCCACTGCATCCAGTGATTCATTACTAGCAACATGTCTGGCAGGGTTTCGCGGGGTGAGAGGAAAGGGAGTTCAATTGCCTCAGCCACTTCTGGGACTGCTCCACGTCCAGGGAGAGGACGCCCAGCTGTACGTGGTCGTGATGCAGCAGAAAGGGAGGCAGCAAAGCCTGGGCCGAGTCAGCGGACGCCATTGTCCAAATATTTTAAAGTTTCTGGTCCCCGTGTGGTGGTTGAGCAAATGGAACCTGACGTACTCATGGACATCATGACTTCCTCCCAGACCTTTACTGTGAGCACCACTCCAAGCAGCAGCAGCAGCAGCAGCAGCCAACGTCCCACGCTTGTTGTGACATCCACCCCAGCACCCACTCGTCAGCAGCCCTCCCAGGATGACAGCGTTCTGTCCCTCAGTCCGGCTTCTGGGAACCTGCTGATGCAAGAAGCTCAGGACTTACTGGGGACTGATGTGGCAGAGATTGAGATCGGGCCACAATCACAAGCGTTGTTGAGTTCTGGTGATGAAGAAGAGGGGTCTGTGTCTGGGGATGTAGGGACAGAAGGTGTCTGGGGATGTAGGGACAGAAGAGGAGGAGGGGGAGTCAGAGGAAGAGCTGGATTATGATGATGCTGCTGATGATGATGACGTTGTGGACCCTAACTATGTGCAGCCTGCTGAGTCCGTGGAAGAATGGTCAGAGGCAGAGCAGGATGACGAGTCACCTCGGCCTAGGCAAGGATATCGCCATATGTCAGGCAGGGGCATCGGCAGCAGTGGGCGTGGAGGAAGTAGACAGGACACTGCTTCAGCCGGCACCACCACCATGCAACCCCCGGCAACTACTACCACACATTGTTCCGCTGCACCCTCTGCTAGTGGGGGCCGCAGTAAATTAAAGTCACCAGTGTGGGATTGCTTTGAGGAATGTACTGATGACAAAAGGTATGCGGTGTGCAGGTTATGCAGCAAAAGATTGAGCCGTGGGAAAAGTCTGAGCAAGATGGGTACCTCATCCCTCCAGGGCCACCTGAGAAGCCGCCACTGCCGCGAGTATGCGCACTTTAAGAGGAAGCAGGCACTGCTGGCAGGGGTTCCTGAGAGCAGAAGGCCCACCAGCGCAGCAGCATCATCCCTCCCTCAGGTCGTGAATCCCCCACAGCAGCAGCAGTAGTAGCACGCAAGCGCTCTTCCACCTCGGCTACTCAGGACACAGACATTGAGGCTGGCAGCCAGTGTTCTTCTCTCTCCTCTGTCTCCCCTGCATCCCAGCGTCGTCAGACCCTGCTGAGCGACACCTTTCAGGGTCTGACCAAGCCTCTGCCTCCAAGCCACAGGCGGATCCGCAAACTAAATGGCTTGCTGGCCCGGGCCATGGCATCACAGCTGCTTCCCTACTCCCTGGTGCAGGAGGGGAGCGCCATGCGGACGCTGCTCCAATTTGGCATCCCCGAGTGGCAAGTCCCCAGTCGCCACTATTTCAGCAGGAGCGCGATCCCAGCACTCCACAAGTTTGCGGTGGAAAACGTGGCCCGTTCCCTGGACTACTCTGTGGGCAAGCGGGTCCACGTGACCATGGACTCGTGGAGTAGCAGATTTGGGACAGGTCGCTACCTGTCCTTTACGGCCCACTGGGTGACACTGATGGAAGGGAGGGAGGACAAGAGCGCATCAGCCCAGCTAGTGGTGCCACCACGCGGGATCAGCAGGGAAGGAAAAGGGTCCTGTCACGACACTCCCTCTGCACCCGGAAAGCAAGCCCACCTCGGCAGCAGCAGCGCCAAGCCTCGGCACTGCCAAGCCCTTTTAAAATTGGTGACCCTGGGGAAGGAGAGGCTTACGGCCACCAACGTCCTGGCCGCCCTCAGGAAGCAGGAGCGGAAGTGGCTGACCCCCAGAGGCCTGGAAGTGGGGTATGTGGCAGCCGATAACGGGGCCAACCTGGTGGCAGCAGTGCAGCAGGGAAACCTCCAGCACATCCCCTGCTTGGCCCACGTGCTCAATCTTGTGGTGCAGCGCTTCTTGCGCACCTACCAGGGGATGAGCGAGCTGCTGCAGGATGCCTGGGCGGTGGTACGCTTTTTCCGCCTGTCAGCCACTGCCTCTGCACTCTTGTCCACCTTACAGCAGCAGTATGGAAGGCCACAACACCGGATGATCATCGACATGCCAGTTCGCTGGAATTAGACTCTGGCCATGTTGGAGCGGCTGTGTCAGCACAGGCTGGCTCTTAGGGCCTACATGCTTGACCCAAGTGTCCCCAGCAACCAGCAAGTCCCCATGATTACTGCCACTCAGTGGACACTGATGCAGCAAGTATGCCTGGTGCTGAGTCCCTTCCTGGAGGCAACCAAGATGGTCAGTGAGGAGCGGGCCTCTGTGTGCCAGTGGGTGCCCTTGGTTTGTCTACTGGAGCAGGCAATGGACAATTTAATTGAGCGTGGGGATGAAGCCCTGAGGCAGTTGGAAGAACAGGAGCAGATGGCAGCACAGTCCAGCTCAGAGGAGGGCTCACAGCAGGTAGTGGAAGAGTTGGAGGTCCCTAACCTGAATGAGGAGGAGGAGCAGAGTGCAGCAGGCGTTGTACGTGGATGGCGGTTTGAGGAGGACAACGACATGGCACAGGAAGAGGACAGGCATGCGTTATGGGACAATGGCGAGGACGAGGAAGATCTTGCTGGCAGGGCCCACTTGTTTCCCATGGCTGTGCACATGTTGCGCTGCCTTCGCAGGGACCCCCGGGTGATCCAGATGCGTTCAAGGGAGGACATCTGGATTACCTTGATGCTTGATCCCCGTCTGAAGGGGAAGCTGGGAGACTTAATGACGCCATCCACCACCGAGCAACGCACAAGGGAGTTGAAGGAGGCCCTTGTGCGCAGACTACTGGAAGCATTCCCCCAGCCTTCCACCCCCACTGTAACTGCTCTGCCAAGCCAGCAAGAGGTGCCTGCCATTGCCACTAGCAGCACAACAACAACCACCAGCAGCAGCAGCAGCAACTGGCGCCCCGGAGACCTGAAGAGCCTAAGCAAGAGCCTGTATGCAGTGCAGCAGCCCAGAACAGAGGTGCCCGCCACAGCATCCACCACCAACCAGCACAAGCAACGACTGACCACCATGGTGTCTGACTATATGGGGTCATCCAGCGGGCTCACAGCCCCGTGGACCCCTTGGAGTACTGGGTCAAGAGACTGGACATCTGGAGCAAGCTTTCCCAGTATGCTCTGGAACTCCTATCCTGCCCTACTTCCAGTGTCCTCTCAGAGAGATGCTTTAGTGCGGCCGGTGGCTGTGACGCCGGGCGACGCCCAGTCGTCCGAGGATTCGCGGCCGATTGTCCGATCGCAACCGTGATCGGAAAACTGACATTCTTTATTTTTAAAATAGAAGTTTTTCCTTCCTGCCTTCCCCCCCCTTTTGCCATGAGGGCTGAATGGGCCTGCGTTAGCATATGGCTAAAGCAACCTGGTTTAGCAAGAAATCCTGTTAAGGCCCCCGGAAAAGCTCTGGTGACACTGATGTGCTAATTGGGCAGAGCTGAAATACCAACAGAGTCTATTCAACAGGGGAAGCTAGCACAGCATGAGGTCTATTGACACCTACATTCCTCCCAGTCTTGACGGCACCGACTAGACTGAGTATGGAATGCATGGTGTTGATAACTTTGTCACATTTTGCAAATACCATCCATGGGAGGAATATGAAAATTACATAATTTTGTTTCCCTAATTCTGTAGAATATGGTGATACTAGACATAGCCAGGTAACCCGAGCAGGGGCTGAGATATGAATAATGGGGTCCCCGTGCGCCCCAAATATTGCAAGTTTGATGTCCTATGAACGTGTATTCTCAGCCCAATCTGAATATGAAATCGGTTTGCATGTGCGACAAAACCCCGGCGGGGTATGAAATTGGACATATTTTGTGGATGGCTGGAAGTTCCTCCCCTGAGAACTCACTGCCTGACACGCCCCTGGGCTGAGCTTGAGACTCCGCCCAGAAATGTCAGTGCTCAAAACTGATTGCATGAGGACCCCCAGCCAATTCCCCCACTTTCCATCATACCGAAAAGACTGCCACTGCTTGGGGAAATAGCAGTGGCCATCTTGCAGGCGGAGCAACGGCCATGTGGTTCGGCCATATTGCGAACTAACTGCAACAAAGGAACTTTGTCTTTTCCCGAACGGACTTTCCACAGAATCATAAGTATTCGTTCTTTTTATCCTTTTTTTTCTTTTATGTACTGTGTTATCACTGTCTCTCATCGTTTAATTGTTCACGATTGTCTGTATATATTAATTATTTATATTGTAACAAATAAAGGCTTTTTAAAAGGTCTTTACCTCTCAGTAAAACCTTCTATTCAGTATACACAGACGAGACCTAAACTTCCGAAGGGACGCTACTGTTTTGATAGATAGATAGGAATTGCACAGTTTTAACCGGTTGTTTGTTTCACAGGTCTATAGCCAGTTAGCAGTTTTCTCTGGGCTGATAGAAAACAGAGATGGTGGCAAATCTACCCCTGGGTTGGAGTAAAAGTGTATTTTCGTAACCTCACAGGCTCCCTACTGCGTCGTGACGCTCAAACTCCGCCAATTCTACGCAGATTGCGTCCATAGCTCTCAATCTGTGTGCTAGAATCGGATCGGACGGTTTTGCGTGTTCACGGCCAGTGGGGCTCATGTGACAGTGGTCGGCAGCGTTTGGGATCTGTGTGTGCTGATAGTATCTCAGGTAGGGCTATCGAATTAGCCCTATCGAGAAACGAACTAATTCGTTGGTAGTGACTGAGTGCAATATATTTTTCATATATACAGAGAGACTGTGTAACCAGTACCCCTCCCCTAAGTTTTCTTTTATTTGGCATGGAAATGTCCGGGAATTACAAGGTCATGGTCCTATCCGACCTGCAGAGTCTGTGCGAGGCGAGAGGCATGGACATCCGCGGCAAGAAACAGCAGGACCTGATAACGGACTTGTACCGATGGGATAGCCAGAATCTGCGGACGCTGGAGGTGTCCACTGTGGAGGACACCGGCTCATCTAACGCAAGTCGAGGGGAACCAGAGACTGAAGATCCTGTGCGTACCGAGGTTGAGCAACCCGCGGGCAATGCGGCAACAGATACGCAGGAGGCTGTCAGTGTGATCCCCGACCCCAGAACCCCTGAAAGTACTCGCCTGGAACCGGCCAGTACTGGACTGTCCAGTTATGTTGATCCAGTAATGCAGCAGGCATTGCAAAAGCTGATGGAAACTGATGTGGACAAGTACCTGCAGTACATGGCGGAGCAAAAGCGAGAGGAACGCCAATCTGCAGAGGCGCGGGAGAGACGACAGCATGAGCTGAACATGGCGAAAGTGCAGCAAGCCAGCCGGAGTTCAACGCCCAGCCTCCCTGCTGAAGGGACTGCCGCTCCAGTAAGTGCAAAATTTAAATTTGCTATTATCGAAAAAGACACTGACATTGACTTGTTTTTGAGGTCTTTTGAAAAGGCCTGCCGTCAGTATCGTCTGTCCCAAGACCAGTGGGCCAGACATCTGACACCCTTGCTGCGCTACAAAGCGCTTGATGCTTTCTCAGAGCTGCCTGTGGAAAAGGACAATGATTATACCGCTATAAAGGAGGCTATAATCACTAAGTACCAGCTGACGCCAGAAGCCTACCGGAAAAGGTTCAGGTCCTGGCAGAAAAAATCTACTGATTCTTATCAAGATGTGGTCAGCAGTCTGCTCACCACACTCCGCCAGTGGACGCTAGGCCTCACTAAAGGGTCTTACGGTGTCCTGGAGGACTTAATCGTCCTGGAGCAGTTTCTGAACATTTGCCCGGCTGATGTACGCCAGTTTGTGCTGGAGCGCCGACCGGCGTCAGCGACGGTCGCTGCAGACCTCGCTGAGACCTTTGCAACGACCAGGGTGCCGGAGACCCGCAGGACTGCCCCATCTAGCTGGAGAGGAGGTCAGTCCCACAATTTTGCAGACTCTCCTACCTCTGTGAGCCGTGCGCCCCAGAGGCCCTCCAGCGCAGCTGCTGCGTCCAGGCCTGCAGCAACAGAGGGCATCACCTGTCACTTTTGCCGCAAGCCCGGACACATGAAGTTTAACTGCCCGGAGCGGAGGCAGACAGCGCCAGCTCCTGCACCACCTACACCTCGCCCACGGCAACTGCCGCCAGCCAGCGCACCCCAGCCGGGAGCACCCAACAACGTCATGTTCGCAGGTGGGAGAGGGATCCACTCCGCTACGAGCAACCACCAGCTGGTTACAGTGAACGACCAGCTTGTTACCGGTTTCCGCGACACTGGAGCGGATGTCACCCTGGTGCGTGCGCACCTGGTCCCGACGGAAAATATCCTCCCTGACAAATACCTTACCCTCACTGGAGTGGGGGGCACTCTTTCTCGCATTCCCCAGGCTCGGGTGTCCATCGATTGGGGGGTGGGGGTTCAAGAGAAGGTTGTTGGGGTCCTGGACCAACTGCCGGTCCCAGTTTTGTTGGGGACCGACCTGGGCAAGCTTGTGTCCTATTATGAACCTGCCCCAAGCCCTTCAGACTGCCAGGAGGGAGACGGACTCTCCGCCCACACTAAGGTACTTTGCACCAAGGGGCAAGAACAGGGGGGAGGTGGGTTGAATGTGCCCAGTCCAGGGGTACCGAGTCCAATAGTACCTGTGTCACAGGTACCTGTGTTTGATATACCGATTGTTTGTGATGAAAATGTTGTTGTACCTGTCACTGTAATTCATGCATGCAGCCAGGATGTGAGTAATGCCAGTATGTGCCAGTCTGAAGGTGTACCTGTACTGGCAGTAACACGCAGCCGCGCTGCTCAGAACCTGGGCTCAGAGCAGGTGGAAGAGGTTCCGGCCTCCTCCCCCTCCTCTGACCACAGGGATGGTAGCCTTCAGCCACTAACTGCATATGCCACGGGCCAGCTGGCTGAGAGCGAGAGTGCTGCATTTGTGCAAGCACTCCAGACTGACCCTAGCCTCGAGGCACTCAGAAGACAGGCTTCGGAGCCCCTCACGAATGAAGATACCTTCAAGGTATATTGGGAAGGTGGTAAGCTGTACAGCGAGCCTGTACAGCCCACCGAAGGTGAAACAAGTGTGGGTACCAAGTTGCTTGTGGTACCCAGTGCCTTCCGGGGGCATGTGCTGAAGTCCGCACATGACATTCCCCTGGCAGGGCACTTGGGAATCCACAAGACACTTGACCGTATCCAGGGTCATTTCTACTGGCCCAGGATGCGGATCGATGTGACCAACTATTGCCGCTCATGTACTGTTTGCCAAAAGGTAAAACGGGCTGGGAACCCCCGCAAGGCTCCCTTGTGTCCACTGCCAATCATAGGTGAGCCCTTTCACAGAGTGGCAGTCGACATAATTGGACCATTGCCCACTCCCAGCAGCAGTGGCAAAAGGTACATCCTGACGGTGGTGGATTACGCCACCCGCTATCCTGAGGCCATGGCGCTTTCCTCCCTGAGGGCGGACAAGGTAGCAGACGCGCTACTTAACATTTTCTCCCGAGTCGGGTTCCCTGCGGAGATGCTCTCCGATCAGGGATCCCAGTTTATGTCCGAACTCATGGAGGCCCTGTGCAAAGAGATACACATGACGCACATTGTCTCCAGTCCCTACCACCCGCAGACCAATGGACTGTGTGAACGGTTCAACGGGACGCTGAAGCAAATGCTGACCACGTTTGTTGAGTCGCAAGGTGGGGACTGGGAACGATACCTGCCTCATCTGTTGTTTGCGTACAGGGAGGTGCCGCAGGAGTCAACCGGGTTTTCCCCGTTTGAACTCCTGTATGGGAGGAATGTCCGAGGACCCTTACAATTGATGCGGGAGACATGGGAGGGCAAGGGCGACCCCACTGATGTCTCCGTGGTCGATTACGTCCTCAAGTTCAGGGACAAAATGGAGTCCCTGTCCGCAGTAGTGACCAACAACCTGGCCCAGGCTCAGGCCAAACAAAAAGCATGGTACGACCGCACTGCTGGAGAGCGGTCATTTGATGTGGGTGACAAGGTATATGCCCTTCTTCCCGTGAGGCAGAACAAGCTGCAAGCAGCCTGGGAGGGGCCTTTTACTGTAGTGCAGCGGTTAAACCCTCTGACGTATCTAGTGAACATGGGGGGCAGGAAGCAGAAGAGCTTTCATGTAAACATGCTGAAGGCCCACCATGACAGGACCCAGTATGCGCTGCCAGTGTGCAGCCGGTTAGAGCAGGGAGAGGCAGACCCCCTGTTAGACCTGCTGGCTGACGTACGAGATGTGGACGGCGACCTAAACGTCAATCCACAGCTCGCCTCAGCCCAGCAAGAGCAGTTACAGAAGGTGCTGGGCCAGTACCAGCACACCTTCTCCGGTATCCCGGGGCGGACCAGTATGGCGGTGCATGGGGTAGATACAGGTACCCATCCCCCCATCAGGCAATCCGCTTACCGTGTCTCTCCCGAGGTACAGGCGGACATGCAGAAGGAGGTGAGGGAGATGCTGGAGTTAGGGGTGGTTCAAAAGTCCAGTAGTGCCTGGGCAGCCCCTGTTGTCCTGGTCCCCAAGAAGGACCAGACAACTCGGTTCTGCGTAGACTACAGGAAACTGAACGCCATCACCACTACAGACGCCTACCCCATGCCTCGCATTGATGAGCTGCTAGATACACTGGCATCAGCCAGGTACCTATCAATCATGGATCTGAGCCGGGGGTATTGGCAGATACCACTTGCACCTGACGCGAGGCAAAAGTCGGCCTTCATCACCCCTTTCGGCCTCTTCGAGTTCACGATGATGCCCTTTGGGATGAAGAACGCCCCCGCCACGTTTCAGCGGGCCGTGAACGACCTGCTAGAGGGAATGCAAGGGTTCGCTGTAGCGTATCTGGATGACATTGCGGTGTTCAGCCCCACCTGGGAAGAACACCTCAAACACCTGTCCCAGGTACTAGAGAGGCTGGCCATGGCCAATCTGACGGTTAAACCGAGTAAGTGTCAGATTGGCATGACCGAGGTGCAGTACTTAGGTCACCGGGTGGGGGGTAACACCCTGAAACCTGACACGGGAAAGGTGGACGCCATCCTGGCATGGCCTCGACCTATCACGAAAAAGCAGGTCCAGGCGTTCCTGGGGACCGCCGGCTACTATAGGAAATTTGTTCCCGCCTATAGTACACTGGCGAAGCCCCTGACCGATGCCACTAGCAAGAAGCACCCCAAGGTTGTTAGCTGGACCCCCGCTTGCGAGAATGCCTTCCAGGCCTTGAAGCAGGCCCTCGCAAGCGCCCCTGTGCTTCAGGCCCCAGACTTCAGTCGTCGGTTTGTGGTGCAAACCGATGCCTCTGACTACGGTCTCGGCGCAGTCCTCAGCCAGGTGGATGGAAAGGGGGATGAACACCCTATCCTCTACCTGAGCCGGAAGCTCCTGCCCCGAGAGGTAGCCTACTCCACAACTGAAAAGGAGTGCCTGGCGATCGTGTGGGCCCTACAGAAACTGCAGTCGTATCTGTACGGCCGCTCCTTCACGATCGTCACTGATCACAATCCCCTGAGTTGGCTAAACCGTACTGCTGGAACCAACGGCAAGCTCCTACGGTGGAGCCTGTCATTGCAGCAGTACGACTTTACGATCCAACACAAAGCAGGCAGCCGACACCAAAACGCTGATGGGCTGTCGCGGTGTCAGGGGGAACCCGACCCAACAGCGCCAATAGCTGCTACGGAAGGCGTCCTGTTGACACCTCCCTGAGCAGAGCTCGGGAAGGGGGAGGTGTGACGCCGGGCGACGCCCAGTCGTCCGAGGATTCGCGGCCGATTGTCCGATCGCAACCGTGATCGGAAAACTGACATTCTTTATTTTTAAAATAGAAGTTTTTCCTTCCTGCCTTCCCCCCCCTTTTGCCATGAGGGCTGAATGGGCCTGCGTTAGCATATGGCTAAAGCAACCTGGTTTAGCAAGAAATCCTGTTAAGGCCCCCGGAAAAGCTCTGGTGACACTGATGTGCTAATTGGGCAGAGCTGAAATACCAACAGAGTCTATTCAACAGGGGAAGCTAGCACAGCATGAGGTCTATTGACACCTACATTCCTCCCAGTCTTGACGGCACCGACTAGACTGAGTATGGAATGCATGGTGTTGATAACTTTGTCACATTTTGCAAATACCATCCATGGGAGGAATATGAAAATTACATAATTTTGTTTCCCTAATTCTGTAGAATATGGTGATACTAGACATAGCCAGGTAACCCGAGCAGGGGCTGAGATATGAATAATGGGGTCCCCGTGCGCCCCAAATATTGCAAGTTTGATGTCCTATGAACGTGTATTCTCAGCCCAATCTGAATATGAAATCGGTTTGCATGTGCGACAAAACCCCGGCGGGGTATGAAATTGGACATATTTTGTGGATGGCTGGAAGTTCCTCCCCTGAGAACTCACTGCCTGACACGCCCCTGGGCTGAGCTTGAGACTCCGCCCAGAAATGTCAGTGCTCAAAACTGATTGCATGAGGACCCCCAGCCAATTCCCCCACTTTCCATCATACCGAAAAGACTGCCACTGCTTGGGGAAATAGCAGTGGCCATCTTGCAGGCGGAGCTACGGCCATGTGGTTCGGCCATATTGCGAACTAACTGCAACAAAGGAACTTTGTCTTTTCCCGAACGGACTTTCCACAGAATCATAAGTATTCGTTCTTTTTATCCTTTTTTTTCTTTTATGTACTGTGTTATCACTGTCTCTCATCGTTTAATTGTTCACGATTGTCTGTATATATTAATTATTTATATTGTAACAAATAAAGGCTTTTTAAAAGGTCTTTACCTCTCAGTAAAACCTTCTATTCAGTATACACAGACGAGACCTAAACTTCCGAAGGGACGCTACTGTTTTGATAGATAGATAGGAATTGCACAGTTTTAACCGGTTGTTTGTTTCACAGGTCTATAGCCAGTTAGCAGTTTTCTCTGGGCTGATAGAAAACAGAGATGGTGGCAAATCTACCCCTGGGTTGGAGTAAAAGTGTATTTTCGTAACCTCACAGGCTCCCTACTGCGTCGTGACGCTCAAACTCCGCCAATTCTACGCAGATTGCGTCCATAGCTCTCAATCTGTGTGCTAGAATCGGATCGGACGGTTTTGCGTGTTCACGGCCAGTGGGGCTCATGTGACAGTGGCGTGGTCACAGAGAAGCGCTCTCGGCTCTCCCACGCCTCTGTGGACAAACTCACCTTCCTGAAAATTAACCAGGCTTGGGTGGAAGGTGAGTTCCTGGCCCCTATTGTCGGACACAGGGGGACATGAAGTGGCTGCTGCATGTGCTGTTGTTAACTATGCCTGCCTTTATAAAGACAGTTACTACCTGCCTAGTGCCTACCTTGGTTAATTTTTTGGTGTTATGGTACTACTACCAGTAAGTTGCCATGGTCCTCCTTCTGAGCTGCTGGACTGACCGCCCGCTTTGTCCTCCTGACTCAGTCGCTACTACACTCTGCGTTCACACTGCCCGGGTCACTGGGTGCATTTAATTTTTTGGCCAGCACTATGACGCTGTGCTACTACTACTACCACCAGTATGTTGCCATGGTCTTTCTGTGCTGCTGAACTGACCGCCCGCATTGTCCTCCTCCTCCTGACTCAGTCGCTTCCACCAATGTACTCTGTCTGCGTTATCACTGCCCGGGTCACCGGGTGCATTTAATTTTTTGGCCAGCACTATGACGCTGTGCTGCTACTACTACCACCAGTATGTTGCCATGGTCCTTCTGTGCTGCTGCTGCTGCTGAACTGAATGCCCGCTTTGTCCTCCTCCTCCTCCTGACTCAGTCGCTACCACGGTACCACCAATGTACTCTGTCTGCGTTATCACTGCCCGGGTCACCGGGTGCATTTAATTTTTTGGCCAGCACTATGACGCTGTGCTGCTACTACTACCACCAGTATGTTGGCATGGTCCTTCTGTGCTGCTGCTGCTGAACTGACCGCCCGCATTGTCCTCCTCCTCCTGACTCAGTCGCTTCCCGCTGCTGCACTCTGCGTTCACACTGCCCGGGTCACCGGGTGCATTTATTTTTTGGCCAGCACTATGATGCTGTGCTGCTACTACTACCACCAGTATGTTGCCATGGTCCTTCTGTGCTGCTGCTGAACTGAACGCCCGCTTTGTCCTCCTCCTCCTCCTGACTCAGTCGCTACCACGGTACCACCAATGTACTCTGTCTGCGTTATCACTGCCCGGGTCACCGGGTGCATTTAATTTTTTGGCCAGCACTATGACGCTGTGCTGCTACTACTACCACCAGTATGTTGCCATGGTCCTTCTGTGCTGCTGCTGCTGCTGCTGCTGAACTGAACGCCCGCTTTGTCCTCCTCCTCCTCCTCCTGACTCAGTCGCTACCACGGTACCACCAATGTACTCTGTCTGCGTTATCACTGCCCGGGTCACCGGGTGCATTTAATTTTTTGGCCAGCACTATGACGCTGTGCTGCTACTACTACCACCAGTATGTTGCCATGGTCCTTCTGTGCTGCTGCTGCTGCTGAACTGAACGCCCACTTTGTCCTCCTCCTCCTCCTGACTCAGTCGCTACCACGGTACCACCAATGTACTCTGTCTGCGTTCACACTGCCCGGGTCACTGGGTGCATTTAATTTTTTGGCCAGCACTATGACGCTGTGCTACTACTACTACCACCAGTATGTTGCCATGGTCCTTCTGTGCTGCTGAACTGACCGCCCGCATTGTCCTCCTCCTCCTGACTCAGTCGCTTCCACCAATGTACTCTGTCTGCGTTATCACTGCCCGGGTCACCGGGTGCATTTAATTTTTTGGCCAGCACTATGACGCTGTGCTGCTACTACTACCACCAGTATGTTGCCATGGTCCTTCTGTGCTGCTGCTGCTGCTGAACTGAATGCCCGCTTTGTCCTCCTCCTCCTCCTGACTCAGTTGCTACCACGGTACCACCAATGTACTCTGTCTGCGTTATCACTGCCCGGGTCACCGGGTGCATTTAATTTTTTGGCCAGCACTATGACGCTGTGCTGCTACTACTACCACCAGTATGTTGGCATGGTCCTTCTGTGCTGCTGCTGCTGAACTGACCGCCCGCATTGTCCTCCTCCTCCTGACTCAGTCGCTTCCCGCTGCTGCACTCTGCGTTCACACTGCCCGGGTCACCGGGTGCATTTATTTTTTGGCCAGCACTATGATGCTGTGCTGCTACTACTACCACCAGTATGTTGCCATGGTCCTTCTGTGCTGCTGCTGAACTGAACGCCCGCTTTGTCCTCCTCCTCCTCCTGACTCAGTCGCTACCACGGTACCACCAATGTACTCTGTCTGCGTTATCACTGCCCGGGTCACCGGGTGCATTTAATTTTTTGGCCAGCACTATGACGCTGTGCTGCTACTACTACCACCAGTATGTTGCCATGGTCCTTCTGTGCTGCTGCTGCTGCTGAACTGAACGCCCGCTTTGTCCTCCTCCTCCTCCTCCTGACTCAGTCGCTACCACGGTACCACCAATGTACTCTGTCTGCGTTATCACTGCCCGGGTCACCGGGTGCATTTAATTTTTTGGCCAGCACTATGACGCTGTGCTGCTACTACTACCACCAGTATGTTGCCATGGTCCTTCTGTGCTGCTGCTGCTGCTGAACTGAACGCCCACTTTGTCCTCCTCCTCCTCCTGACTCAGTCGCTACCACGGTACCACCAATGTACTCTGTCTGCGTTCACACTGCCCGGGTCACCGGGTGCATTTAATTTTTTGGCCAGCACTATGACGCTGTGCTGCTACTACTACTACCAGTATGTTGCCGTGGTCCTTCTGTGCTGCTGAACTGACCGCCCGCATAGTCCTTCTCCTGACTCAGTCGCTACCACCACTGCACTCTGCGTTCACACTGCCCGTGTCCACTGACAACTCTGCTGCGATGTCATTGCTAATTGCTGCAAAAAAAACAAAAAAAATTTTTACAAAAACCTCTCTGGGGCCTTTTTGGCGTCAGCCACTCATCCTCCTCCAGCGGTACCTTCGCCGCCAAGTGCCATTGGAACTCGCCTTCACCTCTTTGACTGCTTAACGCGTATATCCCTTTTTAAAACCACTTATTACCAATTAATAGCCCCATTTAAAGTGTTGATTTCACTTTAAAATCCATTTTCTCTAGAAAAAAAAAATTTGGGGGAATTTTTTATGTTGAAGTTATGTTGCCCCTTATCACCTCGATAATCCATGCAATTTGGGGGATTGTAGCATGTATGGGGGCTTTGTTATTAACGTTAAAAGAAAATCCGCCTCCGGGCGGGAATCCACGCGTGATTACGCCATTCACGGCAGAAAATCTGCGTGGTTGCGTGGACGCGGACGAAAATCCGCATGCGGCGGGGCCGAATGCGGATTTTTTTTTGCAACCACGCGGATTGCCGAATTCGTGGATGAGGCACATCCGAGCATCCCTGCTGTTGAATGATGTTCTCCCACTTCTGCGCAGTGACAGCATTACAATAGTAAGAGGCATCTTCGGCATCCCTTTAGATCTACATATCCCCTTCTAGTCCCTCTGAATCTGTCTATTAGTCTTTCTTAACATTTTATTTAATTGCCAGAGTTTAGGTGAACTTCCAATAAACATAAGACACACTGGGCCATATGTAATTCACTTTTTCACCTTATTTTTCTCCTAGGTGATATTTTTAAACTTGTCAATAAAATGCCTTTTAAGCCACCAGCAAGTAAGAAAATACTCAAAATAATTTTGGTAGTACTTTTTAACTTGCTTTTTGGTACTTTATTAGTTGAAAAGTGCTGGGAAGTTATTTTAAATTGAAGATGAAAACTTATCTCCTAGGAGAAAACTCAGGTGAAAAAGTGAATTGCATATGGCCCACTGGCTCATATGCAATTCACTTTTTCTCCTGAGTTTTCACCTAGGTGATATTTTCACACCTTGCCAATAAAATTCCTTTTAAACCACCAGCCAGCAATTAGTTGATAATACTTTTTTCACTTACTTTTTGATACAGTTTTATCTGCAAGAGAAGATGAAAAATGATCTCCTAGGAGAAAACTCAGGAGAAAAAATGAATAGCATATGGGCCACTATGCTTAGATGATTTCACCAGTTGAGTACTTAAGGCATAGGCATTCTGAAGATACTCACAAGTCTACTAAATGGCAGAAGCAGCCCTTAATATATTTAACCACTTCATCTCCATGGGCTTTTCCCCTTAAAAACCAAAGCAATTTTTACCTGTCAGCATTCCTTCCATTCATTTGCCTATAACTTTATTACTAGTAATCACAACAAAACAATCTATATCTTTTTTTCGCCACCAATTAGGCTTTCTTCGGGGGGTACTTTTTGCTAAGAATTATTTTATTCTTACTGCAAAAGAACAGGCCAATTACCCCCCCCCTCCCCCCCAAAAAAACATGCAGAGGCTGTTGTAGATATAGACAAAACAACTATAGATTAAACAAACCATGGAGGGAAGGAATGAGGGAAAGAACACGAACAATAAATGTCAAAAATACAGGGAGTGCAGAATTATTAGGCAAGTTGTATTTTTGAGGAATAATTTTATTATTAAACAACAACCATGTTCTCAATGAACCCAAAAAACTCATTAATATCAAAGCTGAATATTTTTGAAAGTAGTTTTTAGTTTGTTTTTTAGTTTTAGCTATTTTAGGGGGATATCTGTGTGTGCAGATGACTATTACTGTGCATAATTATTAGGTAACTTAACAAAAAACAAATATATACCCATTTCAATTATGTATTTTTACCAGTGAAACCAATATAACATCTCAACATTCACAAATATACATTTCTGACATTCAAAAACAAAACAAAAACAAATCAGTGACCAATATAGCCACCTTTCTTTGTAAGGACACTCAAAAGCCTGCCATCCATGGATTCTGTCAGTGTTTTGATCTGTACACCATCAACATTGCGTGCAGCAGCAACCACAGCCTCCCAGACACTGTTCAGAGAGGTGTACTGTTTTCCCTCCTTGTAAATCTCACATTTTATGATGGACCACAGGTTCTCAATGGGGTTCAGATCTGATGAACAAGGAGGCCATGTCATTAGTTTTTCTTCTTTTATACCCTTTCTTGCCAGCCATGCTGTGGAGTACTTGGACGCGTGTGATGGAGCATTGTCCTGCATGAAAATCATGTTTTTCTTGAAGGATGCAGACTTCTTCCTGTACCACTGCTTGAAGAAGGTGTCTTCCAGAAACTGGCAGTAGGACTGGGAGTTGAGCTTGACTCCATCCTCAACCCGAAAAGGCCCCACAAGCTCATCTTTAATGATACCAGCCAAAACCAGTACTCCACCTCCACCTTGCTGGCGTCTGAGTCGGACTGGAGCTCTCTGCCCTTTACCAATCCAGCCGCGGGCCCATCCATCTGGCCCATCAAGACTCACTCTCATTTCATCAGTCCATAAAACCTTAGAAAAATTGAGATATTTCTTGGCCCAGTCTTGACGTTTCAGCTTGTGTGTCTTGTTCAGTGGTGGTTGTCTTTCAGCCTTTCTTACCTTGGCCATGTCTCTGAGTATTGCACACCTTGTGGTTTTGGGCACTCCAGTTATGTTGCAGCTCTGAAATATGGCCAAACTGGTGGCAAGTGGCATCTTGGCAGCTGCACGGTTGACTTTTCTCAGTTCATCGGCAGTTATTTTGCGCCTTGGTTTTTCCACACACTTCTGTGTCTCCGGGCAGTGAGAGTTCCTGGGGCGCAGCCCACGCCACACCCCTTCCCCTTTATATGGCCTGCTGCTCCCAAGTCAACGTTGCTAGCATGTTCCCATAATGTTGGGTGATTTTAAACTTAGATAGGGTGGGGACCCCGAGAGAAGGCTGCACGAGACGTCCCTGCTAACATGCTCTGCAGCGTGGAACAGATGTCTCTCTCAATAAGAGAAGGGTAAGGTCCCCGGATAATGTGTAACACATGGATTTGCTTCCATTGTTTGTATTGTGAGATGCATTAGTTCTTAATGCACCTGTTTCACTGCAATGAGCACACTTGTGCCTTTGAGAGGCTTTTTAGCCCTATGCAGTGAGTACCTATCAGATGCATCTTGGTTAGATGCGCGACCATTTCATTTTCTTCCCATTGCATGCGCTTCTTGCGACCCTGTTGACTATTTTGAATGAAACGCTTGATTGTTCGATGATCACGCTTCAGAAGCTTTGCAATTTTAAGAGTGCTGCATCCCTCTGCAAGATATCTCACTATTTTAGACTTTTCTGAGCCTGTCAAGTCCTTCTTTTGACTCATTTTGCCAAAGGAAAGGAAGTTGCCTAATAATTATGCACACCTGATATAGGGTGTTGATGTCATTAGACCACACCCCTTCTCATTACAGAGATGCACATCACCTAATATGCTTAATTGGTAGTAGGCATTCGAGCCTATACAGCTTGGAGTAAGACAACATGCATAAAGAGGATGATGTGGTCAAAATACTCATTGGCCTAATAATTCTGCACTCCCTGTATTAATACTCAGGAAGTTTATATCTCATCAAAAAAGTTAGAAGTTATGTAAGAGATATGAGAGGCCAGAGCTCTCTAACCATGCTATCCATGATGACCATGTGTTATAAAACCCCTCCATGTTACCAGATATTTTTGCTGCGATATGGGCTGCCAACATAATCTCAAAAACAAGGGAAAACATCCCCAACAGATAAGGACACAAAGTTCCAGTTCTTGGCCAGAACTCACAAAGCTGTAGAGAATACATGTTGTAGAAATCTTTGTGCCGAAGCCTTTATGCTGGGATTACACGATACGTTTTTTGCTTTCGATTCGGCGCGCGATCTATTAGCCATTCGATTTTCTGCTCGATTCCCTTATCTTCCACTCGTTTTTCCTTTCTTTTTTCCATTGACTTCTATAAGAAATCGAGCGGAAATGAATCGAGCACAACATCGGACTTGTCGGAATTTTATCTTCGAAGGCATCTATCAGAACGATTCTTACAAAAAAACTTACCGTGTAATCCCAGCATTAGACCTGGGGGGCTTGTCTCCCAGCAGATTGATACTTGGGTGAAATGGAGTTTGAATAGAAAGCACATTCACTACTCTATGCCAGATGGAGCGCCTGCGCCTGCGCCTTAGGGCAGGACCACCATATGTGCCATAGCGAGCCAGTATCATCACAACCTCTGAAGCATAATGGAGATCAGTGTCAAATTTGTGGAGCCTCTCTTGAGTGATATACACCCGATTGAGGAGTTTGCAGGATGTTTCCAATGTGGAATAATACATGTTAGATTTGGTTAAAGTTTGACAACAGAGTACTCCCACCTCCCTACTGATAACGTTTTTTTAATATCTTCCTCCCAACGGCAGAGAAATAAAGGTTTGTGTTGAGTGGGGAGATCATCCAAAACTAGGTATAAATGTGAGATCAAGTCCTTTTCACGTGAGTTGGCATTGCAAATAACTTCAAAGATTGTGTATATTAAATCTCCTGTTGACTTAAAAGAAGTGGCAAGATAATGAAAAATTTGGTGTAAGCAATATGATTCGCTTGATTAACAAAGTCTTGCAAAGACATAATCTTGAAAGCTCTAACAAATTTGCCTACCTTAGTAAGCTTATGGATCTTCCACCACTTAAAGTATACTAAAGATTGTCCATGGATAGGCCATTATAGTTTTAAAATAATACATGCTACTGTAATTCAAACCCACACATTTTAATTTGCCCATTTGTCCCGGTTATTGCAAAGTTTAAAACAAAGGTGCATTTTTTTCATTTTTGCGTCCATCACTATTTACAAGCTAGTTTACATAGTTTAAAAATTAACAGTAATATAATTTCTTGACAACCATATTAACCACTTGCCGACCGCACACTCATACCGTGCGGCGGCAAGGTGGTAGCTGGAGGACCAGCGACGCAACTGTGCGTCGCCAGGTGCCTCCCTAATTAATCAGGAAAGGCCGCTCGCGTGAGCGGCCATTTCCTGTTAGATCACGGAGCGGGTCTCCGTGAATAGCCTGCGAGCCGCTGATTGCGGCTCGCAGACTAAATGTAAACGTAGGAGACATTTGTCTCCTTTGTGTACATTGTACGGCGCTGCTGCGCAGCAGCGCCGTAAGGCAGATCGGCGATCCCCGGCCAATCAGCGGCCGGGGATCGCCGCCATGTGACAGGGGACAGCCTGTCACTGGCTGCACAGGACGGATAGCGTCCTGTGCAGCCCCGATCACCGGGGATGAGCAGGTAGGAGAGGGAGGGGGGAATTTCGCCACGGAGGGGGGCTTTGAGGTGCCCCCCCCTCACAACATGCCTGCCCACCGGAGCGATCAGACCCCCCCTGCACATCATCCCCATAGGGGGGAAAAAAGGGGGGCGATCTGATCGCTCTGCATGAAACATGATCTGTGCTGGGGGCTGCAGAGCCCACCCAGCACAGATCACAAAAAATAACGCTGGTCCTTAAGGGGGGGTAAAGGGTGGGTCCTCAAGTGGTTAAAAAAGTTCAGTCCCTAAGGTAACTATGTATGTATTTTTTTAATTTGTATTTTTTTTTTAAATGCAAATTTTTTTGGGGGTGATTATGGGATAGTGTGGGGCATAAAGTGTTAACTTTCAATGTATTTACGGATCTTCGCATTACTTCCTATTGTGTACCTGTAGTATGCTAAATGCGTGCATGGGTTACGTAGGAAGTAAACAAATGATTGCGGTATCTCTTTGATGCCTGCGATCATTCACACTGGGACAGAGATTAATGAATAGGAACTGCATTCCTATCCATTCCTCTCCTGTCTAATGATTGTCGGTGAGAGCAAGCGTGTGGGTGAGCGGGAGTGTGCAGCGGCAAGGGAAGTAGTAGTTACGTCCCTGCAAGGGGAAGAGGAAATTTACAGAGACCTAGTTACCTGTCCCAGGGGATGGGAAGTTGTTAAAGGACACCTGAAGTGAGAGAGATACAGTGATGTGAAAAACTATTTGCACCCTTCCTGATTTCTTATTGTTTTGCATGTTTGTCACACTTAAATGTTTCTGCTCATCAAAAACCATTAACTATTAGTCAAAGATAACATAATTGAACACAAAATGCAAAAGAAATTGCCCCCTGAACCTAATAACTGGTTGGGCCACCCTTAGCAGCAATAACTGCAATCAACCGTTTGCGATAACTTGCAACGAGTCTTTTACAGCGCTCTGGAGGAATTTTGGCCCACTCATCTTTGCAGAATTGTTGTAAATCAGCTTTATTTGAGGGTTTTCTAGCATGAACCGCCTTTTTAGGTTCATGCCACAACATCTCAATAGGATTCAGGTCAGGACTTTGACTAGGCCACTCCAAAGTCTTCCTTTTGTTTTTCTTCAGCCATTCAGAGGTGGATTTGCTGGTGTGTTTTGGGTCATTGTCCTGCTGCAGCACCCAAGATCGCTTCAGCTTGAGTTGACGAACAGATGGCCGGACATTCTCCTTCAGGATTTTTTGGTAGACAGTAGAATTTATGGTTCCATCTATCACAGCAAGCCTTCCAGGTCCTGAAGAAGCAAAACAACCCCAGACCATCACACTACCACCACCATATTTTACTGTTGGTATGATGTTCTTTTGCGGAAATGCTGTGTTACTTCTACGCCGTTTTTGCCCAGTCTCCTTCTTATGGTGGAGTTGTGAACACTGACCTTAATTGAGGCAAGTGAAGCCTGCAGTTCTTTAGATGTTGTCCTGGGGTCTTTTGTGGCCTCTCGGATGAGTTTTCTCTGCGCTCTTGGGGTAATTTTGGTCGGCCGGCCACTCCTGGGAAGGTTCATCACTGTTCCATGTTTTTGCCATTTGTGGATAATGGCTCTCAGTGTGGTTCGCTGGAGTCCCAAAGCTTTAGAAATGGCTTTATAACCTTTACCAGACTGATAGATCTCAATTACTTTTGTTCTCATTTGTTCCTGAATTTCTTTGGATCTTGGCATGATGTCTAGCTTTTGAGGTGCTTTTGGTCTACTTCTCTGTGTCAGATAGCTTCTATTTAAGTGATTTCTTGATTGAAACAGGTGTGGCAGTAATCAGGCCTGGGGGTGACTACAGAAATTGAACACAGTTAAGTTATTTTTTAACAAGGGGGGGGGGGGGGGGGGCAATCACTTTTTCACACAGGGCTATGTAGATTTGGAGTTTTTTTTCTCACTAAATAATAAAAACCATAATTTAAAACTGCATTTTGTGTTCAATTATGTTATCTTTGACTAATAGTTAACAGTTTTTGATGAGCAGAAATATTTAAGTGTGACAAACATGCAAAAGAATAAGAAATCAGGAAGGGGGCAACTAGTTTTTCACATCACTGTATTGAGGCTGCCATATTTATTTCCCAAAAGTTTTGGGATAGTGTTCTGTGGACTGATGAAACAAAATTAGAACTGTTTGGGCCAATGGATCAACACTATGTTTGGAGGAGGAAGAAAAAGGCCTATGAAGAAAAGAACACCTTGCCTACTGGGAAGCATGGCAGGGGGGTCAATCATGCTTTGGGGCTGTTTTGCTTCTGCAGGTACAGGGAAGCTTCAGCGTGTGCAAGGTACCATGAATTCTCTTCAGTACCAGGAGATAGTGGATGAAAATATGATGCAGTCCGTCACAAACCAGAGGCTTGGGAGAAGTTGGACCTTTCAACAGGACAATGATCCCAAGCATACCTCCAAGTCCACTAGAGCATGGTTGCAGATTAAAGGCAGAAACATTTTGGAATGGCCATCGCAGTCACCAGACTTAAATCCGATTGAGAAACTCTGGTGGGACTTAAAGAAACCAGTTGCAGCACGCAAGCCTAAGAATGCGACTGAACTGGAGGCTTTTGCCCATGAAGAATGGGCTAAGATACCTGTAGATCGCTGCAAGACACTTGTGTCAAGCTATGCTTCACGTTTAAAAGCTGTTATAACTGGAAAAGGATGTTGTACTAAGTACTAAGAATGAATGTCACTTGGGGGTTCAATAAAACAGATAATGATGTGAGCACAGAAAAGACATTTGTGGTTATTTTATTATAAATGTTATGTTATATTTGTATGACTTACAAGTGCCTCTTTGATTTAATTGTAAACAAGATGACTGAAATGATCAAAATCAATGTCAGATTGGCCAAAACACTAAATTTCAGTGGGGTTGAATTTTTTTTTAACACAACTGTATGAGCAATACCAGTGGCCTGGCTATCCTGCTGATCTTCTGCCTCTAATACTTTAGCCATAGACCCTGAATAAGCATGTAGCAGACCAGATGTTTCTGACATTTTGTCAAATCTGGCAAGATTAGCTGCATGCTTGTTTCTGGTGTACTTCAGACACTACTACAGCCAAATAGATCGGCAGGGTTGTATTGTTTAAAAGGAAATAAATATGGCAGCCTCTATATACAGTACCTCTCACTATAAGTTCTCATTAAAATAATAACACAATACAGAAGAAGAACGTGCATAATTCATGAAGGGATGATACAAGAATATAAAATCCACTGATTCTAGGAAGCCTAAAATATTTTCATTACATATTGATTTCAACTACCCTCGAAGAAAAAAGCTGAGGTATACTATCATCTATTTTGTTACTTCAGTGTTATGTACTTATCATAATACTTATTTTTTTATCCAATTTTACACAGGACATAATTTTTCATAGTTAATTATATAGTGTATAGTTATATATACTGTATATACTAATTATTAAATATATTAATTATATAGTGTATGGAACTCATAAGTCTATGTCAGTATTAACTGGCATCTAATTTCCATAGATTGTTGGAGAAAGTATCTGTGGTTGGTACCGAATTTCTTTTACTAGGTTTTTTGTGCTTGGTTTGTGTTCTTGTGTCATTCCTATCCTAAGCAAGGGAGCTGAGCATAAGGTTTGGTTCCTATACAACACATCACAGTTGCTGGGGATATAAAGCAGGATCAGTAAGCTGATTATATTGAGTCTGGTAACATTTGTATCAACTATCTTTTGGTATATTCATAAATAAGTAAAATCAGGGTCATTTTGGATGTCTTTTCTATCTCAGATAAAATCTGAGATGATAAATCCCAAAACATGGCCTGTTACAGCTAGTACCAAAATATGGCATGGCTGGTCATACCTTCATCTGAAAGACGTACATAGCTAAGGCACATCCTGGTTTTGTGCAGATTATGCTGCTTCTGGCTTGATGCCTGTTGTCTACACAACCAATGACCGGAACAAGTGTATATACATGAGGATTAGAAGGTCCTATGTAAATAATTAAATCACTTGTTTTCAAGAGGAGCACCAAACTCCCAGCAAGGTGGAAGTGAAGCTTCATGTGTCTTCTCCAACAGCCCAATGACCTCCTGAGCACCATGGTTAAAGAATACAAAGTTTAATTTTCAATAAAGTGCAAACCTTAAAGAGACTCTGTAACAAACATTTCATCCTGTTTTCTGCTATCCTACAAGTTCCTAAACCTATTCTAATGTGCTCTGGCTTACTGCAGCACTTTCTACTATCACCGTCTCTGTAATAAATCAGCTTATCTTTCCCCTGTCGGACTTGTCGCCCTGTGTCTGGAAGGCTGCCAGCTCTTCAGTGTTGTGGATCTGTGATGCATGCCCCCCCCCTCCAGGCCCCTCTATGCACACTCCGAGTGTGTAATTTACATTACCCAGCTTTTCTCTGCTCTCTTATCTTTTACAAGCTGGATAAATCCTCTGTTGTGAAAGGAGTCACATGCTGAGGAATTATAGACACGGGCAGAGCTGTCTGCTGGAAGAAACAATCAGCCTGTAACTCTTCAGTGGGTGAGAGCTGCAGGGGGAAAAAAACACACAAATGATCTCTTAAGATTCAAAAGGAAAGCTGTATACAGCCTGCTTGAGTATGGATGTATTTTCTATGTGTGGACATACTGTACATCAACCTACTTCCTGTTTTGGTGGCCATTTTTTTGTTTATAAACAAACTTTTTAAAACAGTTTTTGACTACTTTTAATGTGGCGGGGAGCGGAAAATTGTGGCAGAGGGGAATAGGAGATGTTCCCTAACACACTGGTATGTTTACTTTTGTGCGATTTTAACAATACAGATTCTCTTTAATAACTGAATAGGCAACAGCCTGCCGTTTCCCCGGAACGTGCCTTTTTTGAATCAAAACAACTTAACACATTAGCTATTTGGCTTGCTAAAGGTCACATTGCCGTAAACAGCTGGCTGTTGCTGATACAGCTATGAATGTTTGCACTTTATTGAAAAATAAACTTTGTATTCTTTAACCATTTCAGCCGCCCAGACGTGAAGCTCACGTCCGGGCAGCTGCTCTGCTGCGCTTCCCCGCTCCTGCACGCGATCGCGGGAGCGCCCCCGTGTCCCTGCGGTGTCCCCCGGTAGCCCTGGGATCAGTGAAAGGGAACATGGTTCCCAATCACCGATCCCTGTCCCCCGCAGAAAAACCGAAGCGCTCACCCGTGAGGCTTCGGCTCTTCTGCCCGGAAAAATTTCAGCATCCCCCTTGTACTTCCGCTTAGCGAGAAGTACAAGGAGGGAAAACAAAAATGAAGGTGGCCATCTTGTGGCCAAATAGTAAAACTACATCTACACATTTTTTACACAACAATTTACACATATAGCAACATTAAAAATTTACTGTTTATGTCCCACACCAAAATATTTCCCAAATAAAATTTTTAATAGAAAAAAAAAAAAAAAAAAAAAGACATAAATAGTTACCTAAGGGTCTGAACTTTTTAAATATGCATTTGAAGGGGGTATACTACAAACATTTTTTAAATTATAGGCCTGTAAATAGTGATGGGCACAAAACGGAAACAATGCACCTTTATTTCCAAATAAAATATTGGCGCCATACATTGTGATAGGGACAAAATTTAAATGGTATAATAACCGAAATATACGGGCAAATAAAATACATGGGTTTTAATTATGGTAGCATGGATTATTTTAAAGCTATAATGGTTGAAAACTGAAAAATTTCCATTTTTTTCTTATTAATCCTGTTAAAATGCATTTACAGTAAAGTGGCTCTTAGCAAAATGTACCACCCACAGAAAGCCCAATTAGTGGCGGAAAAAAACAATATATAGATCAATAAATTGTGATAAGTAGTGATAAAGTTATTAGCGAATGAATGGGAGATGAAAATTGCTCCGATGCATAAGGTGAAAAATCCCTGCGGGCTGAAATGGTTAATACCGACCTCTTAAAACTGATACTGAGCTCCTGGTACTGTAAAACGCTGAGATTATGATGATTATGATAATTCAAGTCCACTTAAAAAGGGCTATCCTTAGGAGGCAACCTATAAGCATGCAGTCAATAGTATACTGCATTTGTGCATTTCATACATAATAAAAGACAGTAATTTGCATAACATTTTAAAAATATATGACTCTTCACAATGAGTGCACTGGTTACTTAAAAGTAGAATGTTTTACTGGGGAAATTCTGCGGCTGATTGAGAAGGTAAATTCTGCTTGCAAAATAAGTTGTTTTGATGCTTCCCCTTCTGAATACTTCAGTTTGAAACATGAAGTGAACTAGTTTGGAGCTCAAGAGAGTTAGTTCATTAATATTCATTAATAAGCTGAGCAGGGAACATGTAAGTGACTTGTTCTATTTTTCAGACGCTGAATGTTGTACTGTTCATGCATGAGTCGGGCTCTGTGGGAAGAAAAAAAGAGAGAGCGAGAGAGAGAGAGAGAGAGAGATTGTTCATCCTAAGCAAAACAACATAGCCTTCACCCCGATTGCTATTTACCTACAATTATAAAGGGACTCACAACAAAATGCAAATTATGTTAACCTCCTTAGCGTGCTGGACGAGCTGAGCTCGTCCAGTAACGCCAGAGGGCACCGCTCAGGCCCTGGTGGGCCGATTTGAATACATTTTTTTTTTGAAACACGCAGCTAGCATTTTGCTAGCTGCGTGTTTCTCCGATCGCCACCGCTTGCCGCCGATCTGCCGCTACCTGCCGCGTAATAGACGTGCGCAGCCTGGCCAATCAGTGCCAGGCAGCACTGAGGGGTGGATCGGGACTCCCTGTGATGTCGATGATGTCATTCCGTTTATCGCCATGGCGACGGGGGAAGCCCTGAAGGAAATCCCATTCAGAACGGGATTTCCCGATGGGCATGATCGGCGGCGGCTATCGGAAGGGTGGGAAGGAGGGAGCAGGAAGGGGGGAATCATGTAGCTAGCGCTAGGCTAGCTACATGATTACAAAAGAAAATTAGGTTAAAAAAAACAGAACGCCAGGGAGGTTAAAAGACCACTCCAGCGAGTAAGCAGTTGAAATCTGACTGAACCAACAGATTTTGGACTAGTCCATCTACTCATGATGGATTCAAACATTTTCTTTGTTTTCAAAAGCATTTCCTGAACGGCAGTTGCTCAGTCCACCTGCCAAAATAGTGAGTAGCAAGGCTGGCTGGCATCTTACTATTTTGGCAGTTAGACTTTAGCAACTGCCATTCAGGAAATGCTTTTAAAACAATGAACACTAGTTGAGACAGTACAGCCCCAACCCCAACCTCTGATGCATCCACCTCCACAATAAAAGGAAAAGTGACATCAACATGCCGCAAAATGGGGGCAGAACAAAACAACTTTTTCAATGATGAGAAGGCAGTATGCGCTTCAGCCGACCAATTATAAGTGTCTGCCCCCTTCTTGGTAAGTTCCGTGAGAGGTGACACCACAGAAGAAAATCCCTTGATACATTTTTTATAATAATTGGCAAAGCCAAGGTACCACTGGTGTGCCTTCAGCCCTAAAGGCTGTGGCCACTTCAGCACAGCAGATACTTTTTTGGGTTCCATGGAGAGCCCGGCAGTAGAAATGATATAACCCAAAAAGGGAACCTCAGACACTTCAAAGAGGCATTTCTCTAATTTAGCATATAAAGTGTTCTGCCTCAATTTCCTTAAGACAAACTTTACGTGCTCCCTGTGTTCAGCCAAATTGGGTGAGAAAATAAGTATGTCGTCCAGGTAAACAAGGATGAAACGCCCTAAGACTTCTCTGAAGACCTCATTGATCACCTCCTGGAAGACGGCGGGAGCATTACACAACCCGAAGTGCATGACCAGGTACTCGTAGTGCCCGTCCGGTGTGTTGAACGCCGTCTTCCATTCGTCACCCTCCCTTATGCGTACCAGGTTGTATGCTCCTCTTAGGTCAAGTTTGGAAAAGATACATGCATCAGTAACCTGGGAAAAGAAGTCATCGATTAAAGGGAGTGGATAACGATTTTTTATAGTAATCTTGTTTAGCCCTCTGTAATCAATACATGGCCGGAGCCCACCGTCCTTCTTTTGTACAAAAAAGAATCCTGCTCCGGCCGGAGACTTTGAAGGACGGATGAACCCCTTGGCCAAGTTCTCTTTTAAGTAATCCTACATAGCAAGTTTTTCAGGACCGGAAAGGTTATATAAATGGCCTCCAGGGGGCATACAACCTGGTCTTAACTCAATGGGACAGTCAAAACTTCTATGTGGAGGATGTTTGTCTGCCGCTTTAGGACAAAAGACATCAGTAAATTCAGTATATGGTGCGGGCAATCCTTCCATTTGAACCTTGGTAACGCAAACAGCCACTTTCTCCAAACAATGATGATGACAGTAGGAGGACCAGCTTAATAACTGCCCGGAACTCCAGTCAATCTGAGGGGAGTGCTTTTGCAACCATGGCATACCAAGGATCACTGTGGAAGTGGCCATCTTGAGCACAAAAAATTGTATTTGCTCCCTATGCAGAACCCCCACCTGACATAACAATACAGGAGTCTGGGACAGAGGTTGTTTCCCCTGAAGTGGAGAGTCATCCACTGCAGTAACAAAAATCTGCCTGTTCAAAGAAACAAAGGGAACTCCCAACCTCATAGCGAAATCATAATCTATAAAATTGGCTGCTGAGCCCGAATCTATGAATGCCTGGGTGGACAAAACTCGATCCTCCTAGGTAATAGAACACGGGAGAAGTAAACAATTCTCGTTTAGAGGTAACACAGGCTCGCCTAGGGTAGTACCTCTAGCTAAACCTAGGCGGCAGAGTTTTCCGCCTTCTTGGGGCAATTCTGTACTACATGGCCCTTCTCCGCACAGTATAAGCAGAGCCTCTCTGTTCGTCTCCAATTTTTCTCTACCTCAGACAACTTGGAATGTCCGATCTGCATCGGCTCGTCCTGAGGAAGAGAAGGAGATGGAGAAGATGAGGTGATAGGAACGGGTCTCCCCGCGAATCTACCTCGAGTTTGTCTTTGGTAACGAACCCAGCAATCTATTTTAACTGCTAATGAGATCGCATCATCAATAGTCTTAGGTTCCGGATGACTTAACATAAGATCAGCCACTGCATCAGATAATCCCGTTAAAAAACAATCCAACAAAGCAAACTGTCCCCATCTAGCCGACACAGCCCACCTTCTAAATTCTGCAGCGTACGTCTCAACGGTGTTATGCCCCTGCCTGAGAGTTTTGAGTTTCCTCTCAGCCGTAACTGCTAAATCGGGGTTGTCATATATAATCGCCATCGTTTTAAAGAATTCCTGAACAGACGTTAAAAGCTTCATGACCAGTAGGGAGACTGTAAGCCCATGTCTGTGAATCCCCAGATAATAGAGTTTTAATAAAAGTCACTCTCTGACCCTCAAACCCTGATGACGTAGGTCGTAACTCAAAATACGAAAGGTAGCGATTTCTGAAATTCTGAAAGTCAGACCTGTGCCCTGAACACTTTTCAGGGAGAGGTATCCTGGGTTCCATAACAACAGGGGATAGCACTGGTGCATTAGTTGCCTGAAGGGTGCGCACCACCTCAGACAACTGATTGATCTGTGTCTGTTGAGCGTTAACCGTGTTGGTTAGGCCGTTAACGGCCGTGGTTAACAGTTAAACTTGACTGCACAGTGTCTCCATAGACATTTTTTGGTCTGCTGTTCTGTAACGATTGGTGTCAGCAATAAGAAGATTCTGATTATTTGGTGATCTGCAGTATCACCAAATAATGCAGATACTATATCTGATTATACGGTGATCTGCAGAATCACCAATAATACAAATATAGCGAGACCTTAGTCACTCTTTATTGTACTGAGTGTAGTGATTGGTGCAAACAGTAAGTACTGACAGATTTGACTATACCTCACCAGAGGAGCTGGTGGGCACTGTCAGCACAGAGAACACCTCACCAGTGACAAGGGCTCACTGGTGAGTAGAAAGGTCAGACTAATCGAGTTTGGTAACAGACAGGCAGATACAGTACAGAATCGGAAGGCAGAGAAGAAACAGTTAACAGGCAGAGTCGGCAGCAATATCAGATGGGCTAAAGTACAGAATCACTGAGCAGAGAGAGGTAACGATATTCAGGCAGAGTCGGCAACAAGATCAGATGGGCAAAGGTACAGAATCACTAGAGAATAAGAATAATCAGATACGAGCCAGAGTCATAAACAGATAATAAACAATATAATGCACAAATCCTATCACTGTGTATCAAAGCACACCGGATCTAACTCAGGTCTGAGCGCTAACACGAAGTGATCGCAACAGCAGACAAGTTGCGACTGACTCCTCCGGGCTTAAGAGCCCGAGGAGACCCTGAGGCACGCCCCCCTACGCCCAGCCAATCAGCAGCGGTGGACGCCTGGCGTGACGTCAGCCGACCCGTAGGTCAGCTGATGCGCCTCCTTGCCGCATAAAGGTCGCGACCATGTGCGCGCGCGCCTCAATGCAACCCTATGTGCAGATGATAGACCCGTCCTCGGCGTGCTAGACACCCGAGGCACGAGAGCACCGTTAGCCAGTGAGATAGCGGCATCCACGGTGGCAGCGTGGTTCGCCGCAGCTGCCTCCTCATTAATCATTACAATCACATCCATGAAACTTTTTCTGCTCTTTTCTTAAGTCCAGGTTAATGGCAATTCTATATGCAAGAAGCACAAAGGTCCTGTATTATGAAGACTTTTAAGATGCTTTATACATGTCACTGGGCCCAATCTAATTCACTTTTTCTCCTAGGTGATATTTTCACATCTTATCAATAAAATCCATTTCAACCACTTCAGCCCGTAGGTTGTTTTCACCATATGGATGAGAGGAATTTTCGAATTTCAGTGCTTCTTTCTTTCATTCCCCAATAACTTTATCACTATTTATCACAACAAAATTATCTATATTTTGTTTTTTTTCGCCACCAGTTAGGCTTTCTTTGGGTGGTACATTATGCTAAGTATTATTTCAATCTAAATGCATTTTAATGGGAATAATAAAAAAAAAATGAAAAAATGCAGTATTTCTCAGTTTTCAGGCATTATAGTTTTAAAATAAAACATAAAACTGTGGATAAAAGCCTCACATTTTATCTGCCCATTTGTCCTGGCTATTTTAAATTATATCCCTAGTACAATGTATGGTGACAATATTTTATTTGGAAATAAAGGTGCATTTTTTCAGTTTCACATCCATCACTAATTTTAAGCACATTATTTAATAGTAATATACCCTCTTGAAATACATATGATGTATGAATGTCTGTAGGTGTAATTTTACTATTTGGCCACAAGATGTCCTTGCACATTATTTTCTATTGCGTACAATAAGTACGCAAATAGGAAGTAATGCGTGGCTGTGTTAAATCAGAAGTGATGTAGGGATCCCATTGATGCCAGCGATCACTGGGACCTGAGGGGAGATGAATAAATGGGAACAAAGTTCCCATTTATTAATCTAACAATTGGACGGTGGGTGCGAGTGAGCGGGAGGGAGCGTGGCGGCACCATTTGAGAATGAACACTGTTTTTGAACAAAAATAGTGATCATTCTTTCTGGACAAGCATGGATTGGCTCAGGGGACTTCTGCCCCCTGATACCAATCCCCCCTGTGCCGGGACCATCGTGATCGCAGGCTTCCGCCCCACGATTGCACTCACAGCCCCACAAACTGCATGGACGTGAGTTTCACGTCCCTGTGGCTAGAGCAGCACCAGCTGCGGACGTGAGACTCACGTATGTGAGGCTGAAGTAGTTAAGCCACCAGCAAACAAGAAAATACTCAGAATAACTGTGACAGTACTTTTTCATCTACTTTTTGGTACTTTTTCAATTGTAAGTGCTGAAAATGTATTTTAAACAGAAGATGAAAAATTATCTGCTAGGAGAAAACTTAGAGAAAAAGTGAATTGAATCATGCTCCCTGTGTCTTAAGCAGTGGGGCCTAATCCGCCCAAAAATAGTGCAGCGCAATTGAAATATTGATGTGCAGGGTTGTTGTTTTTTTGTCATTGCATTTATGCTTAAAGGATACATGAGGCGACCTAAAAAAGAAAACATTTTACTCACCTACGTCTTCCATCCCCTAGAAGTCTATCGGATCTCATGCCAAAGTTCCGCTCTGCTTCAGGCCACCGCTGTCCCCTCTGTAAAATTGCGATCCCATGCCGGGGCGTGGTCTTGTGCGCATGCACAGAAGTGCCCCTCGTGATCATGATTACGTGGCTCTGTGAACGGCGCAAGTTCACAACGCTGTTGGCCACAGGAGTGCGATCACAAGAGGTGTGCAGCACGCCTGCGCTGAAGACCATAACCTGGCTGTGAGTCGATCTTACAGAGGGGGCAGATCAGAGCAAATCTTCAGTGTGGGACCCGGTAGACTTCTAGTATCTGGAGAAAGCCCCAGGTGAGTAAAACTTTTATTTTTAAAGTCACCTCATTTATTCTTTAAAGCTATCTTTAAAGGAAAAGAAACTTACAAAATAATTTTACAGTACTTGTAGAACTAATGAAAATAGAACTTAATTGGAGTCCTTGGTTCTTATTTTTATTTTAAAGGCTGAAAATCTAGGTCTGAAGCTTCAGCCAGGTATAATGTTACACTGACATAGCTGCACTTCATTCAGTTACCACACAAGGGCATAACTAACCATGACCCACGCAGGGGCCTGTCAATTTTCAGCCACCTATAATAGCACTGGGGCCGGCTGGTGTAATTGAGAAAGTGCAGAAAGTCATTACACCGGCAAACCTTTACCAGAAAAGGCTGCGCCCTACTGCCACCAGTGATTTTGATTACCAACAGGATGATGATGTCATTAAAGGGAGAAGAAAGTGATGTCATGTCAGAGGGAGGGATGGATCTCACTACAGGCATGGACAGAGACTGCCATGGCAGCGCAAGGAAGAACTGCAGGTGCAAGGAACAGAGTTCTAAAGTGTATAGGGTGGAAGCTTAAGTGAGCACAGAAAATTAAAAGGGGGTGAGGAATAAAAGGGCACATAATGTTAAGGGGGGTGGCAGATATATAAAGGGGTACCTTATCTGGGTGGGGGGAAGCATAAAGGGGCACATCACGTTAAAGGGAGGCCTGAGGCATACAGGGGCACATAATGTTAAGGGAACGTCAGAGGTGAGAAGGGGGCACATAGGAGGCATTTTATGGGCAGTAGATAAGGCAGAGGTGGGATTAAAGGGGGCATTGCAGAGGATGCATGGGGGAGGGGAGAGGGAGACACAGGGACACTTAAGCGGTGCAGAGAGGGGCCACATACAAAATTTTGCAGAGGGACTCAGTGATTTCTAGTTACACCCCTGTTCACATCAATGATAATCTTTTTTTAACGTTTTCATCACTGTCCTGTGGCAGTGTTTGCACAGCCACCCAGAGAATTACCAGACACTAATCATACTTCAGGAGAGCTGCCGCTGCAGTCTGGCTACACAGATAAAGTGCTGGTTTAATAACCATTGGAATGAAAAAGTAGGAAGGTTACTATATGAGTGCTTTAAAGAGACTCTGTAACAAAATTTGCAGCCTTATTTTTCTTCTATCCTATAAGTTCCTATACCTGTTCTAATGTGGTCTGTGTTACTGCAGCCTTTCCTAGTTGCACAGTGGCTATATTAGCTCTGTTATATAATCTAATCTTCTTTCTTTTGTCAGCTTTGTCAGCTCAGGCAGGAATGTGCTGCTCTGCTGTGATAGGTAGAAGTTATACACACCCTCTCCATGCCCCCTCCAGGCTCTGTATGAGTCACAGACTGAGCTTTTCTCAGCCTATCACATGCTGGTTAGCAGCCATGTTTTTTGTTTGTAAACACTGCCTAAAACTGGCAATTACAAGCCAGGATTGCAGCAGGGAGTGGCAGAAACAGCAAAGAGGGGCCCAGGAGAACACAATGAATAGAATAGTATGCTTTTTATTGTAAAAATTTTAGAGTACAGATTCTCTTTAAGTACTGAAGCTGGTAAACTAATGTCACCATTCTGCACACAGAATCTGCTTTGCACTTGTAATTCCAATCTGATAAACAGGTCAAACTATAAATATAACAAGCAGAGTTTGTGTGAAGAACTGGCAGAATATTTTGGAGCCAAAATATGATTTTTATAAATAAGCTTAAAATATAAAACTGTTTAACATGACTATTTGTGGCATCTGATTTAAAAAGAAGCTCCATAGACCCCTCAAGATTGCAGTATTTCTAGACAGTGGAAATCTAGGCTATTCATATCATACAGGAAGTGCTCTGGCCTATATACCACAATACAGCATTTCCACATGGAGATTAGGGTAATGGGATATAAGGGTACCCAGGAATCAGATCCAACTTTGATGACCTGATAGAACTCACAAGAGCACCACCTTTAAACTATTATGCTGCCATTCATTTAGATTGAATTTTCTTAGCAGACTTTGGACATGGTTGGTGAATAGTAACATATTAACTTACAACTAACTTAACTAAAAATACAAATAACGTACTGTAAATAATCAGTGTATATTTTTATACAAAAAGCAGACTATAATAAACAATTCTACATTTTTTACTTGTGCGAGAATACACGAAGACCAGTTCACATAGTTCTACTGGAGCTAATAAAATGTTGGTAAACCTAAATGTGAAACCAACATAACTACTGCTTCCTGCTGATGTTTAGCAGGGATTGCCAGCAAGGAAATGCTGCTTAACATCAAGCACGTTAATTAGATCTGGGACTCACATGAGTATCACTTGTTGTTAAACATCCACTTTATTTCACTACAATTAACTGAAATCATGTCAAGAAAGCATGTAGAAAAAAATTGAGAATTATGCTTGGACAGGTTATGAGATGTACATCACAAGTTCACACAGAAGAGAGAATAGTTTATGCTAGTATTTATTATGACTAGTCATCTTTGTTAATATATACTGTACCTCTACACCACATAGAACCCTTCCTCTACCTATAGCCTCTTCCTGCCGTTCTGTGCCCACGCCGCAGCTTCGCTCCACGCTGGTGGTCCTGGGTCCCCCCCGGCGCAGGATTCCTACTGTGCCAGCGTGATCAGTTCCCAGAGTCGCGCTGACATCATCTGGACTGTGCAGCGCAGGCGCTGAACTACTGCGCCTGCGCTGTACAATCCAGATGACATCAGTACGACCAGTGAACCGCACGCTGGAGCGTAGAGGGAGCCTACAAGGAAGCCAACCTGGCGAGGTCGGCTTCACCACTGGAGGGGACCAGGAGCCACCGGAGCTGCGGCGAGGGCACAGGATGGGTGCCAGGGGCTCGAAGAATCCCCAGGTAAGTGGATATTTTATTTTTAATTTGCTCAGACCACTCCTTTAACCCTTTCAACACCACTATAAAGATATTGACATCATCTAAGGTATCTGTAGACATGATACTTTGGTTGGACAATATAGAATGCTCCCCTCTGTTGTTGAGGTACCCATACACATACATCGGTTGGCCTATATAGTATGTGCCTCTCTGAGAGAACTTTCCTAAGCTTATCTTTCTGAACCGAAAACTCTATCTGTTGGTATGGATTATTTTGGCAGAACATTTGCTTAACATTGTATATCTACAGCAACAAGAATAATAAGAACATGGTTAATATGCACCGTCTGTAACGATTGCGAAATAATCTCCATGATCAGCGCACAAGGCGTGCGCTGACACGGCGGAAATCCTCCACAAGCGTATTAAGGGGGGAACCCAGCTTTGGTGCAAGCACCAGTAGAGGGCAATTCCCACCGGCAGATGGCGCTGTGGAGTGCAGACAAGTACAACCGCTGCACGGCCACAGATGCCAGATGGGGATTGTACAGATCAAGACAATGCGGGGCTGAACAGCCCTTAAAGAGAAAGAGCACAGGTACAGGATAAATGTGTGTTCACCAATCTAGTCGCGACCCTGCGACGGTGAACACACATCAGCAGAAACAAAAGTAGGAACACGATCGCGAGAAAGGCGATCGCCAGAAGTGACACAAGACAGATTAGAACAGAACACGAGAGGAGCAAAGGCACAGCAAATAATACAATGAGAATGATGAAGAAAATAACAAACTCTAACTAAACGTGAACACCGCACTCAAACGCAACAGCGAACGCGTTTTCTGTGTGGTCTCCGCACGTTAAGCGCAACAGAGACAAGCACGCCTAACTAACCACCGACAGACAAACATGAAACAAAGAACGCGAGCGCTTGCTTAACGGTTACCTCACCGAGCCTACAGCAAGCGTTCATATCAGACAAGACAGACAACGGAAAACAGGAATACGAGAGGAAAGATCCACTGCTCTTTCCGTCAGAGCGAGTGCGATCCGAGCACAGGAACAAGAAAGCAGATCAGAAGGATCCACAGCCGCTACCGCTAGGGGCTAGTGCGATCCAAGCACGACAGACAGATGAGATAGCAGGGAGCAACCGCTACTCCAGCTATACTCCAAGAACAAAGATCAGAAGGATCCACAGCCGCTACCGCTAGAGGCTAGTGCGATCCAAACACGACAGACAGATGAGGTAGCCGGTAGCAACCGCTGCTCCAGCTTACACTCCAAGAACAAAGATCAGAAGGATCCACAGCCCCTACCGCTAGAGGCTAGTGCGATCCAAGCAAGATAAACAGAAGGGGCTACCAGTAGCAACCGCTGCTCTGGTTAGCACCCCCAGACAGACAGAAAGATTTCCTGACGCCCACCGTTGGCGACAGGACAATCGCAGCAGACAGACAATACAGACAAGACAGATAAGCCTATCTGCACTAGGGAAGCTGCCTAGTGCAGTCCCAGGAATTACTCTAAGATAACTTTGACAAGAAATAGCATGGCTGACACTCTAGGAGTGTTTCAACAAACCCTGAAGGAATGACCAGCAAAGGACTCTGGGAAAAACATAGCTTCTTATACTGTCAGCCCACCGAGGAGGCAGCTAGGAGGTGATTTGCATAACCAATGTATGCAAATCCCTCAGCAGCAGAGCAGATCAGAAACTTGCAAAGAAAAGACAGGTCTCTCTTCCAGAGACCTGCAGCCCACAGACTAGAGGAATGGTCAAACAGCTGTCTGCCTGTGCAGCCCGCTGACCGGATCATTACACCGTCTTTGCAGGATTCATTTTGCCATGTCTATTGGGTATCCTGCAGAAGGTCTGCAGGGCCCTGACTACAAACCATTTGCAACCCCCCCCCCCCATGCAAAAATTGAATGTGAGGCTTGGGTTCAGGCAAAATCATATTACAATCACACTAATGTAATTATACCCTTACATTGTAGACCTGATGTCCTTGTGTCTTGCAATTTGCAAGAGGTTGGAAATGGATCATAATCACGTAACTAGGAAATGAGGGGAGAGCTAAGTAGGAGCAAGGCCTGAAAAATACAAACTGAAACTGTGGTCCTTCCACCCTCTTAATCCACAATAGGGAAAGAATATGTTTGAGCAAGGTATTTGGAGATCACAAACTGTTATGAAAATCTGCCATCTAGTGGGCAATGTAGGGAAATCCATCAATGTTCTTGCTTATACTTTACAGATGTACTTTCAAAGGGGGATGTACTACAGGCGTTTTAGTGCTCCAATAATCACACACTATCCATTATCTGTCCCTGTGGCTGTCAGATGGTTATCTTATCATACTACTGCAGCTCCATACACATTCACAAGACTGAGATAACTACTGAGTGAGTGAGATTGTAGTAGTAGTAGTTCTTTAAAACGCCCTCAACCATGCACCTTACTGCTGCAGGCATGTGTATGGGCCACAGATTTTGAAGTGGCTTTAGGTCTCTTTCACATGGAAGGCTTATGGCACTGAGTTCACCTCACCACCTGTCAACTGCTCCCATCTGGGCACTTACTGGAGAGGTGGCCACCACACTGAGTTACATCTGCTCAGGCGCAACATGATGCAGTTTTCTGCTACCTAGTAACCGCGTGGCATATCAAAAAGTGCAGCCTCCTGTGTGAAAGGGGTCCAGGGTGGTTAAACATCTGCTGCTGCGTCTGCGCAGTAAGCCATGGACAACGTGGGTTTGACTGACAGCAGTGCTTCATGCATGCGCAGTAAGGACGACCTCGTGATTTTCCTCTGCACCGTGCAGGGACCCCGGGCCGGCAGCGCTCACCATGGGACAGACAACTGTGAGGGGCTAGAGAAAGCCCCAGGTAAGTAAATCAGATTTTCAATTGAGTTGGCTGATGATTCCTTTAAAGTACAGCTGAAGTGAGAGAGATATGGAGGCTGACATATTAATTTACTTTTAAACAATGCAGAGTACCTGACTGTTCTGCTGATCCTCTGCTTTCCATCAGCTGACTTCAATTTTCTGCCACAGTGTGAGAGCACCTACAGTGCATCCAGAAAGTATTCACAGCTCATCACTTTTCCCACATTTTGTTATGTTATTCCAAAATTTTCCTCAGAATTCTACACACAACAGCCAGTAATGACAACGTGAAAAAAGTCTACTTGAGTTTTTAGCAAATGTATTAAATATAAAAAAAACGGAGAAATGTACATGTACATAAGTATTCACAGCCTTTGCTCAATACTTTGTCGATGCACCTTTGGCAGCGACAAAATATAGTGTGTTGTCACTATACTTGTATACTGTGTTTTTTAGTGTTCAAAAGGTGCTTCATTGATAAGCTGATGAAAAGGTTACAGCTAAAAGCATCATAAAAAAGTCAACATTCAAAAATACAATAACAATACATGCCTCAACATGAGGCAGTGAATTTAATATAACAAGAGCAAAAAAAAAAGAATAGTACATTATCTTAGGTTCCAGCAACAAGGCATCTAAAGTATTTCACATATCAATATCATAGGAATGTCATACAACTTCAGAAGTGATAATAGCATTATCGGTGGTTAAGTATTCAAAGGACATGTGAACACTGAACACATATCATTAAATATTTAATACTTGAGACATAGTGGCATGGCCCCTGAAATCCAGCCAGGGTTTCCAAACTGTCTCAAAAACATGTACCGTATCAGTTATTCTAGCATTGATCCATTCATGCAGCATTTTTTTTATCGATTTGCGCTAAAATTGCTGAAAAATGAAGATTTTGCTGCTTCCATTATGTAGAGCTTGGGAGAGGCCACTATATGTTGAGTCAGTTTATGAGTTGGGTTTGGGATATCAGATGGTTTGTTATCTAGCAGAAACACTTGAGGATCTTTATTAATAGTAGTGGAGAAGATTCGAGAAAGAGTTGTGGCAATTTTTGACCAGATCTTAGAGACTTTCGGGCAGTCCCACCATATATGATACATGGTACCCAAAAGTGAGCAGCCTCTGAAGCAAGTATAAAGCCTCATCTACACAAGGCGATCCGGCGGCTCGATTAGCCGCCGGATCGCCTTAGCCGCATCCCCGCGCGTACCCGCAGCGTCCCCTGTTATAATTTAAGTAGGCCTCAGTTATTTGGACTGAGTTTAGGTAAAAGGCTTGTCCGCAGAGTATACCTTTAAAATAAATAGAGTTTCTTGTGATGCAGGCAGAAGCATCTCAGTGCTTGAATAACAAACAGATACTGAGAACATGTTCCTGAAGGAAGGCCACAGGCCTACACTGCCCCAGACATATGGACTACGAGAACAATCAACATAGGCCATGTTTACAAAATACCACATTCCTGTATGTAAGTGAAAGGCATCATTAAATATTAATCGAGTAGGTGTGTATTATGACACCACAAGGAGTCTAAGCCAATAGTCGGGTCTGGGGGATGGCTAAGATGAGATCACATTTAACTCTTTCCTGGTCAGTATTAAAGGGCCGGGTGGGCGCACGGAGCTCACTCTGATTCCTACTTTCCTGCTCTCTATATGCTGACTGGAACCCCTAATTATTTTCCTTTCTTTACATAATCTGATATAATGTATGCTGTACATAGGTAGTCTAGAAGAGGTAACGTAGGATAGATATAAGAAGACCTGATTGCCCTCAGCAGGAAGGTAATCACGCCGCTGTAACGCAACATGGAACTTTGCTTGGCCAGGATATGATGAACTGTATCTGTATAGTTGTGTACTTAATAAACTCCATCAAACTTTGAAGAAGCCTGAGAAAGTCTATCTCCTGCTTGCTGTGATGAGTCGTGTTTGCAACTCTTGCTGATGAGTTGCTGGTGCCGGAGCAAAAGGTGATTTATAACAGTTTATAACATCCCCGCTCGCCCGCGCGTGCGTCGGATTCGATCCCCCGCTCGTCCCCGCAGGCGCCGCTTATCTTCCGCTCGATTTCCTGCCATTGTCCCCTCCTGGGGAGCAAGCAGGGAATCGGCGGTGGCGAGATCCGACCTGTCGGCTCGATTGATAAGCCAAATCGCCGCCGGATCGCTACGTGTAGACGTAGCTTTAGGGCATGTAGGATATATAATGGCTAACTTTTGTGGGACCAAGTATGTTCGGTGTAGAAGTCTCAAGGAAACCTCTAGATTAGAAGATTGCATACTGCCCTTCGACAGGGTATCCAAGGACTGACGCCAGTCCTCTTCATCAAATGGGATTCCAATGTCTGATTCCCACTCAGAACAAAAGGGTAGAGGAGCATTCTCTGGTGGAGCATTTAGAATAGAATATATAAATGAAACTGTACCTTTAGCTAATGGGTCACAGGGGCAAACGCAGGATTTTTAAGGGGGGGGGGGTTCCTGAAAGGTCCAGAATCACGTATGTCCCGAGTGCTTCCGAATACAGGTGGCTCCATACTGCCCATGCACAAAAGTGCGCTGGCGTATTACGGAGCTGCCTATCTTTGTAAGTACTCAAGGACACTAGTGTTTCTGAGGGCTTCTGGTAGCAGCAAATGTGAACGGGGTACAGCGCTGGAACAACTCCCCAAGAGAGGAACAGGAGATAGACTTAGTTTGGACAATTCAGTGGAATATGCTACATAGTTTCACATAGCGCAAGCGATACCCATATGATGCAGGGATATATGCATCTGCAGAAGATGGCGGTGCTATATAAATACTAAATAATAATATTTTGCCTCACCAGGATTGCACTTTTATTTAGCTTTCCTGTAAGACAAGAACACACAGTCAGCTCTAGGGGAAGAGGGAAACAAAGGTGAATGAGGGAGGGCTGGTGCACACCAAGAGTGCTTCTGAGCGTTTTACAAATCAACATTGATTTGAAAAGCGCTTGGCTAATGTTACCCTATGTGGGTGTTCCCACAGCAGCGTTGTGATTTTTTCAAAATCGCAGGTATACTGCATGTAGCATGTTTTTGAGCAATTCATTCAAAAATCGCTCTGAAAATCACTTCACAAAATCACACTCACAAATTGCTAGCGATTGCTATTGTCATTTTGGCGTTGCACTAGCCCAGAGAGAGGAGTGGAGCAATTGAGAATAGCCTGAGATGGAGCAGAGAACTTATCTGTATTGAAGTCCCACATCACACAGGCTACTTGCCTGTAAACGGACTCCTGTCCCTGTCAGTCTCTCACACAAGTCAGAAAGAAGCCCTCCTGGAGTCTAGGGACTGTCAAAAACTTTTCAGCTTGTTATCCACACCTTATGCTGGGAATACACGGTTCGTTTTTGCCTTCGTTTAAACCTTCGATTCGTTCGGTAAACGAATCGAGTGTTGAAAACATATGTGAAAATAGTCATAATCTCATTATAGTTTCGATTAATAGACCCCAAAAACGAACGACTAGTGATCGAACATGTTTGATATTATCTCTCTTTATCCATCTAATCGAGCCATTGGTAGGCTTGATGGCTGTTCAGATCGATTATATATTCGTTTATGCTAGTCCGTCCCTGTAAAAAGGGATTTTCGTTTCGTTTCTTTGCAGCCTTCGATCATTGGAAAAACGAAACCATCAGAATCGGAAAAAAAAACGAAACCGTGGGTGGTGATATTAACCGTATGACTGATTATTTCGGGATCGAAAAGGACAAAAGGCACAATCGAAACGAAGGTTTAAACGAAGGCAAAAACGAACCGTGTATTCCCAGCATTACCCACACATGCAGTCATTATAACAATGGGGAGAGACCAGACAGATGTTTACCCACAGACCCTGAGTCCAGGCAAGCTCTGCATCATGCTGTGCATATTTACCAGCTTGCCTGCACTCTAATTTCATCATGTCTGACACTTCTGTGCTGTGGAGAGTCCAGGACTCCATAATCAACATTCTCTCACTGCAGGCTACATCTTCTTGTGAGGGAAGCTGGGCTGCCTCTCTCATTCTATTAGCTGGAGGGAGGCACCAGAAGTAAGAAGGGAGGGAGAATGAGGCTGTTTATATTATGCGGGCTTCCCTGGCTGAATACACAGCTCAGTGCAGGGGGGAGGTTCCAGACACCCGGAATAGCCCCCTGAGTTCGCCAGTGGGTCAGTACGGCGAAGAGATTCAAAAGAACTTTTGATTTCGCAATGAGGATTGATTATAGAAAATAAGTAGTGGTATAACTGGTTACACCGAAAGAGCTTAGTCTGGGGTATCTGGTGTTTTAGTATTAAATAATTGCATTGGTAATTTATTGTTCTCTAAGATATGATGTAACTGCGTTATATTATGGGCTTGCCACCATGAGAATGCTCTCCGTTCTGTATTTGCTGGAAAATCAGGGCTACCTAAGAACTCTGTAAGAGGAGAGGCATAGGATTGTAGACCCGATTTGAAACGGGATTTGCGCCAGATCCCGACTGTATGGGTGGACAATGGGGAACCGTGCATTATATTTGCAGGGAGGGGCTTTCGTGACCAAATCAAAGCACCAAGGGAGAAAGGAGCTAAAATATTGTTTTCAATGGTAACCCAGGAGGAGTATGGAATCCTGCATTGATTAATGGGATTTGTGACATCTGGAATGCTTTGTAATACTTGATAAGGTTGGGAACCGACAGACCACCATTTGATTTATGCCACATCATTGTTTTGTTTATGCGAGGGCGTTTATTACTCCAAATAAAGTGGAAAATTGCTTGTTGAAGTGATATAATATCTGTAGTTTTGACTGCAATAGGTAAAACTCTAAAATAATAAGTAATACGTGTAAGTAGTGTCATTTTAACTGAGGTGATTCGTCCAGACCAGGATATTTGTGGGATATCCCAGTCAAGAAGATCTTGCTTAAGTTTAGAGATTAGCGAAGGGTAGTTCCATTTGTATAATGTATGGTAGTTGTTAGTCAGTTTAATACCCAAATAGGGGATATAGTGCTCCTTATATAAGAAATTAAAAGTGTGAGCTATGGATTGGCCTTGGGGATTAGGCATATTACAAAACATAATTTCAGTTTTATGAGTATTAACTCTCAAACCGGAAAGGTCTCCAAAGTCTGCAAGAACTTGAAGTAAAGAGGGGATAGAAGTTAATGGGTCGGTAATTGTGAGCAAGACATTGTCAGCAAATAAGGTTAATTTGGGATTTGTTTGACCAAGGGGAAAGCCATGGATCATGGGATGTTGACGAATACATTCAGCCAGTGGCTGTATCGCTAGGGTAAAGAGGGCAGGGGAGAGGGGACACCCCTGCTTTGTTCCTCGTCTGATGGGAAAGTGTGATGGCTGGGCACCAGCTATTTTCAAAGAGGCAAGTGGTTAGGAGTATAAGTTTTTAATAATGTTAAGATAGGGGTCTGTAATGCCAGCATTTCGGAGGACATCAAACATATATGGCCATTCAAGCGTATCAAACGCTTTTTCTATATCAACAGTTAATAAAGTAAGAGGTGTTTTAGTACCATTAGCTTGCTTAATAATCAGTGCAATTTCTTCTGATGTTGTCCAAAGCCTGGCTAAAGGGAATAAATCCCACCTGATCAGAAGTTGCTAGTGTCGGTAAGAACTTATTTAATTTAGCCACTAGGACTGCTGTAAGTTTATAATCAAAGTTTACAAGTGAGATGGGGCGGAAATTCTTAATATCAGTATGATCACGGCCTGGCTTAGGGATAATGGTAATTACAGATTCCATAAATTCAAGGGGGTCTGATGGTTATTAAGTATGTGATTAAAACATTTTACTAAGTGAAGAGTTAGGGTATGGTAGAATTTTTTGTAATATAGGGCAGCAAATCCACCCGGCCCAGGAGTTTTTCCTATTTTAAGTTTTTTGATGCATTCAGTAAGTTCTTCTTCAGTTATGCAGGTGTTTAATTTCTTAACCTCCCTGGCGGTAAGCCCGAGCTGAGCTCGGGCTATGCCGCGCAGGGGGAGATCTCAGCCCCTGGTGGGGCGATTTTCATTTAGTAAATTGCTGTGCGCGCAGCCAGCACTTTGCTAGCCGCGTGCACAGCTTGATCGCCGCTGCTCTGCAGCGATCGGCCGCACGCAGCGGCTGAAGAGGGCCCCCCCCCCCCGCCAGAGCCCTGCGCTGCCCGGATCAATGAGTTCCGGGCAGCGCTATGGGCTGGATCGTGTGTCCCTGACGTCAGGACGTCGGCTGACGTCCATGACGTCATCCTGATCGTCGCCATGGCGACAGGAGAAGCCAAACAGGGGAACGCGTTATATACGCGTTCCCCTGTTTGCTATAGATGCCGGCGACGATCGGACTAGAGGGCCACATGCGCCCTCTAGTGGTGTTTCATGTAGCTACCACTCTGGTAGCTTTACATGAAACATTTAAAAAAAAACTAAAAAAAAAACGGAATTCTGCAATTTTTGCAGAAAAAATTAACCGCCAAGGAGGTTAAGAGAGTCAGCGGTGAGTTTTGGAAGTTTTAGGGGTCTTAGGAAATCTTTGAGAGCATCTTCAGGAGGTGAGTTGTTAGATGTATATAGGGAAGAATAATATTGGAAAAATGTTTGATGAACTTTATCTGGGTGGCTAGAGATATCGCCTGTGGAAGTCTTAATATGAAATGCAGCGTTAGTTTTTTCTTTAGCTCATAATTTATGAGCTAACCAGGTGTCAGGTTTATTAGCTTTTTTTTATAATATTTAGCCCCAGTCCAGGCTAGAGGTTTTTCAACTTGTTGAGCTAATATTAGATCCACTTGTAGTTTAAGATCATAAATTTGCCTAGAGTGAAACCTAGTAGGTGATTGGTGATTGAGGATAGTAAGTCTGTGGAGCCTGTATGTCAGGTCGTTGTAACGCTTAGTTTAAGCTCATTTGATTTTTTATGTTTATTGAATAACTTTGCCCCTAAGAACAGCTTTGTGCGCCAGCCAAAAAGTTATTGGAGAAATATCGTCAGAGTCATTTAATTCAAAGTACTGCCTCATGTCTTCATAAATTTGAAGTTTAGTTGTTGGGTTGATCAGCAGCGAGTCATTCAGTCGCCAGGAAGGGGCCGCAGGTTTAATATTAGACCAATCAAAAGCTGATAGTACAATATCATGGTCTAATCAGCTATTTGGAATGTGTTGAGTGTAAAGTAAGGAAGAGATCAGGCTCGTGGAGAAAAGTACATGATCTATTTTAGTATATGTATTATGCGGAGCGGAATAGAATGTATAACTTTTTTTTAGAACCATACAGTTCCCTCCACGAATCCGATATGGCTAATTCATCAAGTATACCTAGAAATTTGGATCTGTTTTGTTTGGAGAGCCTGTCTGGAGAGGGAAATGATTTGTCCAGTTTGTCAACAATAGTGAGATTAAAGTCCTCAAATGATGGGAGCACTTGGGAGAGCGAGATGTTTTTTGAATACAATGTTTACTGTTTGTAGGGCATGGTCTGGAGGAGTGTACATGTTTATAAGGGTAATTAATTTAGAGTGTAGAGTCCTGTGGAGTATATGAAATCTACCTAGGGAGTCTTCTATCGTGGTAGCTATTTGAAATAGGATTCCATTTCTCAAAAGTGTGATAACACCTCTTTTTTTGCTAGCCATTCGAGATGTATAGAATGTATTGAATTTTTTATGGAAATATCTTGGGGTCGAGGAGTGAGAGAAGTGAGTTTCCTGCAGGCAGATTATATCAGGGTTGTGTTTCAACATGTCTATGAATGCTTTATGGCGTTTAGCCGGGGAGTTAAACCCCCTGACATTACATGAAAGGAGCTTAACCATTATCTATTGGTGAGGAAAAGATAGATGCAGCTGGAGTCGTATGGGAGTGCTGGAGAAGTTTTCCTATTTTATATATCGCGGAACCTAGATAGTCAGAAATATAACAACAGCATATAATAACAAATAACACAAAAGAACGCAGATTAGTGCTAAGAGTATGCAGAAACGTGTCCGATAACAGTGTAGCGGACATCACTGCACGATAAGTGAGGCAACATTGCAATCCTGGATGAGCATGGCAAATTTTTTAAGGGGCAGGAAAGCTGCCATGTGGTTTAAACAAGGGGCTCAGCATATATGAAGGGGAGGTAGAGAAATACTAATTAAACAGTTGTGTGTATAAAATGATATAAAACTTCTCTAAACCACCCGACGAGGTAGTATCCTGCGAATGACAGTCTGAAACAAGCTGAAAGGGCATTGGGGAGGGGGGGGGGGGGGGGCGCCATGCTAGATCATAAAGGATTTAAAAGACAGGCGCCAATCAGATCCAGCATGGCGGAGCCCAGGCCCCAGTCCCCACATTGCAAAGCTTAAGTATTGTTAAGGTACCAGAACATTATTATCACCGTAACCCCCAGCTGCTCATAATCAGTAATTCACATTATGAGAAAAGGGGGCCGCCGTGGCAGATCAGACAAACCTCGAAAGAATAAATCAGACCCAACATGGCGGAGCCCAAGCCTTAGATTTATAGCTCGGGATGCAAGTGACAACCCGAAACTAGCATGTTGAAGCAGCTTAACAAATAGGCAGTATCAAAGACAGCATAAATAATGCTTAAACTCATATCTGGTCACAAGAGCAAGGTCAGGGTGTATCATAAGCTAAATTATTAACCGTAAAGGTCATATATTGCAACGACATCATGCTAAAACGAATGAAAAGTTAAGTGTAGGGGCAATGGGGGCTGACATGTCTGGTCCGACAGACCCAAAAAGAATAGTGACCGTCAGACCCAGCATGGCGGAGCCCAGGCCCCATTCCTATAAAATACAACTGAACATAGAAGCAAGGTCCGTGCAGTTCACATGCAGGTGCAAAGGTCATACCCCAATGGAATATCATCATGTTAGCATTAACCAAAAGCTAACTGTAGAGGCAATGGGGGCCGCCATGTTAGGTCGGACAGACCCAGAAAAAGAGTAGTGACCGTCAAACCCAACATGGCGGAGCCCAGGCCTCAGTCCCCCGGTAAGAGTCACATATAACGTTCAAATAGCTAAAAGAAGGCATATTTTCCAATAATAAAAAAAAAACCAGAAAAAACAAATGCAATAAACTAAAATAGTATGTGAAGTGCGACTGATCATAGGGGCGAGATCTGTGCAAAGCATGAACAGGCGCATTGATCATAGTAGTCATGCCGCAGATAGCCAGAAGGTTCATGGAAAATTATTAAAGTCATAGTTTTTAAAGAGAATCTGTATTGTTAAAATCGCACAAAAGTAAACATACCAGTGCGTTAGGGGACATCTCCTATTCCCCTCTGTCACAATTTCGCCGCTCCCCGCTGCATTAAAAGTAGTCAAAAACAGTTTTAACCACTTAACAACCTCTGCCACGCTTATCTACGCCCCTTTAAAATTCACCTGAGTCACAGGGGCGTAGATAGGCAACTCCTGTTTATTTTCCTGCTGTGCGCGATCGCGTTCGCGTGCGCGATCGCATCCGCGTCCGCGTGCACGCGGACGTGCATACGCGTCGGGCACCCGCTGGTCTGTGATTGGCTGATGTGAACATGTGTTCACAAAGCCAATGACAGTGCTTATTCATGCAGAATGTATGTAAACATTGTATCAGTCACTATGCTGTTACAGTTACTGAGATCACTCGTGAGAGGATCTCAGATAACTAACACAGCATTAGTGAGTGATCAGCATCAGTGAGGTTTTTTTTAAATAAATTATACCCCCATTAAGCCCATTAACCCTTGCCTCCCTTAAATGTGAAAATTGCTGTGGTTTTTAGGTGAAAAACCCCGTGGTAGAGAAGTGGTTAAAAAGTTTGTTTATAAACAAACAAAATGGCCACCAAAACAGGAAGTAGGTTGATGTACAGTATGTCCACACATAGAAAATACATCCATACACAAGCAGGCTGTATACAGCCTTCCTTTTGAATCTCAAAAGATCATTTGTGTGTTTACCTTCTGTCCCCTGCAGCTCTCATGCACTGAATAGTGACAAGCTGTGAGGCTGATTGTTTCTTCCTGCAGACAGCTCTGCCCTTGTCTGTAATTCCTCAGCATGTGTCAGCCAGCTCCTTTCATAGCCTAACAGAGGAGGATTTTTATCCAGCTCTCGTCTCTCACTGATATCAGAGAGCAGAGACGCTGCTGGCTTATGTAAATAACACACACACGGGAGTGTGCATAGAGGGGCCTGGAGGGGGGCGTGCATAGCAGATCACACTGAAGAGTTGGCAGCCTTCCAGACACAGGGCGACAAGTCTGACGGGGGAAAGATACATTGATTTATTACAGAGACGGTGATAGCAGAAAGTGCTGCAGTAAGCCAGAGCACATTAGAACAGGTTTAGGAACTTGTAGGATGGTAGAAAACAGGATGAAATTTTTGTTACAGAGTCTCTTTAAGGAGGTACGGACCCTTAGAATAAGGATGCCTTAAAGTGAGGTAGCCATAGTCCCGATGAACAAGTAGGGACAATAGTAGAGCACAAACTTGGGGACGAATATGATCATAACCGGGATATTTCTTAACAATACTGTAAGTAAGGTGGGGTGTTTTGAGCCTTTTGAAAAAAGTCAGGCAGTAAGATGTTTCAAAAAGCAAACATAGATGGAGAGGGGCGAAAAGTAGAGGCAACCACAAGGATACTTATCCGTCTAGGAATCTGCCGAGGTAGAAGGACGATCAAAGGGAGCTGCGCTTAGATTGTTGCGGGAATGCTGAGATCTCGCCTGTCTTTGTGGAAGTTCAGGGACCTCCAGACTAATATTTTCAGCACGCAGTAGATCCTTGCCTTCGTCAAGATTCTTGATTATACAGTTCCAACCATTTGGGAGTGAAGATCAGCTGGCAGGGGAATCCCCATTTATATCGTATTTTCTCCCGTAGCAGTGTTAGAGTAATAGGGCGAAGATCCCTTTGTTTCTGGAGAGTAATAGGTGAAAGGTCTGCGTAGAGATGGACCGATAGTGGGACTCCTGGGAGAGAGTCCAGCGATCTGGCCGCGGTCAGGAGTTGGTCCCAAATGTCAGCATGGTGGAGTTTAAGGACTACATCTCGGGGTGTGCTGGATTGCACGGTTTTGCCAGGGCGCTGTGGTTACACTCCGAAACTGCGAGGTATCCAATTGAGGTAGTAATGCAGCGAATAGATTAATAGCGGTAGCCTTCAGGTTGGTGATATCTTCTGGCAAACCCTGTATGCGAAGGTTCGACCTACGGGCCCTGTTCTCAAAGTCCTTGAACCTAGACTCGAGGGCCTTGATCCTCCCATCATGGGCCTCAATATGGCGCTTATCATCCGCGATGGCATCAGTAATGCTGTCAACTTTGTTCTCCAGCAGTTCCACTCGCTTGTCTATATCTTGGATTTGGGCTGATAGACTCTCAACCGCAGCCGAAAGCTGTGTCTTGAACATTTTTTCGATAGTTCTGTAGAGGTCTGTGTCCTCGGCAGATCTTTTGAGGGCTCCAGATGAGGCTGGGATGTTCGTCTTTCTCCTGCATGGTTGTAGCCTGTGTACGCTGTGAGGCCTTGTTGGTAGTGGCCGCGCCCTTGTTGCGTAGAGTTTGCATAAGATGGTCAATGTGCTTTTTTAACGAGGAAGACTAGGGTTTTGATCGTCGCTTGCGGTCCTTGGGCTTGTCAGACATCAATTCAGCCGGAAAGGTATGCCGGTAGGGCCCTCTGTAAGCTGTATTTCGCCAGAAACCTCAGTCCAGGAGCGGATCTCACGCCATGAACGTCTTCATAGCGCGCCGCGCATGCGCCCCCTTAAAATGTTTTTTAAAGGGAACCTAAACTGAGAAGGATATGGATTTTTCCTTTTAAAATAATACTAGTTGCCTGACTCTTCCACTGATCCTGTGTCCCTAATACTTTTAGCCACATGCCCCTCAACAAGCATGCAGATTAGGTGCTCTGACTGAAGTCAGAATGGATTAGCTGCATGGTTGTTTCAGGTGTGTGATTCAGCCACTATTGCAGCCAAAGAGGTCAGCAGGACTGACAAGCAACTGATATTGTTTAATAGAAAACGTCAATATCCCTCTCAGTTAAAGAGAATCTGTACTCTAAAATTTTTACAGCAAAGAGCATACTATTCTATTCATTATGTTCTCCTGAGCCCCTCGGTGCTGTTTCTGCCACTCTCTGCTGCAAACCTAGCTTGTAATTGCCAGTTTTAGGCAGTGTTTACAAACAAACTAACCAGCTTGTGATAGGCTCACATAAGCAGAGTGTGTGAGTCATACAGAGCCTGGAGGGGGTGTGTATAGCTTCTGCCAATGCCAAGCAGTGCAGCACATTCTACACATTCTAGCCTGTGCCGACAAAAGAGAGAAGATTAGATCATATAACAGAAATAACACAGCTACTGTGCAATTAGAAAAGGCTGCAGTAAGCCAGAGCACATTAGAACAGGCAAAGGAACTTATAGGATAAAAGAACTAAGGCTGAAAATTTTGTTACAGAGTCTCTTTAAGGTAATAAGTAGGATGGAGGCACCCAATGTGTGCTCTATTTTAGTATTTTTAAATACAAAAAATATATAATAAAAAAGAGAGGTAATTGCTTACCTCTCCAGAAGATATAGACACCAGTTCAACTGGAAAAAAGATTTTATTTAAAAAAGCAATCTGATGACGCGTTTCACGGGTCATGGCCCGCTTCCTCAGGTCGATACATAATGTGTGTAGGCGCCTCTAATCCTCTCAGTTAAGGTTACCTTTAAGGGCTTAATTATCCACTTGCTATTTGAGGGTTTAACCTGTGTCGGGCATGCCGCTTCAGAGGTTTTGCTGGCCTCAGACGTCCCCCAGTGTAAATCTAATAGGTTTAGTGGCTTAATTAGAAGTTGGCTAGCACTAGGCTATCTAGAATAGGTGGCCAGCACCCCCCGATCTTGTACGAGATGAATCCGCGCTGGGAAACTTGGGCGCAAAATACAGCCGGTACATGGCTGGGGAATGATGCAATTCGGCTTCCAGCAATAGCTATAGAATTAAAGTGTTTTAAATGTAACTTCAGCTCCGTCTTCTGACGGCGCAGAAGTTACACTGTGTGCGCTGCTGTAGCCGTAATTCCTATTACGGCCTATGGTGGCGGTGGCTGCGCCCCAGTCTCCTGCGCTGGATTCTTAGTGTTGGCCCCCCCGATCACCCGTGATCCAGCCACTTATACATTACTCAGCCTGGCTCCAGCAATCGCTGCAGCCTCCCCGCAGAGCTCCGCTCTTCTCTATGTGCAAGATCGGGACTGCGCATGACGTCATGTCGTTGGTGATGTCATGTACGGATCCTCCCCATAGAGAAGAACAGAGCTGTGTGGGAAAGCTGCGTGATCACTGGATAGAATCTGGGTAATGTATATAGCGGCTCTATCTAATAAGGGATCTAATAAACCTCCCTCTTCACACTCTCTATTGAAGAATTAAAATGCAACCTAACCAACATTTTTTTTTTCCAATTCTAAATTGCATTAACAATATTCAAGAAAATATATCACAGCAAAGCTAACATCAAATTATAATAGACTTTAAAGGATACAATATACAATAAAATCAGATTAGATTTACACTGGGGGACTCAGGCTAGCAGAACCTCCTGAGCGGTGTAACGCTCAGGAGGTTAATTAACCACTTGTCCGCCAGTGGGACGAGTATCTACATTCCAGAAAAACTGCACTTGAGCTCTAGATAAATACATAGATACTTGTCCCTTCCTGTTTACGAGCAGCGCACGCACACACCCACGATGTCACGTGGTAGTGCACAGATTGGCTTTGGGAACACATTTCCATTTACCAAAGGGTCTAATGTTTAAAAGAAAAAAACTAAACAAAATTAACATCCTGTTGGCTGGAATGCAGCGCTTCAGCCAGATGGGAGACTGTGGAGACTTCTAGTGGCCTAAAAAAAACAACAACTCATTTTCCTATACTTATAACAAGCCCGTTAACCCCTTCTACTTCCATATAGCACACCTGTAAAAAAAAAACATAACCTAAGTGTCAGAATTAAAAAGACAATACATAAATTGTTACCTTAGGGGCTTTTTAACCTTTACTCCTATCTGGTTGACTATAATCATCCAGATAGGAGTCGCTCTGGTCTATCTGGATGCATATATGCGTCCAGTGTTTCTGTGGCGGATGCACGCGCTTGTCCGCTGCTAGTTACCGGCAGCAATTACACAGCAGCGATTGGGGGAAGAGAAACTGATGTTCCCCGATCCAATTGCAGTGCCTGGCATGAATGGACATGACCCGATCAGGGGCCATGACCATTTATAATAGTGAAATTTAAATGACGTGAAAAAAAGAAAACTCCCAAAAAACACACACTTCCTGGAAACTCAGGATAGTGAAACTAAGTAAAAAAAAAAAAAAAAAAAAAAAAAAAACAACAACTTTTCTTAAAATACATAAACAGTTGCCTTAGGGACTCAGCTTTTTTTAATATGTATGCCATGTAGGTATATTACTGTTATACTAGCAAATGAAGGCTTATAATTAGAAACAGAATACTAAAAAACCACAAGACAGAAAAAAAGACATTGTTGCGTGATTGAGTAACAAACATCCAAAGTTTCGCATTCATAATATTTGTAAGATTGCTTATTTTACAGCTATAGGGGATGGAATTGGAGAAATTGTGTATTTTTTTTTGTATTTCGCTATAAAATGCATAGAAAGTAATGACTAAAAACAAGCATCACCCCCAAAAAGCCTGATTTGTGGCAAAAAAAACCCAAGCTATAGATAATTTATGTATGATTAGTAGTGATAAAGTTATTGGCGAACGAAGGAGCAGAGCACTGAAAGGGAAAAATTTGCTTCCGTCCTTGAGGTGAAAACACCCATAGGCTGATGTGGTTACATATGTATGCCATGAGGGTGTATTACTATTTTTTCAAATAAGCGCTTGTAATTATTGATAGAGTACAATGAGATAACCGATACTATACACCTTTATTTCCAAATACAATATTGTTGCTATATATTGTACTAGGGATATAATTCAAGCGTAGAAATAACTGGGACAAATTGGCAAATAAAATGTGTTAGTTTTATCTACAGTAACACGTTTTATTTGAGAACTATAATGGCTGAAAACTGAGAAATAATGATTTTTTTTTCTCATGCCCTTTAAAATGCACATAAAATAAATAATTAGCAAAAATACCACCCAAAGAAAGTCCAACTTGTGGTGAAAATAAAACCCATGTATAGATCATTTGGGTGTGAGTAGTGATAACGTTCTTGGTGAATTAGGGGAAAAAACCCTTAGAGGTGAAGTGGTTAAGAGTGTATTGCCATGTTGGGTCTTACGTTTAGGTACTCCACCAGTGAGTTGGGCACAGGGTGAGCCGCTGTTGCTCAAATTTCCCGCGGCGTTAAATCATACTTTCCCTCCTAGTCATAGCAACTTGGAAGGAGAAGTAATTCAGGGTCCAGCAAGCGCCGAATCCTTGAATTATCCTTATGTGCCCCACCCACTTTAGCATTACTGCTATAGCAGCGCCCAGCTTTGGTGCCGAAACCACATGCTTCGATGTTGGGGATAGTATACACTGTACCGTGTGCAGGGTGAAATGTGTGGAAAAGTAATATGAGGAGGGCACAATGTTAAATCTCTATCTCTGCAACTTCTCCCTTTCTTTTAACCTTGCAGTAGCTAAATACCTTCAACTTAGGGTCGTATGTGGGAGTTTGTTTCTGAGGGTAATACATGGATAGAATATTGCAGGTATACATTGGAACATTAGGTGTGTAAGGTTTATGATTTACAATGAATTGATAAAGCGTGTACTGAATGACATGTACCATTAATTTTAGCTGGGCCTACTAACCGCGGAATTATAATTATCAGATTGGGGTTTGAGTGACCAGTCTATAATATAACTAAAGATAATAATTTCCAATGTGTATTCAATGCCAATTTCTGTATTCCATATACACATTTACAACATATAGCTACCCTCTCAGTATATTTTACTGATGATCAATACATTTTGAGGTACAAAAGCAGCAACATTACAAGGTAGGCACGGATTGAGAAGAAGCCATTGAGAAGCGATATCACAGACACCCTTATAACCAGGGCTGTAGAGTCGGGGCAATTTTGGGCACCCGGAGTCGGAGTCATTGATTTCATAAATTGAGTCGGATGATTTTTGTACAAAATCCACAGCCGTTGAGTGTTAGACCAAGGAGTCAGAGTCATTTTAGGTACCCGGAGTCGGAGTTGGGAGTCGTGGTTTCATAAACTGAGGAGTCTGAAGATTTTTGTACCAACTCCACAGCCCTGCTTATAAATCGTGTTGTGGTGAGGTAGCTGGTTATGCAACTGTGAATACAGAAAGTGGCAACGGACTGAATACACATTGGAAGTGGATTTATAGTGTATATGGCGCTTGATTCACTAAGACCTGTTTGGTAAAGACTTCATCTGAGGTAAATGACCTCATGGAGAAAATAAAAATAAGTTTTTTAGCATTCACTAAGATTTTACACGTGCGGGTAGTAGCTCAGTAATTTACTGAAAAACACGACTTCAATTCACTAAGACCTGTTCGGTAATAAGTAGAAGCTGTGGAGTAGGACTTGTGGCCAGCTGTCTTCTGCTACAGTGATGTTCTCCCACTTCTGTGCAGTGACAGTAAAACAGTAAGAGGCAACCTGCAGCACCCCTTCTAGTCACTCTGAATCGGTCTATCAGTGTTTTTTTTTTTATAGCCTGAGTTTACATGAACTTTCCATAAACATAAGACGCATCATGCTTTGATGATTTCACCAGTTTCAGGAATCTAAGGGGTTAAAATCTAAAGGGCTGCCGGCGAAACCTCTTCTGTGCCAGCTCTCTTGTCTGCTGCCTGAGGGAGAGAAACTTGTCCCGCCCAGCAGTATATCAGCACCAATGAAGGGAGTAGCAGAACAGGGTGGCTCCTCCTATTGGCTGGCTCATTAGTCTATAACATTTTATCGAATGCTGAGTGTTGGATAGCAACAACTGTAGCCTGGAGATAAATACCTCCCATCTAACTTGTTTTTACCATATGCTCTAATCTTTGTGGATTGACATTCCTTGAGGTGTTTGCCACACAAATTTACCTGACTGGTTGTCAATTTCAGCTTGTCATACGGTAACAGCTTTAATGAATTAACATTTGGTAAATCCAGCAGTTCTGCTGTTTTCTGCATTACCGAATGCGGTTATGCTTAGTGAATTGAGCCCACGATGTTATGGGTGATTGCTGGAAGATTTGAGCTTTCTTATACACTGAATAGAGAACGGCAGGAGAAGACTGGTAATGTAACGAAAGAGAGAAAGTATCTGTGCACTTTGTGCTATTGCGGATTACAATCAGTATCTGTATGAGTGGGTATCCTTCATTTTGGTTATAAGGGTTTATAATAATAATAATATCCCCTACAAGCATGACCAAAGGTTGCATTCTGCAGCTCAAAGTTCTGAGTACCAGTCTAGCACACCTCCTTCATGTCTACAATATTACACTATACTGGCTCCTGTTTTTCTCCTTTCTTTTCTTTTTGCATTCCGGGACAACAAAGTCATAATCAACACTTAATAGCAAAAAAAGGAATTCCCCATGGAAATTTTCAGGTACATATATATGTGAAGAATAATAAAAATGTGGGTATGACTCCCATGAAGGACATCCAAAAGTAAGTCTTATTATTACAAACGTATACAGACAAAATTATATCAACTGCGTTCTCATGTGTTTGCATAAAAGATATACCTAAAAATTCAGAAGAATCACTCTCATATAACCACAGGTTTACAAAAGCGCTAAATGTTTAATGACTAGCATTATATATAATTTTAATCCAATAACAAAACAAGGCAGAGCATCCCATTAATAGTCATTTTCCACAGAACATGACCAGAAAAGTTTCATCGGATGGCTTTAACATTTTTTTGGGGATGTTCTCTGGAGATGATAAAAATATCTTGCAAGACAATGTTAAAGAAACCCAAAATTAGTAAGTGAACCATGATGGTCGTTTACGTTTTTGTTCTACTATCCGCTTCCCTTCGTCTTCTGCATGGGGCTTTTCATTCTCATACAGGAAGACTGTCTCCACTGTGGGAGAATTGAAGGGGCCACCTTCTTTAGCCTTTATTTCTTGTCTAATAAGGTGAGTTTCATGGCGAACCTTCTCATAGCAAAATCCACAAAGCCAATGTTTCAGTTTTAGGTGGCCACATTCTGGACACATATCAATGTTGTTCTGGAAAGGAAAAAATTGAGATGGTTATGGGAGAAGTGGCTTCAAACTACCAAAGATATTTAAATCCCTGTACAAAAATGTGTTCACAGCATTATAATGATTACAACCAAAACCAGCACAGTATACGGTAATTATAACAGCATTATAACAACAATTACAACCAAAACATAAAATGAAGTCCTAAAAGACAAACATATGAAATGCAATCTGCCTAGGCCTTTGATTTTGATATGTTAACAATGGATAGAGGACCTGAGGAAGCACCCATAGCAGTGCGAAACGTTGACCACTACCTTTCCCACCTTCCTGTATGACGCTACAATGCATTTGCTGCAAGGTTTTGTTTTTTTACACCAATGGATCTGTATTATAATGAATTGAATAAATAGATGTTTTAAGTCTGTGAGTGCATGGACTGGGACTGTCCTTTTGGTGGATTACACGTGGTACTACCTAATACCATTCAGCTGCACCAGAGTAACCAGCGCCAGGTGTTTCTCTTGACACTCTCTATTGAAGAATTAAAATGCAACCTAACCAACATTTTTTTTTTCCAATTCTAAATTGCATTAACAATATTCAAGAAAATATATCACAGCAAAGCTAACATCAAATTATAATAGACTTTAAAGGATACAATAAAATCAGATTTACTTACCTGGGGCTTTCTCCAGTCCCTAGAAGCCTATGTGTCTCTCGCACAGCTCCATTCTCTTCCAGTGTCCTGAGGTCCCCTGCGTAGCGGCCACCGACCTGGCATGTGCACCCCTTGTAGTACTTCTGCCCCCTGCACAGAACACTTCTGGCCAAGGGAGCGTTACAGAGAGCAGCACACAACCGCACATGCGCAGGAGCCATCGACTTAGATTCAGCAGCCGCTACAAAGAGGACCCAAGGAGACTGGCTGAGAGCAGAGTTGCAGCGAGGAACACAAGCCCATTTTTACCACTAAAATCATTCCTGTACACAGGACTGTTAGAGTGCGCTAATATAATCCTGAGAGATATAAATAATCAGGCAGCTAAATTAAAAAGCTATAGAATTGAGCTCATAGCCTGTAGTATCAAAGGCAGATCATTTAGCTCTATGCTATGACTTCAGCCATGGTGCCAGGCACCACATCAAAAGCAATTTTAATACAAAAGGCTGTGAGTTCAATTCTGGGGCTTTCTAATTTAGCTGCCTATTATTTACACGTCTCAGGATTACAACAGCACACTACCGCTGCCCTGTGTGCAAAAAATTTTTTTAGTGGCAAAAACAGGCTGCCTGTGTGTTTGAGGGAGACACAAAAGGAAGCAGTTAGAGCCAACCAAAAGCTGTCATGATGCAAATTCGCAATTCCAAAACGTATGTTTTCCATATTCTATACACATCATAACAGGGTAGTTAGAGTACAATTTTTTGCTATAGTGCCCCTTTAACCGTAAAAATAATTGCTAAAGAAACTGAGGGAAAATGTGCTTGACTAGCCAAGCAGGTCTCTAGACCTGAACCCTATTGAGCATCTGTGGGGCATCCCAAATGAAAGATGGAAGAGCGCAAGGTCTCAAACATCCAACAGCTTCTTCATGGAGGAAGAGGAATTCTAGTGGCAACCCATGAAACTCTAGTGAACTCCATGCCAACAGAGTTAAGGCAGGGCTGAAAAATAATAGTGGGCACACAAAACATTGACATGCTTCCCTCAGAGTTGTACTCACTTTTGTTGCCAGCTGATTAGACATTATCCACTTGCCGACCGCCCACAGCCGATGGGCGGCGGCAAAGTGGATGCCGAAAGGACCGCAATACGCCCATGGGCGTTGCGTCCTTTCGGCATGCCAGGGGAGAGATCACGTCACTGGTGACGCGCGCTTCCCCCGGCAACTGGCTCCGCCCACCCGCGACGACAACCCGCCGGCCGTTCGGAAGCGCCGGCGGGTTGTTAACCCCACGATCGCCGCTACAAAGTGTATAATACACTTTGTAATGTATACAAAGTGTATTATACCGGCTGCCTCCTTCCCTGGTGTTCCCAGTGTCCAAGGGACCACCAAGGCAGGCTGCAGCCACCCTAGTCTGCACCCAAACATTCAAGAAAATATATCACAGCAAAGCTAACATCAAATTATAATAGACTTTAAAGGATACAATAAAATCAGATTTACTTACCTGATCTCCCCCCCCTGCCTCCTGATCGCCCACAGCACCCCTTAGACCTCCCCCCCTGCCCACCCCCCAGACCACGGTTTGCACCCAATCACCCCCCTAATCACCCATCAATTACTCCCTGTCACTATCTGTCAACGCTATTTTTTTTTAGTCCCTAAACTGCCCCCTGGGGACTCTTGATCACCCCCCCACCCCTCAGATTCTCCCCTGACACCCCCCCCCCCCCCGTGTACTGTATGCATCTATCCTCCCTGATCACCTGTCAATCACCCATCAATCACCCCCTGTCACTTCCACCCATCAATCAGCCCCTAACCTGCCCCTTACGGGCAATCTGATCATCCACCCACACCATCAGATCGCCTGCAGAACCGCCGTCAGATCACCTCCCAAGTGCATTGTTTACATCTGTTCTCTCCTCTAAACACCCACTAATTACCCATCAATCACCCCGTCACTGCTACCCATCAGATTAGACCCCTTTCTGCCCCTAGGGCACCCAGTCACCCGCCCACACCCTCAGACCCCAGCCCTGATCACCTCGCCAGTGCATTGCTTGCATCTATTCCCCCCACTAATCACACCTTGAGACACCCATCAATCACCTCCTGTCACCCCCCTAGCACTCCTATCCATCAGATCAGGCCCAATACAACCTGTCATGTAAGAAGCCACCCTGCTTATGACTGGTTCTACAAAATTCGCCCCCTCATAGACCACCTGTCATCAAAATTTGCAGATGCTCATACCCCTGAACAGTCATTTTGAGACATTTGGTTTCCAGACTACTCACGGTTTTGGGCTCGTGAAATGCCAGGGCAGTATAGGAACCCCACAAGTGACCCCTTTTTAGAAAAAAAAAAAAAAAAAAAAAAAAAAAAAAAAGACACCCCAAGGTATTCTGTTAGGTGTATGACGAGTTCATAGAAGATTTTATTTTTTGTCACAAGTTAGCGGAGATTGATTTCTATTGTTTTTTTTTTTTTACAAAGTGTCAATTTACGCTAACTTGTGACAAAAAAAATAAAAATCTATGAACTGACCATACTCCTAACAGAATACCTTGGGGTGTCTTTCAAAAATGGGGTCACTTGTGGGGTTCCTATACTGCCCTGGCATTTTAGGGGCCCTAAACCGTGAGGAGTAGTCTACAATCCAAATGCCTCAAAATGACCTGTGAATAGGACGTTAGGCCCCTTAGCGCACCTAGGTTGCAAAAAAGTGTCGCACGTGGTATCGCCGTACTCAGAATAAGTAGTACAATGTGTTTTGGGGTGTATTTTTACACATACCCATGCTGAGTGGGAGAAATAGCTCTGTAAATGGACAAATGTGTGTAAAAAAAATAAAAAAATAAAAAGAATGTCATTTACAGAGATATTTCCCCCACCCAGCATGGGTATGTGTAAAAATACACCCCAAAACACATTATACTAATTCTGAGTACGGCGATACCACATGTGTGGCACTTTTTTGCACCCTAAATGCGCTAAGGGGCCCAAAGTCCAATGAGTACCTTTAGGATTTCACAGGTCATTTTGCGGCATTTGATTTCCAGACTACTCCTCACGGTTTAGGGCCCCTAAAATGCCAGGGCAGTATAGGAACCCCACAAATGACCCCATTTTAGAAAAAAAGACACCCAAAGGTATTCTGCTAGGAGTATGGTGAGTTCATAGAAGATTTTATTTGTCACAAGTTAGCGGAAAATGACACTTTGTGAAAAAAAAAAACCAATTAAATTCAATTTCCGCTTACTTGTGACAAAAAATAAAATCTTCTATGAACTCACCATACTCCTAACGGAATACCTTGGGGTGTCTTCTTTCTAAAATGGGGTCATTTGTGGGGTTCCTATACTGCCCTGGCATTTTAGGGGCCCTAAACCGTGAGGAGTAGTCTTGAAACCAAATGTCGCAAAATGACCTGTGAAATCCTAAAGGTACTCATTGGACTTTGGGCCCCTTAGCGCACTTAGGGTGCAAAAAAGTGCCACACATGTGGTATCGCCGTACTCAGGAGAAGTAGTATAATGTGTTTTGGGGTGTATTTTTACACATACCCATGCTGGGTGGGAGAAATATCTCTGTAAATGACAATTGTTTGATTTTTTTTTTTTTTTTTTTTTACACACAATTGTCCATTTACAGAGAGATTTCTCCCACCCAGCATAGGTATAATGTAAAAATACACCCCAAAACACATTATACTACTTCTCCTGAGTACGGCAATACCACATGTGTGGCACTTTTTTGCAGCCTAACCGCGCTAAGGGGCCCAAAGTCCAATGAGCACCTTTAGGCTTTACAGGGGTGCTTACGATTTAGCACCCCCCAAAATGCCAGGACAGTAAACACACCCCACAAATGATTGAGGGGCTCACATGTCCTGAGGAAGCGCTCGTTTGCTGAGTGCGAAACAGCTATCGACTGTTTTATCTTGCTTGTCCCTCTCTCTCCTGGCACCCTGTTGCTGTTGATGTTATACATCAGTTTTTAACCTGTTTACAATAAAGGTCAATTTTTACTGGATGTGCCCAGCCGCTTCTAACACCCCACAAATGACCCCATTTTGGAAAGTAGAGACTTCAAGGTATTCAGAGAGGAGCATAATGAGTCCGTGGCAGGTTTTTTTATTTGTCGCAAGTTAGAAGAAATGGAAAATTGTTTTTCTTTTTCAAAAAGTGTCATTTTCCGCTAACTTGTGACAAAAAATAAAATCTTCTATGAACTCACCATGCCTCTCAGTAAATACTTTTGGATGTCCTCTTTCCAAAATGGGGTCATTTGGGGGGTATTTATACTATCCTGAAATTTTAGCACCTCATGAAACATGACAGGTGGTCAGAAAAGTCAGAGATGCTTCAAAATGGGAAAATTCACTTTTGGCACCATAGTTTGTAAACGCTATAACTTTTACCCAAACCAATAAATATACACTGAATGGATTTTTTTTAAAATCAAAGACATGTAGCAGAATAAATTTGGACAAAAATGTATACAGATGTTTACTTTATTTGAAAAATGTCAGCACAGAAAGTAAAAAAAAAACAAAAAACATTTTGACAAAATTCATGTCTTTTTTGATGAATATAATAAAAACTACAACTCGCAGCAGCAATCAAATAGCACCAAAAGAAAGCTGTATTAGTGACAAAAAAAAGGAGGTAAAATTCGTTTAGGTGGTAGGTTGTATGACCGAGCAATAAACCGTGAAAGCTGCAGTGGTCTGAATGGAGAAAAAGGTTCTGGTCCTTAAGGGGTAGAAAGACTGTGGTCCTCAAGTGGTTAATGGCTGTGTGTTGAGTTATTTTGATAGGACAGCAAATTGTTATAAAAGCTTTGCACTATTTTACATTGTATCAATCCCATTAACCTCTTGACGACCAGCTAACGCCGATTGGCGTAAACTGGTCGTCTGCGGGTTACCATGGAAACGGCCACTCGATCGAGCGGCCTTTCCATGTCAGTTCACGGAGGGTGTCTCCGTGAACAGCCGGAGAGCCGCCGATAGCGGCTCGCCGGCAAAATGTAAACAGGCGGGGAAGAAATCCCCGCTGTTTACATGATACGGCGCTGCTGCGCAGCAGCGCCGTAAGTCAGATCGGCGATCCCCGGCCTCTGATTGGCCGGGGATCGCCGGCATATGATAGGCTGAAGCCTATCCCACAATGCGCAGGACGGCTATCCGTCCTGCGCAGCCCAGGAAGGGAGAGGGAGGTAAGGGGAGGGAGGAAGCGCACAAAACGCTGCAGAGGGGGGCTTTGAGGAGCCCCCCCGCTACCCACTAATGGCCGGCAGCGATCAGACCCCCCCAGCAGGACATCCCCCTAGTGGGGAAAAAAGGGGGGTAGTCTGATCGCCCTGCTGATCGGTGCTGCGGGCTGTAGAGCCCACGCAGCACCGATCAGTGAAAATTCCCCTGGTCGGCAAGTGGTTAAAAGGTATAATAAAATGTTTACAAAAACATGAGAGGTGTACTCACTTTTGTAAGATACTGTACCATTTCCCCAATACAATACTCAGACACCAAAGAAGAACATCTGCAAGTGCAGTACTAACAATATACAAAAATATTACAGTACTATTAACACAGCAGCTGTAGAAGTTCAGAAATATAAAATACTACCTTCACTTTTATAAGTTTATTAGGATTCCTTCGTCGGCAGCGATTCACTTCTATGGTTCTCCTAGATTTGGGTGCAGCCATCCAAAATATACTATCCAAAAAACTGGGCACATTATCAGACCGCTCATCATCACTGGCCTCAGGAATTGTTACTGGTGTCTGGATAGCTAAAGCTACAAAATGAGAAATGTAGCAATTAGACTTTCTGCAAAAATATTAAGACTGTACCACTTCTATACATTAAGGGCTAATTCACACTACAAGAGCTTTTTAAACGCTGGAGATTTTAAAAGCTCTTGCTAATGCAATGCTACTGGGGGATTTTTACAAAATCACAACACTCCAGTGTAAACACACTACTAGGATAACATTAGCAAGAGCTTTCAAAAATCAAAAGTGCTTAGAAAAACTCTGTAGTGTGAACAAGCCTGAAGAGCTGAAAGAGAACCCAAGCCAGGAACAAAAGGAATTTGCCAGTAAAAAGGAGCCCCTTAAAACACTAAAGGCGTGTACACACACACACACACACACACGCGATACTGCCGCAAACGACGGGCCTGTCAGACCCTCCCGCTGGGCGGACGTCCAGCCAACAGTAGCGCGTCTGAGCGGATCGTTCAGAAAGCCTTATCAGTCCGCCGACAGTGCGTACATGAACATCCGCCCAGCAGGGGGGGGGGGGGGGGGGGGTGTTAGTGTCTGACAGACCTGTTGTTGGCGGCAGCATCGCGTGTGTACACGCCTTTAAAAAGAACCAGAGACGAAGCACCCTCATGTATTTTATTACATTTATCAGTGGGAACATGACAGTAAATAGTACTAAATCTGCCTGTTAACAGCTCTGATAAGAATCCCCGACTGAGCATTCAGTCTAGGTTTGACCTGCAATCATTATAGCCGAGTCAGTCTTCTGTGAAGTCTTTTCAAGCCTGCCCCCTCCTGGCTCAGCTTTCCTGCTTTGCATACTCAGAGCTCTGATGACTGGGAGGAGCTGCTCCTGCCAAGAAAGAAGCTCTGAAACAATACACAAGTGTGACTGCTGTGTGCACTGACTGTGCAGTCATCATTATCTATGCAGTTTCTTTCCTATGAGAGACACTTCCTACAGGCAGCTGCACAGCATACCAGAATAATGAATGCACACAGATGAAAGGCTGCAGCAGCAGCCCTGCTTGTCTATAGTTTCAGAGCCTAGACAGCACATCCAGAACAGCTCATAACCTGGAAGCAGAATGGGTATGAGCCAGCAGCCATATTGGATTTTTCCTGGAGGAATAATGGATAAAAAAAAAAAAAACTCAAAAAAGGCACACCAGAGCAGTGAAATTATCAGGTAGAGCATTTATTATTTACAAGCTATTGACTGATATGTTTATTTTGTGTGAATTGTTCATCTCTGGTTCCCTTTAGGCTTCTTGCACACCAAGACGTTGTGTTAGGTGCCACGTTAAGGTCGCATAACGTGCACCTAACAACGTATGGTGCTGCAAAAGCCGACGGTAGAGTGAGCCGCGTTCGGCGGCTCGATTCCTATAATGTCTCCCAGAGTGGCGCTAATTGGCCAGCGGGACCACGTGATGCGGAGCGAGACACTCCGCATCACGTGGTCCCGCCGGCCAATCAGCTGCTGCCAGTGCAGTGAATATTTAGTAGCCATGTGCGCGGCTACTGTAGCTGGCTCTCCCCGCCTCCTCTCCGCCCCCCACTGCGCATGTGCAAACAGTCTAACGCGGCTATAGCCGCTCCAACGCCGTAGCATGCTGCACTTTGCACCGAACGTGAAGCATTACATGTAACGCAACGTGGGCTGTGTGAACAGCCCACTTGTGTTACATTGCTGTGCGTTGGGGGAGCGTTACAGGCGCACTAACGTGCGCCTGTAACGTCTTGGTGTGTAAGCAGCCTTAAAGGACTTACGAGGCCAAAACCAGTAAAAAAGGTAAAGTACCTGCATGTTCTTTAAATGCACGGAGGACGCCATCCGCGCCCTCCGTGCAGTTCCGCCGGGTCCCCTTAGTGACATCGTCCCTCCGGGTCGGGCTCTCCAGCCACTCCCAATATGGCCGCCGGAGCTGGCCATGCCGGCGCAGTCCGCATTGCCGCGAGTGTGGCTGCGCAGCTCTAGGGCCAACCCCTCCGAACCACGCACTATCGCGGCTTTCGGAGGGGCTGGCCCTAGAGCTGCGCAGCCGCACTCGCGGCAGTGCGGACTGCGCCGGCATGGCCAGCTCCGGCGGCCATATTGGGAGTGGCTGGAGAGCCCGACCCGGCCTGTGGGGTCGCGAGCGCACGGGGGGGGGGGGGGGGGGTGTGATGTCACTAAGGGGACCTGGGGGAACTGCACGGAGGTCGTCCTCCGTGCATTTAAAGAACATGCAGGTACTTTACCTTTTTTACTGGTTTTGGCCTCGTAAGTCCTTTAAGGGGACATGATGGGGGGCCCCAGGTTAATTCTGCCCAGTGCCCCTATTGACACTAGAACCAGCCCTGCCAGTCACATGTTTACTCTGTCAGCTTTTTCCAAACTCTTCAACATAGATTGCCTCTAATGCTCTGTTCACAGTGGGCATTGCGTTTCCTGTAAAAGCAGGAATGGAAAAATTGTGCTGCATGTGTTGCATCACATACAGGGAAGCATACAGTCAATGAAAAGTATGCTTCACCGTCACTGTTAACACGCGCATTATGCAACAGTGCAACACACTGCTTTGAAATGCTGTGTTCTGTAAGAAAGCACTTCACAAGCTGTACTGTTAATGTCACATAGGTCTTGCATTGCACCACTAAATTCTCCTTCATTTTATATATAAGGACCAATGGAAAAACTTGTTTTCCATACAAAATTACATCCTTAGCACACCAATAATTTCTAGTGTCTTCTTTATTAGTACAGTATAGCAAACACTGTTCTCATATATAAACCCAACCCGGTTTGCCCATCCAGATCAGACAAGGGGAAAAATGTCAACTGGTCTCCTCAACAACTTCCCAATTACACACTGAACAAGGGAGCACCAAATTTGAGGCTACGGGCAGATAAAAGGTCTGGCAAGGAGGAAGATGCTTTGCCTACACCCCCCTCTGCTTTGATAAGGGATATGGAGCTTTGACATAGTGTTACAAAGCCCTGAAGCTAGGCATCCATTATAAAAGTCTAATATTCTAGAAGATTAAAGGGCTGTGGAGTCGGTCCAAAAATCCACCGACTCCGACTCCTCAGTTTAGGATTCCACCGACTCCTCTAATTTGCATATTACAATTTTGTTGATTAAAAGTATGTAACATGAAATTCGTCTCTTAACTGCCAACGCTTAGGAATTTTACTGGACAACTGAAGTGAGAAGGATATGTAGACTACTATATTTATTCCCTTTAGACTAAAACTAGTCCTTGGTAAGAGTACTTGTAAAAGGTACAAACCGGAACAAAGAACATCTATCAGGCCCTAGGCAATGTAAGTGTGGGTACATGTAAGAATGATGTGCAGGTACTCTGCAGGGGAATGAGGAGATTGTAAACAGACAACACCTCTGTGTTCAATGTGCACAGCATTCTCAGTGGATTCCCTGCAGCTCTGTGGGGAGTGTAGATGTATAGTACTACTGTGTAACAAAGTAAACCTGAGACAGATGAAATTAAAGTTTTATACATACCTGGGGCTTCCTCCAGCCGCCTTCAGGATAATCAGTCCCTCGTTGTCCTCCTCCACCACCTGGATCTTCTGCTATGAGTCCAGGTACTTGAGCCAGTCGGGCGTAGTGCGCATGCACACACTCCGCCGCCAGGAGCATACTACACCTGTGCAGCACTATTGCGCAGGTGCAGAATGTTCCTGGCTGTGGGAGCGGCATGCGGCCGGACAGTGCTGACTGGCTGAATTACCAGGACTCATAGCAGAAGATCCGGGTGGTGGAGGACAGCGAGGGACTGATTAGCCTGAAGGGGGCTGGAGGAAGCCCCAGGTATGTATAAAACTTTACTTTTCATCCGTCTCAGTTAACCTTTAATTTGTAGTCACCAAACCAAATTTTAACAACATATCAAATTATTTGATTTCATCAGCAAAGGGAGTGCATACATTTGCATAAATCAGCATCAATGCAGAATTATTTCCATCTCGTTGACCATCTCTATTAGTGACACAGCTACACATCAGGCTTTATTCTTACAGCATAGATGTTATTTAGTATATATAAGAGATTCCTGTGTACACATCATATATACAGTCACAATCAGATATGTATATCTGACCTTAAAAATACGGGGACTGCTTTATTGAAGCAGCACAAGTAACTAATTCTGATTGGTTTATTTCATTTTTGTGGACTAAGCACAGCTATTACTGTATATATACACATTATTTTTAATGACTATTATCTGAGAAATAGAACATTTTATCATATTTTCTATTTTAATTACAGTTACAAATTCATTAGGAGTCGGAGTTGGTGCATTTTTTCTCCGACTCCAGGCACCCAAAATTGCCCGACTCCACAGCCCTGGAAGATTAGATGCTGAATTATATATTAAAGTGAACCTGTAATATAAAAAAAATAGATACAATAGAGGGAAGCAGCTGGACAATCCAGAAGCTTCCCAGATCATCCTGAATCCCACGGTTTCCATGCAGGGTCCCTCTAATCATATCCAAGCAGAGCTTTAGGGATATGTTCTCATGCCTGTGCTACCTTTTGCACTACTGCGCATGTCAAGCACTGACAACCGTTAGGACAGGACGGACAGCTGGCCGAGCGAGAGAGCGTGTGACCAGCAGGTGTGCGCGCGTGCAAGACCGGTGGGTGCCTGTGCGGCAGCGCACGTGACTGGCGGGTGCGTGAGCACGCGGTTATGACATACCTAGAGCCCGTTTTCAAACGGGCTTTGGTCACTAGTAATAATAATAATTAGAAAAACAACCACCATGTGAATACACTCTATCTTTGATAATGGAGAAATTGTTCCAGCATTCTTCATATCCCTCCAAGTCAACGTTTCTATTTCTAGCATGTGCAGAAAAGAACAGATCTGAAGGTCTTCTTGGCAACCAAATTTCAGCAAAGGTTTTCAACATTGAGCCTTTTCTTCTTAAAATTATAAAGCGTTATAGAATCAGAGCTCCTATAAGAGAATGAACAGAAGACCCTTTACCAGAGCTCTGCCACGCTCAGGAAAGAAATGCCCAAGATAAGGAATAAGATGTTACCCGGATGGAGCTGCACGCCAAGAGCTCGGCAAAGAGTCTCCTCAGCCCGCAGGCAGCACCTCCACAAAGCTTGGAAGACACCGCCAAACGGTCCTACGGGCAGCGCCATGTTTCCCTTGACCTCCCTGCTGTCACACCGTAGGACAAAAGGTGCATGCGCATTAACTTATTTGACTTTCCAGTCACAACATGGCCGCCACCAATATGCGCATAGCTGCATCCGTATCTACATTGCGCATGTGTACTTCTAAAGTACCCCGTCTTTTATTGCATTCCGTGATGTACTAAATTTGTACGCTTTGCAACAGCAGTGTGCCCAACAACACCGGCCATTCCTAAATCCGGTTATGCAACGTGCACCCTATTGCGTCAAAGGCAGATGATATGGACTTCATTTCCCAGCAAGCACCGCAGAGGACACAGCAGCAGTAACAGCCGTGATGTATTGAGTGACGTACGAGGCCCTCGCCGAGCTTCTCACAAAGAGGAGGAGCGGAGTAAAGATGGCGGAACGCGGCTACAGTTTCTCCCTGACCACTTTCAGGTGAGTGGGACACTAAAGCAGCCGCACAGCGCTGTGTGACCTGTAGCTATCCCCCCTTCATCCATCCAACGTGAGTGCAAGCTGCATGGCGTTACTGTGCCACCCTCCCCGGCTCCGCGCATCCCCAGGCGGCACTTTGCAGAGTCACCCTGCGCCTGCTCGGCCGTCCAATCACAGTGTGTGATGGAGACACAGGTAGCTAATGGCTGGGGATGGGGGGGACCTCCGTGACTAGTGACATGACATGTGTCCTGCGAGAGCCGCACCTCGTGTGACAGCGGCATCCCTGTAAGGAAGCCGATGCAGCCAGTATTGCGTCTTCACTGCCTGATCTATCCCAGTCTCTCCTGCCACTGTATGACAATGCGTGATCGGCTGTGACTATTCATTGTTCACCTATTCACCTTTTTTATTTTGAAAAATAAGGCCACTAAAGCTGGTCATACATATAGATTTGAGTTCCACCCAAGGTTTCAAAACGATCAAATTTTTTTTATAAAATAATTGATTCAGGAGGAATTTATTCCTACACTGCACATCTATTTCCAATAGATTCCAGCAGGGAATCTATTGACAATCTATCAAACTGCAAAGTTGCACTCTTCTGTGCAGTGCACTATAGGCCATCAGTCTGCCAATGCTCTTGCCCTGCCCCGATTGTGTTACATTTTCTGTCATGTCCAATTGATACTTTAGATTGATTTTTAGTCAAAATTGATCAAAAATCAATCGATTTGACATTAATCGATCTGACACGGGCATACACGGCTTGATAATGCGCCGGTATCGAGCCAGTGCGTCTGCGCGCGGGTGCGTGGATCGATTCCTGCTCGTCCCAGTGGGCACTTATCAGCGCTTTGTTTTTTGCATTGTCTGCCCGCGGGGATCGAGCGCGGTATCGATCCGGTGCGGTGATCGGACACGTTGGATATTAGCCAATTTTATGACAGCTCAGCTTACCTTTACATATGCTCAAAGTATTCAAAATATGTTGGCCCTCACACTACATGGAGGTGCTAAAATTGGCCAATCAAAATTGGATGTGTATGCTCCCTAAAGCTGGGCATACACTGCTTGTTTTTTTTTATTATCAATCGAGCTTTAGGGAGCATACACATCTGGTTTTGATTGGCCAATTTTAGCACCTCCATGTAGTGTGAGGGCCAACATATTTTGAATACTGTGAGCATATGTAAAGGTAAGCTGAGCTGTCATAAAATTGGCCAATTGGTTGGATGTGTGTAGCAGGCTTAAGGGTGCATCAACATATTTTGATATGTCAATTTTACCACTTCCATGTAGTTGAGAGCTTACCTACACAATCTGTTCATAGTATTCAATATTTGTTAGTCCTCATACTACATTAAGGTGGTAAAATTGGCCAATCAAAATTGGATTTGTGTATGAATGCTTAAAGCATGGCAGTGAGACTATAAGAAGAACCATGTGTGACTGCAAAGAGCCTGCCAAGTAAAGTATAACTGCACGGGCACTGGGGATGGCGACGACATAACATGAAATCGATCAGGAATCGTCCTGCGGTTAATGGTGGCCAACAGACTCTCTTCAATCAGATTTCATCAAAGAGAGATTTGTCTCTTGGTCGATTAGCTGCCAAAATTGCCGGATGTATGGTTACCTTAATACATGTTCCATGGGCTAAACCTGCCATCTCTGGTCAATACAGTAATCTGATAAATTATACTGAAGTAGCTAGGGTTCCAATTCTATACTGCCTATAATCTACATACAATTTGCATGCAAACCAGAGTCCTCATCTCATTGACCATCTCTAATTAGCAGTTAGGTCTTCGAAAATCCAGGCCTAGTTTGTTGGATTACACTAAACAGAAGTTTTACATATGCAATGTTGGTTTTTCTTTGTCCCATGGTCCTGGAAAACCTTAGAAACTAAAGCCTAGAGAGTTGCCCCTCAGCACTTACCATCAAATCAGATAGGAGTACAAAAAGTAGTGCATTAGAAGTATGCCATAATTATGTATTGTCAGTACATAAACAGGCATGACACAGCTTTTCAGCTTTCACTTTCACTCTTGCTAGATGGGAGGGGTAGGATTACACAAGGGGAATTTTGAAAGAACTGTATGCAGGCCTAGAGAGTGTTAATGCTTTATACAAGTTAACATTTCATTTGTGTCATTGTACATTTCAGTTTAAAAGGTGATCTGTCATAGTTGCATGCAAGATTTATATGAATTCTGTTGTGGCAGATAGTGATGGGCTGGGAAAATTAGGCTGATCATACACTGGTCGACAGATCCCTCTCCATTCATTATCTGATCAGAGAGGAGTGTATCTGCTTGAATCCCTTTTCACTGCATACAGATTTTCTATCAAATCTAGAATGAAAGGAAGCCTACCTTGCTGAAAATATGTGCACGCCTGCTGGGTCTTCCATCTAGGTGTATGGCCTGCTTTAGTTCAGAAACCAAAGATGTATTTTTTTTTTTGTTTAGGTTAAGTTAAATAAATAGACTTGACTTCAATACATAGGTGTTTGGTAAATTATTATTTTGGTGTGTTTTAAGGATACAGAAGAACTTATTAAATGTTACCCAAATTATCTAACTTTTTCTTCATGTTAAAGGTACCCTGAAACGGTGAAAAAAAACAAAATGAATCTGGACTTACCTAAGGCTTCCTCCAACAAGCCCCCCCCCCCCCCCCCGGTACTCTACGAGGTCCCTCAGTGTCCTCTGGGTCCCCTCCATGGTCCTGCTGGTGGCCCTGTAGCCTGGCGACTTCAGGTGAAGTCATGAGCAACTGCGCATGCGCGGCCCAGCCGTGCACCAGGCTTGAATGCACGCATTGCCATAAGCCTCCTGCGTATGCGCAGGTTTCCAAAGACTGAACTGCACAGGAGGCTTATGGCAACGTGAGCGTGATTGAGCTGGGTGGATGGGCAGGCCGCGCTTTTGCAGAAGATCCCAACTGACACGACTTAACCAGTTACCAGGGCTGATTGCGGCTGAACGGAGGCGTGAGGGACTCGGCGGTGCTTATGGGGCTGGAGGAAGCTCCGGGTAAATAACAAATCTTTAGTTTAATGCATCTCTTGTACGCTTTAAATCTAGTAGTGCATAAAGATATAGGTAAGACAAGTATTCCCACTTGGTGGTGTGATTCGACTTTGTTGGATTGTTCAAAGACTGAACAGTTTATGATTAGAGATGGTCAGTGAGATGGAAGTACTGGTAGATTTAGCTCGCATGGAGATTTCATGCAGTTTAAGTTTGGGCAAATCGATCAGCAGGAAGTGAATTAGAATCCAATCCAATCTAATTCAGTTTTAAGCTACGTACAATGTGCATGCAAGTTGGGATTAAAACTGGACTAAGAATAGAATATGAGAAGCTTCATCATTCCTATCACTTACCTTGTTGGGTGAGGTCTATTTTTGGGTAGTATTTACTGCTGGTTTTTAGTAATTTTTTCTTTCAGTATGTATTATTTTTAGCATTTTAGTTTGTTCTAAGAAAACATACAGTTTCTTCTTTGACTCAAATTTTTTTCCCCCCCAACTTAGTCCATCAGGAAAACTTGTACAGATTGAATATGCATTAGCCGCAGTAGCTGCAGGAGCACCATCTGTTGGTATCAAAGGTATGTTTATTTAATTACACTGCTTATCAGTAGCAGTAGGGTATTGTACCGTGTTAGCCATCAGAATACTTTTAAGTATACAATACTCCTGGTTCTAATGCTGGATACACACGGTGCGTTCGTGCACTCGATTTTCCCGTCGATTCCCGTCGATTCGTTTATTTCCAACATGTCCGATTTGGATTTCGATGGATCGTTAGGTCGATTCGGCATACTTTGCATGCGAATCGACCTAACGATCCATCGAAATCCAAATCGGACATGTTGGAAATAAACGAATCGACGGGAAAATCGAGTGCACGAACGCACCGTGTGTATCCAGCATAAGGGCCCTTTACCAGGAGCAATTGCTAGGCAATGAAGACTGTTGAACTCTCGCAACTGCTTGCTGCTGCCTGGCAACTGCTTCTTGTTGCCCTAGTGTGCCTATCACAGCAATCACAGCAAGGTAGGCTTCCTCAAAGTTGCATACTCTTCTTTTTTTAGAATATCAGAAATAGTATTATTTACACATATTATTGTAATTGAGTCGCTGTGTACTGTTGTAATGTATAGCAGAACAGACAGCCTTATAGGCCCAAATTTACTGCAGTGAGGGCTCACCACCACTTTTCTGGTAGCACCAGGGCTGTGGAGTTGGTACAAAAATCGTCCAACTCCTGAGTTTATGAAACCACCGACTCCAGGTACCCAAAAAATATTCTGACAGCTCAGCTCTCATTGTAACAGAACCGCACACATCCCCAACACAATTATAAGTTGTGAATGGGCTCATAGCTGCATGTTGCTGTATGATTATTACTCATTTTATAATGCGCTACAATGCTCATAGTGTAAACGACCCTTAGTTTGTTCCCATAGGAGCAAGATTGACTAGCATTAAAGTGTATTGTACATTTGATTTGTAAAATATCGGAAATATTTCCAATATTTTACTATGGCTAAACCTAACCCTACTCTCACACAGAACTTTTCCCTAATGGTGCTTAATCCTAAGATTACCCCCGTGCTACCTAGCCCTAAGACTTTCCCCTAGTGGTGCCTAAACCTACCCCCCTTCCTGGTGGTGCCTAACCCTAAATACCCATCCTAAAGCTAACCCCCCCCCCCCCTTTTCCGCAAAGCTGCGATATGCGACTATGAAGGTAACTTTCCTTATCCACAAGCTAATTTTTTTTCCACAAGCTTGTCTACGGAAATTGTCCCCTCTTGCCGCTAATTGGGTGCTGCCATGCGCCCAAATTTTCCTATCGTGCCGCAAAATGCAGCTTTCATTATAGGTGACTGTGGCGGCGCAGTTTTTCCCAAAAGGGCTTCTGCGCCCTTTTTTTTTTCTGCTTAGCTTTTTGAAGCATCCGTTTCCCCTTTGTCTGTTTATTCAATTTTTGCTAAGAAGGTAGTATATGTAGTAACTACATTTAGCTGCTCCAATGCACAAAACTTACCTCAAGAATTCTCTCTTTACTTATTTTTTACCTAGACTACAAAATGTTTTCAGAATTTTTTGAGCAAAAAAAATTGATTCAACCTCCTTATTGTTTTATGCCATATTTGCGATACTGTTTTGCTTGTGGAGTGTTTAAAGAGACTCCGAGACGTGCAACTCTTGTATTTACCCGGGGCTTCCTCCCGCCCCCGTAAACACGTCTAAGTCCCACGCAGTCCTCCCGTGGTCTGTCGTTCAGCCGCGGTGATCTCCGTTACCAGCCTTAGCTGATGCCAGTCAGGGTCGGACTGACGTCACTGAGGCTGGTAAAGGAGATCAGCGTGGCTGAACGGCAGACCGCTGGAGGACTGTGTGGGACTTAGACGTGTTTATGGGGGCGGGAGGAAGCCCCGGGTAAGTATAAAGCCCAATCTACACGATACGATTCTTTGTGCGATTCGATTACGATTCTATTTGCGATCCGATTAAATCTGACATGTCCGATCGGGATTCGATTTGCCATTGCAAAACAATGGCAAATCTAATTAAATAGAATCCCGATCGGACATGTCGGATTTAATCGTATCGTTAATCGAATCGCACAAAGAATCGTATCGTGTAGATGGGGCGTAAGGCCTCTTGCACACTGCAAGTGATTCAGATTCAGATTCCGCTTTTTAATCAGTTTTTACATCCAATTCAGATTCCGATTTGCAGTGTGCAGGGAGCAAACTGCAAATCGGAATCTGATTTGGATGTAAAAACTGATTAAAAAGCGGAATCTGAATCGCTTGCAGTGTGCAAGAGGCCTTACGCCCCATCTACACAATACGATTCTTTGTGCGATTCGATTACGATTCTATTTACGATACGATTAAATCCGACATGTCCGATCAGGATTCTATTTAATTAGATTTGCCATATAAAGGGTTGCTCGTTATCTTGTCTCTGAGCCTCTTTAAAAGGTTTATAGATGAGATGAAAACAGATAAGGTGATTCATGAGATAAGACAGATAAGGAGAGGTTATTCATAGGTTTTGTGAATCAATCCCAATAAAGCCTTGTACTTATGCTTGATGGTTCTCGCCACAGCTGTCTAGCGTTTGTACAGCGGTCCCGAGGGGTAGCTAAGAGGTCTCAGCAGCGTGCAGGCTGAGCTCATGATTCACTTCCTATGCCTGCTCTGTTTGGCACCACACAGTCAACGGAAAAGGTTATAAAGCAGAAGTAGTGAAGAGTGCATGCTGCACTTGAGAACTTCTTGTGTATTATGCTTTACATAAGATTTGCACTGTAGTATTTGGTTTTTTTATTCTTCTATAAGCTGAATTGTGCTGTTTTGTGTTTTTCAGCTGCAAATGGTGTAGTTTTGGCAACTGAGAAGAAACAGAAGTCAATTTTGTACGATGAGCAAAGTGTACATAAAGTGGAACGAATAACCAACCACATAGGCATGGTGTACAGTGGCATGGGACCAGACTACAGGTACCAAATGCTGGGACTTTAAATATAGATTAAAGAGAACCTAAACTGAGAGGGATATGGATGCTTCTTTTTAAACAATACCAGTTGCCTAGCAGCCCTGTTGATCTCTTTGGCTGCAGTAGTGTCTGAATCACAACCTGAAACAAGCATGCAGCTAATACAGTCTGACTTCAGTCAGAGCACCTGAGCTGCATGCTTTCGAATCTGCATGCAGATGTGCATAGCCAATACTAGTCAATGGGCCTGTTTCCTCTAGCCCAAAAAATCTGTGCGGTGTGCTGTGCAGAAAAAATCTGCACAGCAGAGCCATCAGAATTCTCACACTGCAAGGCTAATGTGCGATTCGCCTGTAATGTAATTAATAGGAAAATCGCATGCATTTCCTTCGTGCAAATTTTCCATGCGAATTCGCGTACGTTTTCGCGTAAAATTAATGTAGAAGCACACAGGCACTGACATGGTTAATTTCGCATACTTACAAAGATATGCAAAAATGCGTGCATTTTTGCATTAAAAATTGCATACAAACGCGTACGAATTTGCATCCGCATGCAAATTCATTTACGTGTCTTCCACAATGGAATCGCTCCGCACTAGTGGAAATGTAGCCTTAGAGACATAGGATCAGCAGGAGAGTCAGGCAACTGCTATTGTTTTAAAATAAAAAAATTCATATCCGCCTCAGTTTTGGTTCCCTTTAAAATATATGGAACATGTTAGGTTTGAATGTAATCCTTTTTACTTAAATTAGAAACTGAAAATGTTGTTAGGATGTATCGCAAATACACGTATTGCACCTGTTTGCTTAAAATGTATTGTAGATGAATGCTATTGTGAATCACTCTTTATCAAAGTTCTGGTTTAGCCACCCATTTTATTAATGCATAAAATTTGCTTTAATTGGCAAAGCACAATGTTTTGTGCACATCTAAACTTTTTTGCTATAATTTTAATACCCTGACCTGACTGGCTGCATCATGCTCAATTTTCTGTTGAGCAAACAGTGCATTTGTACTGGAAAGACAGTAATTTCATCATGACTATGTGAGGCAGTTGCGGAGAGGGCACAAGCCTGGTGTGTCCTCGGCTCATCTGACCTCTCCCTCCTCTTCCTTCTGCTGGTAAGAACCATTTGTGGTCAGCACTGTGGTTACTGCAGAGTTTTATAATCATCTGCTGAAGCTGCAGTCCTGGGCACAAGGAGTTAATATTTTGACATCGACTGGCATTTAGAGCTGCTCTCCAGCTGGGGAATAACCGGTCTCCTGCCATCTCCATGCTTGCTTACGCTTTGTTCTACTGGGCATGTGCCAGTGCAAAGAAGCTCATACTTGGAGGGAAAGTGAAGTTAAAAACAAGAGGGTCCCAAACAGCAGTGGTGGGCTCGAGGAGGATCTGAGGAGCCTCTGGACCATTCTAGAGGCTTCTCACTACTTGGGTAAGTATCTTTTTTTTTAGACAAAAAAAGCAACAAGTTTGCTTTAAAAGTATTTCACAAACAAAAAAAATCAATTCTATATTCAACCAATTTCCAGTGGAATGCAAATAGATACAGTGGTTTGCAAAAGTATTCATATTACTGCCACAAACCTGAATCCATTTTATTGGAATTTCACGTAAGAGACCCATACAAAGTGGTGTTCACGTGAGAAGTGAAACTAAAATCATGCATGATTACAAACCATTTTTTTTTTTACAAATGAATAACTGCAAAAGTATTGACCCGAGTATAAGCCGAGGGTAGGAATTGAAACACCTGTCAAACGTGTCCATATGGCACCTTAGTGTTTCACATATTGTATCTTGTTTCTAACTACAGTCGGTTTTGTGCAATCACTTCTTTCAACCGAAGTGTAGTTCTAATTTTTTTTTTAAATTTTTTTTTTTTTTTTTTTTTTTTTTTTTTTTTTTGCATTTTAGAATTTAGCAGAACTTTAGCAAGAAAACATTGACAGTAGTGAAATACTGTCCTTCCTGATGTACTCTCCACCAGTGATAAACAATAAAAGATGCATTGAGAAAGCTAATGATTTGGACAGCCAATGGAGGCAAAATCTAATGTTGTTGGAGGGAAAGCAGTGAGAGCAGGGAGGACTAAATAGGGTTCTGCAGCTAATGAGATACAGCTGCTTAGCATGTGAGCGGTATGCTCAGCTATTAAACCCCTCCTCCGCTCCCGCTGAACCAGCAGCATATGTGCAAATGGCTATCCGCTGTCAGCCCTCCCCCCGAGTATCACCCGTGATGTGCACTTTGTTCGCCCAAGTGGTGCTTATAGATACCTCTCCCCAAGTGTCCCGGCATTTACAGAGCCCAGCACGGTGGATCGTTTAATGTTGCTGATTACCGCGGCCAGTATACATCTTCCTCTTCGCTATCGGTCTCCTCTCTATGACATCGTGCAGTGGTGCACGTAATGTGGGCGTATGGCTGCAGGGGGATGGCTATTTGCACATATGCTGCTGCTTCAGCGGGAGGGGGGACACATGCCAAGGACACGCAGGCAGGAGTTTAATTACTGATCATATGGCTCCAGCGGTTAAATGTATGGGGAGGGACAGACCGACACACTGCTCTGTGAGGATTCATGCCATGTTTGCAGCGTGACTCGTATATAAGCCGAGACCCCCACTTTTGGGCCACTTTTTTTGGCCTCAAAAACTCGGCTTATACACGAGTGTATACGGTATTCAGCCCCCTTTGGTCTGAGTGCAGTCAGTTGCCCATAGACATGAGTCTACAGGCACCTGTGTGTAATCTAATGTCAGTACAAATACAGCTGCTCTGTGAGGGTCTCAGAGGTTGTCTAAGAGAATATTGGGAGTAACACCATGAAGTCCAAAGAACATACCAGACAGGTCAGGGATAAAGTTATTGGGAAATTTTAAAGCATTCTTAGGCTACAAAAAGATTTCCAAAGCCTTGAAAATCCCATGGAGCACTGCTCAAGCGATCATTCAGAAATGGGAGTATGGCACAACTGTAAACCTACCAAGACAAGGCCGTCCACCTAAACTCACAGGCCGAACAAGAGCGCTGATTAGAAATGCAGTCAAGAGGCCCATAGTGACTCTGGACGAGCTGCAGAGATCTACAGCTCAGGTGGGGGAATCAGTCCATAGGACAGCTAAGTCGTGCACTGCACAAAGTTGGCCTTTATGGAAGAGTGGCAAGAAGAAAGCTATTGTTAAAAGAAAAGCATAAGGAGTCCCATTTGCAGTTTGTCACAAGCCATGTGGGGGACACAGCAAACATGTCGAAGAAGGTGCTCTGGTCAGATGAGACCAAAATGGAACTTTTTGGCCAAAATGCAAAACGCTATGTGTGGCGGAAAACGAACACTGCACGTCACTCTGAGCACCGCATCCCCACTGTCAAATATGGTGGTGGCAGCATCATGCTCTGGGGGTGCTTCTCTTCAGCAGGGACCGGGAAGCTGGTCAGAGTTGATGGGAAGATGGATGGAGCCAAATACAGGGCAATCTTGAAAGAAAACCTCTTGGAGTCTGCAAAAAAAAAAACTTGAGACTGGGGCGAAGGTTAACCTTCCAGCAGGACAACGATCCTAAACATAAAGCCAGGGTAACAATGGAATGGTTTTAAAACAAAACTTATCCATGTGTTAGAATGGCCCAGTCAAAGTCCAGATCTAAATCCAATCGAGAATCTGTGGCAAGATTTGAAAACTGCTGTTCACAAACTCTGTCTATCTAATCTCACTGAGCTGGAGCTGTTTTGCAAATACGAATGGGCAAGGATTTCAGTCTCTAGATGTGCAAAGCTGGTAGAGACCCTAAAAGACTGGCAGCTGTAATTGCAGCAAAAGGTGGTTCTACAAAGTATTGACTCGGGGCTGAATAATTATGCACACCCCACTTTGCAGTTTTTTTTTTTTTTTTTTTGTAAATGTGGAATCATGTATGATTTTCGTTCTACTTTTCACATGTACACCACTTTGTATTGGTCTTTCACGTGGAATTCCAATAAAATTGATGTTTTTGGCAGTAATATGGCAAAATGTAGGAAACTTCAAGGGGGCCGAATACTTTTGCAAACCACTGTATGCAGAGATTAACCACTTCAGCCTACAGTGTCGAAAATCATATGCATCCAAGCAAAGTTCACCTACCATTCATTCGCCAATAACTTTATCGCTACTTATCACAGTTAATTGATCTATATCTTGTTTTTTCCGCCACTAATTAAGCTTTCTTTGGGTGGTACATTTTGCTAAGAATTATTTTTTTCTAAATTTTACCAGGAAGATTAAGAAAGAAATAGAAAAAAAAATCATTTCTCAGTTTTTGGCCATTATAGGTTAAAATTAATGCTACTGTAATTAAAACTGATGCATTTTATTTGCCCATTTGTCCTGGTTATTACACCGTTTAAATGTCCCTATCACAATTTAGGGCGCTGATATTTTATTTAGAAATGTGCATTTTTTTAAACTTTTTTTACGAGTTTATAATTTTAAAAAATATGATACTCTTGACATGTATATTTAAAAAGTTCAGACCCTTAGGTAACTTATGATTTTTTTTTTATTGTAATTTTATTATTTGTTTTATTAAAAAAATGTATTTGGGTAATTTTTGGTGTGGGAGGGAAACATAATTTTAAATGTAATATAATGTAATGTAAAAAATGTATGTGGGTGTAATTTACTATTTGGCCACAGTCAAAGTCCTTGATGCGTACGATCACGATGCCAGGAACTATAAGGAGGCTGTAAATTTTTTTTTTTTTTTTTCCAGAAATCCCGCGCTCTCTGATTAGAAAGCATCGTTTTTTCTGCAGGGGACTTAGATCGGTGAATGGGAATTATATTCCCATTCACTGATCGGGGAGGTAACGGCAGGAGCGCGCGCGATCACGTGCCTCAGGCAGCGGCAGCTGCACAGTCTATCTGGACAGATATATCCGTCCAGATAGACTTAAATGGTTAATGACCTGCAGATATCACTGAACTACATGCGAATATTCACATAATACCAACAAACTGAGAACAATTTTGGGCAGATATAAAATAAAAGCCCACTTCCAGCAATAAAATTAATTAGGCAGAATGTTCTCACCCCTGAAACAGTATAATTGTACGGGTGGACACGCTGCTTGTAGTAATCTATGAAACCAAAAGGTGGTTGTAATGCATGGGGTGGATGCAGCTGTGTCTGCAGCAGCTGAATCCATTCCGTGCAATGCTTGAGCCACAGCAAGTTGCCACCCACCTGACAAGGGTAAGTGGGATGGGGTGTGTGGTGGTTGCAGCGGTGGACATGTGGCAATCGGGTGGCCGCAGATTCTTTAAAAGAATCTGGGGATTACTGGTTGGGCAGAATGTCCTTCCCCTAAAACCTTAAACAGAAATTACAATACACAGAGTTCCTTCAAAATACAGTAGAGTCCCTTCATAGTAAACTCCAAGGGGCCAGACAAAGTACTTTACTATATCAGAAATGGTCATAAAATATGCTAGAACTGGATATTTATTCAGTCAATAATTGGGAGTAATTTTTTAGTTACTATGCTTTAGCAAGCGCGCACAGTGTCTAAGCTAGATCAAAATGCACAGTGCTCAATACGCAGGAATTTGCATGCAATAATTACACATAGCTTGGGGCTTGTAACACGGCGGGTAGTGGCGCATCGGCGGCGGTGATCGATCACAACACACAGCTAGCAAAGTGCTAGCTGCGTGTTTTTAGAAAAAAATTGTGAAAATCGGCCCATTAGGGCCTGAGCAATCCACTGCGGCAGTAATGGATAAGCTGAGCTCGTCATTACCGCCAAGTTGGTTAATGCAGGTATAGTGGTGATGGTGTGCTTCTCTGTCCACATTTTTGTGCAGATGATACTGTAGAGTTGCAGCCATGAACCAGCAAGTCACAGATGACAGGCAATTCCTTCATTAATCACACAGCGGTTTACACATGAAGCTTAGGTCTCACTGGTTGGTGCTTTCGAGGTAATCCACGCAGGCCCAGGGTAGTGTTCAGGTAGCGAACAAGTAGCTGTCAGCCTGCCCACCGAAAATGGCTCATGAGACTCTGACCAATGTATGACGCATGCCGGATACAGAATACCGAAGTGGCCAAAAATTACTATACCAGGCGGTAATCCCATATACTTAGAATGGGGATTGGCCGGAACCTGGACACACCGGTTTCTATACCTGCATGTTTACTATAACGAGATTATACTGTAATATGCAGAATCCCTTTATAATAACTTCCAGAACTACATGAAAACCAATAATGTTGCATCTGGTGCTATATCAAGGTGCTAGCGATATGCATAGGCAGGTTTTTTTTTTTTTTTTTTTTTTTTGTTTGTTTGCAATTGAATTAGGCCCCAAGTCTTATAAGCATCTAGTGTGGGTTTCTTTCATGTTCTTTACATCTGTTAATGCATTTTTGTACTCCTTCACCAGAGTCCTTGTTCGAAGAGCCAGGAAACTAGCTCAGCAATACTGCCTTGTTTATCAGGAACCTATTCCAACAGCACAGCTAGTACAGAGAGTTGCATCTGTCATGCAGGAGTATACACAGTCTGGGTAAGGTTTATCAGTTACTTCTAGCCTTTATATGTGAAATGATCATTCTGTTAAATTTATTGTGAGCCCTTGCAATCAATAAAATACTAGCAATATGGGAAATCCATGTCTGAAAACAAGGTTTAAATGATAGCTTATTATTTTGTTGCACCGTATTACGTCCTGAGCTAAATTATCTACAGTAAATGTTTGTTCACTCATATACAACTGACATTTTTAGCAGCACTTTAGAGTTTCTTAACCACTTGTGTACCTGGCATCTCTGGCTCTTTTTTTTAGGACCAGAGCCTTTTTATTTTTTAAATGAGGTGTGATCACTGTAATTGGCTCACAGTGATCACGAGGTCAGGGCCAATTAGATTGGCTCCTGACCAACATACGGAGCTCTGCTGTCAGCAGGGCAGCAGAGTAAGCAGGCTTCCGTTTTGCTGGATGAGCGAGAGTAACAGGAATGGCGGGAGCATGCAAATGCAGAAATTGCAGGAATGCAGGAATTTTACCACCTTCATGTAGTATGAGGTCCAACAGATTTAAATACCATGAACAGATCAACTCTCACAATACACAGAGGTGGTAAAATCGGTTTGTGATTAGCCAATCAAAATTGAATGTGTGTACCAGGCTTTAATCCTGGTTCGCACAATCAGTTTTGATTGGCCAATGATTGCCCAATTTTATTACTTCCACGTAGTATAAGAGCTTACCTGCACAATCTTTTAAATAGTATTCAAAGTCTGTTGGTCCTCATTCTACATCGGGGATGTCAAACTCCAGTCCTCAAGGGCCGAGGTTCACACTTTTTTGGGCACAGTTCAAATTATTTGATGTGACTGAATTGGGAAAGGTGTGGTTCCTCTAGCAGAACACATTTCTCTATTTCTCAGCCCATCCTAAACATCATTACCTGGGAACTCGGTTATGTTTTATTGGTAAGACACCACTTGTCACACCTGTGTGGTAATATGAATTTGTGTGCTTCACAACAATTTAAACATTAAAGAACTATGTTTTGACTTGTGACATTATATTGTACTTCTTTTTATTTCTTTTACTTTGAGTAATTGCTAATTTTTCTATTTGCAGTGGTGTACGTCCATTTGGAGTCTCATTATTAATTGCAGGCTGGGATGAGGACCGACCATATTTATTCCAATCAGATCCTTCTGTATGTACCATGAGTTTGTTATGTATTATGTTTAAAAATGTCATGTTGCTAGTATGTAAAAGTATTGGATACCTTAACACCTTAAAAAGAAAGCAGAGACAACGGGAACCCAAATAGCGTACGGTAATCTTATTAAAAAAAGAGGAAAAATGTGTTATGACAAAAGGTTACTCATAAAGGTGGGTTGCATAAGGGGCAACTGACCACTTGAAGCAGCTGGAGATGTATAACCCGACTTGGATGCGGTTTCTCGCTGAGAGCACTGAGGGGCTCTCATTACTTTGGCTGCTTAACCCTTTGGCACTGTAATTGGCCTAAGGAAGTGCTCAGACCCATGCAAAGCATTACCTGTGCTAATAAAACTTACTTATGAGACTACTAAAGTCTTGAGGGACTCCCAATCTACCATAGTCCTATATGTCCATTGTAGTCTAGGGCCAACTTTTAGTGGGAAGCCTATTAAAATGTATGTTTTTGAAATGTGGGAGGATACCGGATTTCCTGTAGAAAACCCAAGCAGACATGGGCACAACATACAAACTCTGTGCAGTTAGTTCCCAGGCTGGGAATCGAACAGGGGAACCAGTAGTGCAAAGTAACATTCAAGTTGCTGAGAGCTGCTTTTGTCTGAGTAGTATTTCCAATACAGTTCTGATTAGGAATCATAGTGTATTATTTCAGCAGTGATGCACTGGGAGATATCTTGGAGCTCACGCCAACCTGAATTATCGCAAATACTTTGTTTTAAGAAAGCAAACTTTTGCTTTCCATAGTGTATTAAGAAACCGTGTAATGTGTTGCCAGCATAGATCGATCTATGCCGAATACCAACATACAATACCAAATTTCAGTAACTCTCTGTAAGGTTCTAAATCTCAAATGTATGTAAATGCAGTAATGCACTGTAAATTCTGTTATTGCTTCTCCTTCCATTCCAGCTTTCTCAATATACCTGCATAATTAGTTACAGTAGACAGCTTTTGTAAACAAAAACACATGGTTGACCTGGCAGATCCGTGTAATTTTTACATTTTTGGCATAAATGAAAAGTACAAAATTCAAACCAGCATAAATATGAACGAACTCCACCCAATTTGTTTAGCCGGCTCTGAATCTGTGGCCAAATGTACTTTGCCTGTCAGATCTGTCTATGTACTCCAGTTTAATCAATGGAAATTTTTCTCACCATCTTTGTGTATGATTATGATTCTATACATTACAGAAACTATGCACTAGTATAAATGGTCTGTATTGTTCAGTGTTCCCAAAAGATGTGTATGAGACATGTATGATTGGAAAGACTTCCCAGTAGCCTCTTCTTTCCCTAGGGGAGTTAGCTGGACTTCTTTCAGTTATAGGAAGTCTTCTCCCACTAAATCTTTTTGCAATGTAGAAAAAAAAAAAAAAGTATTTCGTATGGTCCCACACTAGCTACAGTCTAGGCCAAGGGTGAGTGCTAGGGATGATCAAATGTATGCACATTTTATGTAAATATATACAGTTTGAGAATGGACCAATCAATTTAAACCCAGGTTTAAATTGGTCCATTTTCAAACTGCATAGATTTGCATAATCATTTGCATTATTTCAGTAGCATTTGCATCATCCCTAGCGAGTGTTTTAAACTGGAAGGTAGATAACGCCACCAATTAATGCATCTAGTGAATAGGCTAATATGCACTCCGAATCAGAAGACGTCACATAACATCAATATTCCAATGTTTGAGGGTCATGGAGGACCCCTCAATCAATCTAGGAAGATGTTGCATATATGGATCTAGGCAAGGGCTGTTGTACTAGCATAGCAGCAGCAGTCGCACGCATGGAGCACATTGCTGGATGCAAGTTCTGAAGCCCTTGGGCTACCCCAAGGGCTTCAGAACTTGCATCCAGCAATGTGCTCCATGCGTGCGACTGCTGCTGCTATGCTAGTACAACAGCCCTTGCCTGGATCCATATATGCACCCAGACTTAGGGCTGGTGCACACCAGAGCGGTTCTGGAGCGTTTTTAAAACGCTTGCAGGGGGAAAATCGCTCGGCTAATGAAAGTGAATGGGATGGTGCACACCAGAGCAGGTCATTTTTTCCACGAACGCAAACTCGGCGGGCTGCAGCATTTTTTACATTTCTGAGGCGTTTCTGCCTCGTTGTTAAAGTATAGGGAAGTGGAAAACCGCTCTGAAAAACGCTAGAACAAAGCGGTTTTCCAGGCGTTTTTGTAACAGAAGCTGTTCAGTAACAGGTTTTACTGTAACAATATTTGTAATGTGCACTGGCCCTTACAGATTACCCAGAAAGCTCATGGCGAACTAGAACTCCTAGAAGTGTGTAAGGCACTACAAAGGTCCCCATAGAGCCACATTAATCCATGTCATGCACTGATGAGGATCAACCAATCTGAGACGGTCTATGTATGTTGGATTATTGTGGCTCTGTACAATTAACAAGCTGACACATCATTGCATTCCAGTGGTTCTGGAGGTGTGGTTTTCTTACAGGGACAACAAGGGATGATTTTCATATTCAGCAATGACGCATTGTGGGAGACTGCATATGCTCACTCCAATCTGAATAATGGCACATACCTTCTGTTTTAAAGGATACCCCAACTGAAATGTGACCTAATGAGATAGACATGTGTATGTACAGTGCCTAGCACACAAATAACTATGCTGTGTTCCTTTTTTTCTTTTTCTGCCTGAAAGAGTTAAATGGAAGGTATGCATGTGGCTGACTCAGACAGGAAGTGACTACGGTGTGACCCTCACTGATAAGAAATTCCAACTATAAAACACTTTTCTAGCAGAAAATGGCTTCTGAGAGCAAGAAAGAGATAAAAAAGGGGAATTTCTTATCAGTGAGGGTCACACTGTAGTCACTTCCTGTCTGAGTCAGCCACTTACTTACCTGATATTTAACTCTTTCAGGCAGAGAAAGGAAAAAAAGGAACACAGCATAGCTATTTGTGTGCTAGGCACTGTACATACACATGTCTATCTCATCATGTCACATTTCAGTTGGGGTATCCTTTAAAGGCAAACTTTTTGTTTTGCGTAACGATTTGGTAAGAACGCTTTTTGGTCCTTTGTAGCCTCTTTAACACTGTTAGGAGTCCTAGTTCACCATGAACTTGCTGGGTAATCTGTAACACGTTAGCTGAATAAAGATTTCTTACTAGTTTTTAATTGCCTTTTTTTTACTGTTTTTAAAATGGATTAAAACATCAACAGGTAGTGTGATATTGGCTCATAACAGACAGGTGTGGTTTTTGGGAATAATGTATTATGTGGTGCACTTGAAAATGCATAGTTAACCCTATCCCCTCATTTCAGGGGCTCAATAGTAATTGGACAATTGATTCAAAGGCTATTTTATGGGCAGGTGTGGGCAAGTCCGTAGTTGTGTCATTAAGCAGATAAAAGGCCTGGGGTTGATTTAAGGTGTGGTGCTTGCATGTGGAAAATTTTGCTGTGAACAGACAGCGTGCAGTCAAAGGAGCTCTCCATGCAGGTAAAAAAAAAAAACATCCTTAAAGGGACACTTAAGCCAGGAAGAAAAAATGAGTTTTACTCACCTGGGGCTTCTACCAGCCCCCTGCAGCAGTCCTGTGCCCTCGCAGCCACTCACTAATCCTCTGGTCCCCCGCTGCCAGCTAGTTTCGTTTTTGCCGACAGGCCCGTCAGGACTGGCCATGCGTAGCTTTTTCTGCATTCCAGACTGTAATTGGCGCTATTGCGGGCCGCAACGCGTACAAAATACGCGTTGCCGCATTACGCACGCATAGATATGCGACAACGCGTATTTTTGTACGCGTTGTGGCCCGCAATAGCGTTAATTACAGTCGTGAATGCGGAAAAAGCTACGCATGGCCAGTCCTGACGGGCCTGTCGGCAAAAACGAAACTAGCTGGCAGCGGGGGACCAGAGGATTAGTGAGTGGCTGCGAGGGCACAGGACTGCTGCAGGGGGCTGGTAGAAGCCCCAGGTGAGTAAAACTCATTTTTTTTTTTTTCTGGCTTAAAGAGACTCTGTAACAATAAAAAGATCCCCTGGGGGGTACTCACCTCGGGTGGGGGAAGCCTCCGGATCCTAATGAGGCTTCCCACGCCGTCCTCTGTCCCACGGGGGTCTCTCCGCAGCCCTCCGAACAGCCGGCGACTGTGCCGACTGTCATTTCAATATTTACCTTTGCTGGCTCCAGCGGGGGCGCTGTGGCGGCTTTCCATTCCGAACTACACGGAAATACCCGATCTCATTCGGGTCCGCTCTACTGCGCAGGCGCAGGAAACTTGCGCCTGCGCAGTAGAGCGGACCCGACGGCGATCGGGTATTTCCGTGTAGTTCGGAGCCGACAGCCGTCAGAGCGCCTGCGCAGGAGCCAGGAAGGTAAATAATGACGTCACCGCTGCCCGGACTCCACGGAGGGCTGCAGCGAGACCCCTGACGGATGGAGGACGGCGTGGGAAGCCTAATTAGGATCCGGAGGCTTCCCCCACCCGAGGTGAGTACCCCCCAGGGGATCTTTTTATGTTACAGTTCCTCTTTAAGGTTCACTTTAAAGGACGTTCGAGGCGAAAAAAAAAAAAAGCCTGAGATAACCAATTGTATCTATCCTTCTCTTTCTAAAAATGACTTTTAAAGTTATCCCGCAGTTTTATTTTATGTTTCAATCAACTTTTTAAGCTTTTACTGTTTCATGGCCTTTTCTCAATGACTCATTAATTGAAGTATGCCTGGGCTAAAATATATGAACTATTGACCTCTTTCCTGCTCTTAGAAGCCATTTACTGCCACAAAAGTGTTTTATGGCTGCAATTCCTCATCAGTGATGGTTACGCTAGAGTCCGACCCGGTCCCAACCCGGACAGGAACTGCCACTTACATACCTGATTTTTAATTTTTTCAGGCAGAGAAAGAAAAAAAGGAACATAGCCTAGTTATTTGTGTACTAGGCACTGTACATACATGTCTATCTCATCATGTCACATGTCACCTCATGAGTCCTTTAAGGTGTACCTGGAATGGGATAACATAAAAAATAATATATACCTGGGGCTTCCTTTAGCCCCCCTCCAGGTTGATTGCTCTCACTCTGTCATCCTCCTCATTCGTCCACAACTGGACCCGGTAAGTCCTCCAGTTGGCGCAGGTACAGTCTGGCCACGTGTGGCGACCCAGCTTCTGTTGCCGGGATCTTGAACGCTCCCGGCCACATGAATGCGGCGAGAGCGCATGGCTAGGTCACGCATGCGCAGTTGACCCTGGACCGGAGGACTTTCCAGGCCCAATTGCAGAATGAGGAGGCGGAGGATGGCATGGGAGCAGTAAGCCTGGAGAGGGCTGGAAGGGAAGCCCAGGCATGTATACCTTTTTTTGTTTTATCACCAGGTAGGATCAGGTAGCCGCCATCCATGCCGCTCTCCGCTGCTTCTGTGCCCTGCAGTTTAGTTTAATTTTCGTGACCCCCTAAGGATCACGACGCTGGAAGAAGCTGCTCTCATTGAGCAGCGTGCAAGGAGGTTGGGGGTGCAGCCAGGGGGAGAGAGAGCTTGCCCAATGGCAGATTTGGAAGGCCTGCAGGAATGCCTACGGGAGTTTAAGCAGGCAATAACTCATTCCTCCCTTACCCTCCGGAATAACGACAATCCTTGGTTAAAGAGTACCTTTCTTCACACAAATGGCTCTCTTTTGGTTGTCTGATTGCTGCTGTGATTGGCATTTTTTTTGTTTTTTTTTTTAATTAAAACGTGATTGTATTTCATATCTCTCTTCCCCCCCCCCCCCCAAAAAAAAAATGGCCATACATACATACATACATACATACATACATACATACATACATACATACATACATACATACATACATACATACATACATATATGCCTATGATGGAGATCAGATTGTGAGCCCCTCAAAGGGACAGTTGCGTTACAAGGAAGGCTGTTGTTTGTACTGGGCTGCGCTAGATCACAGTGCTGTACACTTTGTTTTTTTTTTTTTTTTAATATTTGTAATTAACATCTTGCTAGCTCTGATTGCGGGCTGGCAGGCTGATCTCTGTCCCCTGCTGCGTGCAGTGCAGGGAACGTGCGCTCGAGTGAGCACTTTTTCCCTGCAAATATCGCCTCTTGTGAGATGACACCGATTTGGCTTGACTGAGGAGCAAGGAAGCCACTCTTCGGCAGCCAATCGGCGTGAGGCGGTCGCAGAGTGGTTAAAGCTGAAAGTCTGGACTCCAAATGAATCTGTGTTGTTTCATTGAAAATTCATTGTGGATATGTACAGAACCAAAATTAGAGAAAAAAAGTTCTGTCCAAATATTTATGGCCCTTACTGTATATTGTGGTTTGTGTCACTAAATTACAGTATTGTATTGTTTTTTCATAGCCTTTTGTTTTTACTTTTTCAGGGAGCATATTTTGCATGGAAAGCTACAGCAATGGGCAAGAACTATGTAAATGGGAAAACTTTCCTAGAAAAAAGGTAAATGTTCTAAAAATGTGTGTTTTGGGTTTTAGGCCCTGTTTACACGTAATCAGTTGCTCTCAGTTATAACTGAAACGTCAACTAATTTTAAAAGTAATGCCCATGTTTTCCTATGGCACAGTTCACACTTAACGCATTTTAACTGAAATCTTTTTTTACAATGCACTGCTATGGAAAAAACGCATACTAAAGCGTACCAACTGATTAAGTGTAAATGGTCCCTTAGGGTAAGGGCCTGTTTCCACTACATGCAGATTGGATGCAGAAAAACTGACTCCAATGAATGCCTATGAGAAAATCTGCATCAGAAAAATTGCGTTTAGTGGAAACAGGCCCATAGGCATTCATTGGAGACAGCTTTTCTGCATCCATTCTGCATCCAATCAGCGTGTAGTGGAAACAGGCTCTAAGGGCTGGTGCACACCAAAACCCGCTAGCAGATCCGCAAAACGCTAGCAGATTTTTAAACGCTTTTTATTTTTATGAGGCGTTTTGCTAGCGTTTTGCGGATTGCTGCTGCGGTTTTCAGTATAGTAGATTTCATATATTGTTACAGTAAAGCTGTTACTGAACAGCTTCTGTAACAAAAACGCCTGCAAAACCGCTCTGAACAGGCGTTTTTCAGAGCGGTTTGCGTTTTTCCTATACCTAACATTGAGGCAGAAACGCATCCGAAATCCAAAAAATGCCTCACCCAGGCATTTTTCGTTTCTGCAAAACGCCTGCCGCTCTAGTGTGCACCACCCCATTGAGATACATTGACCAAGCAGATCCGCAGCCGCAAGCGGATCTGAAAACGCCCAAAAAGCCGCTCGGTGTGCACCAGCCCTAAAACCAGCCTAGCATTTGACTTGATTTAATCTCCGGTTATACTTGGCTTCAATGTATGCCTCAGTTTTTTAGCATTTGTCAGGGAACATGGGGACTGCTAGTAACCTATTTTCATATATCTGAAATAGTTTTTGGTTAACTAGATTTTAAAACCAACTTAACCACTTGAGGACCGTGGGCTTTACCCCCCTTAAGGACCAGGCACTTTTTTTCCATTCAGACCACTGCAGCTTTCACGATTTATTGCTCGCTCATACAACCTACCACCTAAATGAATTTTGGCTCCTTTTCTTGTCACTAATAAAGCTTTCTTTCGGTGCTATTTGATTGCTGCTGCGATTCTTACTTTTTATTATATTCATCAAAAAAGACATGACTTTTGTCAAAAAAATGATTTTTTTAACTTTGTGCTGACATTTTTCAAATAAAGTAAAATTTCTGTATACATGCAGCACAAAAAATGTGGACAAACATGTTTTTGATAAAAAAAAACAAAAAAAAAAAAAAAAACATTCAGCCTATATTTATTGGTTTGGGTAAAAGTTATAGCGTTTACAAACTATGGTGCAAAAAGTGAATTTTCCTATTTTCCAGCATCTCAGACTTTTCTGAGCACCTGACATGTTTCATGAGGGGCTAGAATTCCAGGATAGTATAAATACCCCCCAAATGACCCCATTTTGGAAAGAAGACATCCCAAAGTATTCACTGAGAGGCATAGTGAGTTCATAGAAGATATTATTTTTTGTCACAAGTAAGCGGAAAATGACACTGTGACAAAAAAAAAAGTTTCAATTTCTTCTAACTTGTGACCAAAAAAAAAATAAAATCTGCCACGGACTCACCATGCCCCTCTCTGAATACTTTGAAGTGTCTACTTTCCAAAATGGGGTCATTTGTGGGGTGTGTTTACTGTCCTGACATTTTGGGGGGTGCTAAATTGTAAGCACCCCTGTAAAGCCTAAAGGTGCTCATTGGACTTTGGGCCCCTTAGCGCAGTTAGGCTGCAAAAAAGTGCCACACATGTGGTATTGCCGTCCTCAGGAGAAGTAGTATAATGTGTTTTGGGGTGTATTTTTACACATACCCATGCTGGGTGGGAGAAATATCTCTGTAAATGACAATTGTTTTTTGTTTTGTTTTTTTACACACAATTGTCCATTTCTCCCACCCAGCATGGGTATGTGTAAAAATACACCCCAAAACACACACTACTTTTCCTGAGTACGGCGGTACCACATATGACACTTTTTTTGCAGCCTAGGTGCGCTAAGCGGCCCAACGTCCTATTCACAGGTCATTTTGAGGCATTTGTTTTCTAGACTACTCCTCACGGTTCAGGGCCCCTAAAATGCCAGGGCAGTATAGGAACCCCACAAGTGACCCCATTTTAGAAAGAAGACACCCCAAGGTATACCGTTAGGAGTATGGCGAGGGAGGGAGTGATTGATGGGTGATTAGGGGGGTGATTGGGTGCAAACAGGGGTCTAGGGGGTGGGCAGGGGGGGTCTGAGGGGTGCTGTGGGTGATCTGGGGCAGGGGGGGGGGGGGGAATCAGTGTGCTTGGGTGCGACATAGGGTGGCTGCAGCCTGCCCTGGTGGTCCCTCAGACATTGGGACCACCAGGGCAGGAGGCAGCCTGTATAATACACTTTGTAAACATTACAAAGTGTATTATACACTTTGTATGCGGCGATCCGGGTGCTAGTAATTCGCCTGCGCTACCGAGCGGCCGGCGGGTTACAGCGTGAGGTGGGCAGAGCCACTCCCCAGCGGACGATCGCGTCACGAATGACGCGATCGCGCCGCCCATGCCCGTAAAAGGACCGCCGCCATTTGTCAATATGGCGGTCCTTGTGGGGTCCACTTCCCGGCCGCCAATTGTCTATACGGCGGTCGGGAAGTGGTTAATGCATATTTCATATAAATTCTGCTGCTTGCATAGGAATTATGTTGCTGGTGATGTCAGCACTATGCACAGAACACAGGAAGAATACAGAGCTATATGATTCGGTACAGCTTTTTTTTTTTTTCTTCCACAGAGGGTTATTTAAAGAGGATCTGTAACATAAAAAGATCCCCTGGGGGGTACTCACCTCGGGTGGGGGAAGCCTCCGGATCCTAATGAGGCTTCCCACGCCGTCCTCCATCCGTCAGGGGTCTCGCTGCAGCCCTCCGTGGAGTCCGGGCAGCGGTGACGTCATTATTTACCTTCCTGGCTCCAGCGCAGGCGCTCTGACGGCTGTCGGCTCCGAACTACACGGAAATACCCGATCGCCGTCGGGTCTGCTCTACTGCGCAGGCGCAAGTTTCCGGCGCCTGCGCAGTAGAGCGGACCCGACTGAGATCGGGTATTTCCGTGTAGTTCGGAACGGAAAGCCTCCACAGCGCCCCCCGCTGGAGCCAGCAAAGGTAAATATTAAACTAACAGTCGGCACAGTCGCCGGCTGTTCGGAGGGCTGCGGAGAGACCCCCGTGGGACAGAGGACGGCGTGGGAAGCCTCATTAGGATCCGGAGGCTTCCCCCACCCGAGGGGAGTACCCCCCAGGGGATCTTTTTAATGTTACAGAGTCTCTTTAAACAAACTGAAAATCCCCATTACGAAATGGAGTAGAATTGTCAGATTAAGAATACTTACTATAAAGAGATTGAAAGACCGTGTATAATGGAATGGTAACAAAGTGAACATATATATATATATATATATATATATATATATATATATATATATATATATATATATATATATATATATATATATATATATATATATATATATATATATATATATAGTAATATTGTCCAGAGGTGGGCAGCAGCTCGACGGATGAACACTCTCCTGGTGGAAGTACAACAAAAAGTCCAGAGAATTGCAGCACACAAGCTGTTTATTGAGCAAACAGTACAGCTTACAGCAGCAAACGTTTCGGCTGTCCACAGCCTTTGTCAATGCTAATGCACATCACATGATCTCCCAACCAGGAAGTAAACAAAAATAAAGGAAGCAATGAATTGCAAATACACATATGGCAGTCCATAATACATGATCCACTTATCTGATCGCAGAAAACTTTATGTACAATAATGTCTTATCCAGACCCAAGAATATTTATTGATTTTTCTAGGAAAAGTCCAAACCTGAAAAGTCACACGATTCAGACCTCCTGGATACAGACTACCCAACCTATCTATCCATAATACCTCACGTTTTAGCATCAATATTCTATCCCCTCCCCTTCTTGGTTTGGGGATATGATCAATAATCATAAATTTAAGATCAACATCTCTGTGACCGAATTCCCTACAATGACAAGCCACGGGTAAGTCAGAATTGACATTCCTGACAGAGCTCCTATGCTGTGCGATGCAATTCCTCAACCTTTGGGTTGTTTCCCCTATGTAATTCAATCCACAGGGGCATCGCAATAAATACACAACATAGGAGCTCTGGCAGGTTAAGTGAAATCTGATACTAAATCCATCGCCAAATGTCGAGCCTTTTATAACATGGCGACACTCACTACAAGATAAGCAAGGGAAACTTCCCACTCGTGTCGGACCCAGAAAGGTAGATAGGCTTTTAAGGACAGGACCTGTATCTGCATGGACCAAGTGTGCACCCACTGTCTCATTCTTCCTATATGCAGGAATAGGAGGCAAAGAAAATTCTGGTATTTCCAGATAGGCATCTGCAAGCATGTGCCAATGTCGCCTCACACTTGCAAGCACCTTATGGGAAAAGCCATGAAACTGGCACACAAAAGGAAGACGTGGTTGGGTACATTTTTGATCACTAGGAGAGGAGTCGGGCTCCATGACACGTCGCAACTCCTCCTGTAATAAAGGATCAGGATATACCCACTCCGAGAGCCTCTCACACATCCGCCGTCTAGCCTGTGCAGCCTGTGTCTCATCCGAGACAATTCTATTCACCCGCATCAGCTGGCTTCTGGCTACAGAGCGAAAGACAGCGGGTGGGTGATAGCTCTCGAAGCGGAGAAGTTGATTCTGGTCAGTCGGTTTCTGGTACAAACTAGAAGACAGAGAGCACCCCTGTCTTCGAATAGTAGTATCCAGGAAATGAATTTCAGTTTTGTCATGGACCATTTCAAATCCAATATTAGGATGAAAATTAAGTTCTGAGTAAAAGGACATGAGGGATCCAATGTCGCCCCGCCATATCACAAAAAACATCGTCTATGTAGCGCCACCAGACGCAACAATGTCTGGCGAACGCTACATGAGGATAGACTTATTTGGTCTCAAAATCGTGCATAAACGCACCTGCGAAGGACGGAGCGACATTGGATCCCATAGCAGTGCCCCGCTGTTGAAGAAAAAAAAATCCTCTTTAAACATAAGATAATTGTTGTCCAATACAAAATCACACAAACACACACGCACGCATGTGCCACGATCACTCAAACGGCTTGACCGATTTGAACGAAACTTGGTATACAGATCCCTTACTACCTGGGATGATAGGTTCTGGGGGTCTTGCTCCCCCCCTGCACACCTGGGCGGAGCTACAAACAGCTAATCAGATTTCACCCATTCATGTCAATGGAAAAAAATGTAAAAGGTTACCATTCTCACAGTAATCAAGCCAGAGTCCCCACACTTGGCACAGTTGGTCACTTGGTGGCCAAGGTTAAAAATCCATATAACAGTAGGCGGAGCATAAAACAGCCAATCAAATTTTAGCCATTTATTTTTAATGGAAAAATGTAAACTGCAGTCATTCTTAGACTGTTAATCGCAGGGTTCTCAAACTTGCCACAGTCAGTCACTGGGTAACTGGGATTAAGATTCAAGAAAGTGGGTGGAGCCTACAACAGCCAATAAAAATTCACCCATTGGTTTTCAAGGGGAATATTTAAACTGCTGCCATTCTTACAATGTTAATGGCAGAGGCTTCAAACTTGCTACAGTCGGTCATTGGGTGACTGGGGTTCAAATTAATTAAAGGGGCAGGGGCCACAAACAGCCAATCAGATTTCTTTGCTGGATAAACTACTTCCATTCACACATTTTTGATGCCAGGAACCTGAAAGCTCACAAACTTGGTCATTGAGTGACTGTGTCAAGGTTATAAAAAGTGGGTGGAGCCAAAAACAAATTTCACTGATGCAATATAAACTGCAGCCATGCTTACATTGTTAATGGCAGGGTTCTCAAACTTTGCACAGTTGGTCACTGGTTGACTGGGATTAATATTCAGGAAAATGGGTGGAGCCTACCTACAACAGCCAATCACAATTCACCTGTTGATTTTAAAGGGGAATATTTAAATTGTTGCCATTCTTACACTGTTAATAGCAGATGCCTCAAACCTGGTACAGTTGGTGACTGAGGCTCCAATTCAGAAAGGGGGTGGAACCACAAACAGCCAATCAAATTTGATAAATTTCAATCGGAATATACAAATTGATACCAAGGACCCCAAAGCTCATAAACCTGGTAATTGAGTGACTATATGTCAAGATTTGAAAAAGTGGGCGGCGCCAACAACTACCCTTTTTTTTTTTTTTTTTTTTTTTTTTTTTTTTTACATGGGAAAATATAAACTGCAACCATTCTTACACGGTTAATGGCAGGGTTCCCAAACTTGACACAGGTGGCCACTGGGTCACTGGCATTGGTGGAGCCTACATCAGCCAATCAAAATTCACCTATTGATTTTTCAAGGGGAATATTTACATTGCTACCATTCTTACACTGTTAATACATAGGCCTCAAACCTGATACAGTCAGTCATTGGGTGACTGGGGTCCAAATTCACTAAAGGGGATGTAGCCACAAACAGCCATTCAGATTTGTTACATTGATTTCAGCCATTCTGTTATTGGCAGGGTTCTCAAACTTGACACAGTTGGTTACTGGGTGACTGGGATTAATATTCAGGAAAGTGGGTGGAGCTTACAACAGCCAGTCAAATTTCACCTATTGATTTTCAAGGGGAATATTAACATTGCTGCCATTCTTACACTCAATGACAGATACCTTAACTGTAGTACATTCAGCCACTGGGAGACTGGGGTTTAAATGCTGAAAAGGAGGGGATTTTTTAATTTCAATGGAAAAATTCAACTTATTGATGCCAAGGACCTCCAAAGCTCAAGGTTAGAAACAGCCAAAAACACTAACTTTTTACATAGTAAAATATAAACTGCAGCCATTCTTACACTCTTAATGGCAGGGTTCTCAAATTTGACACAGTTGGCCACTGGGTGACTGAGATTAATATTCAGAAAAGTAGATGGAGCCTACAACAGCCAATCAAAATTCATCTATTGATTTTCAATGGGAGTATTGAAACCTCTGCCATTCTTACACTGTTAATGGCAGAGGCTTCAAACCTGCTACAGTCAGTCATTAAGTGACTGGGGCTCAAATTCACTAAAGGAGTGGAGCCACAAACAGCCAATCGGATTTCTTTGCTGGATAAACTGCTTCCATTCACACAATTTTGATGCCAGGAACTCAAAGGCTCACAAACTTGGTCCCTGAGTGACTGTGTCAACGTTACAAAAACTGGGTGGAGTCAAAAACAGATTTCCCTGGGAAAATATAAACTGCAGCCCTTCTTCACTGTTAATGGCAGGGTTCTCAAACTTTGCATAGTTTATTACTGGGTGACTTTGATTATTATTTAGAAAAGTGGGTGGAGCATAAAAAGCCAATCAAAATTCACTTGTTGTTTTTCAAGAGGAATATTAAATTTGCTGCCATTCTTGCACTATTAATGGCACAAGCCTCAAACCTGGTACAGTTGGTCATTGGGTCACTGGGGTTTAACCACTTTACCCCCAGCGGTACGAATTTCTCCGCCCCTTTTTTCCCCCCTAAAAAACCAGGGACGGAGAAATCCGTACCTTCCGCGCTACCGCCGCTGTCCGCGCTCCCGCCACTCGTGCGCGCGCACCCGCCGCTCGTGCACGCCGCCGCCCGCTCGCCCGGAGATCAATGAACGGGAAAATCCATTCCCGTTCGTTGATCTAGCCCCCGCAATGTTCTGCTGCTTCTTTCAGAAACAGCGAGATCATTGTGAGTCTCCCAGCCTCCTACTGCTTCCTGTAAGCGTCCTTCCGGACGCTTACAGGTCGCATGTAAACAAACACTCTGTGGCCATCTTGTGGCCAAATAGTAAACTACACCCTAAAAGCATTTTACATATTCAAACATTACATTTACACAATAAATTAACTAATTACCTCCCACACTCCCCAATTTTTTTTTTTATTTTTTTTTTTGTAATTAAAAAAAAAAAAAAAAAATACAATAAAAAAAAAAACATAAATAGTTAGCTTAGGGACTGAACTTTTTAAATATTTATGTCAAGAGGGTATAACACTGTTACTTTATAAACTGCGGGCTTGTAATTAGGGATGGATGCAAAACTGAAAAAAATGCACCTTTATTTCCAAATAAAATATTGTCGCCAAACATTGTGATAGGGACATAATTTAAATGGTTTTATAACCGGGACAAATGGGTTAATACATTTCATGGGTTTTAATTACAGTAGCATGCTTTATTTAAAAACTATAATGGCCGAAAACTGAAAAATAATTTTTTCCCACATTTTTTCCTATTTCCCCATTAAAACACATTTAGAATAAAATAATTCTTGGCATAATGTCCTACCTAAAGAAAGCCTAATTGGTGGCGAAAAAAACAAGATATAGTTCATTTCATTGGGATAAGTAATAATAAAGTTATAGATGAATGAATGGAAGGAGCGCTGAAAGGTGAAAATTGCTCTGGTGGTCAGGGGGTAAAACCCCTCAGTGGTGAAGTGGTTAAATTCAGAAAGGGGGCGGAGCCACAAACAGCCAATCTGATTTGTTTTTATTGATGCCAGGGACCTGAAAGCTCACAAACTTGGTCATTGAGTGACTGTGTGTCCAGGTTACAAAAAGTGGGAGCCAAAAAACAAATTTCACTAGGAAAATATAAACTGCAGGCCTTCTTACACTGTTAATGGCAGGGTTCTCAAACTTTGCCCAGATGGTCACTGGGTGACTGAGATTAATATTCAGGAAAGTGGGTGGAGCCTATTTTAGCCAATCAAAATTCACCCGATGATTTACAAGGGGAATATTTAAATTGCTGCCATTTTTCACTGTTAATAGCAGATTAACCTCAAACCTGCTATAGATGGTCATTGGGTGACTGGGGTCCAAACACTGGAAAGGGGCGTAGTCACAAACCGTTAATCTGAATTATTTGATCTCTTAGAGCAGAGTTCCCCAACCCTGTCCTCAAGGCGCACCAACAGTACATGTTTTGCAGAAAAACACAAATGTGCACAGGTGGGGTAATCAGTGTCTCAGCAGAGCTAATTACCTCTGTGGATTCCACAAAACATGCACTGTTGGTGGGCCTTGAGGACAGGGTTGGGGAACACCGTCTGAGGGCTGGTGCACACCGAGCGGCTTTTTAAGCGTGGATCCGCTTGGTCAATGTATCTCAATGGGGTGGTGCACACCAGAGTGGGAGGCGTTTTGCAGAAACGAATCCTCCCGGGGTGAGGCATTTTTTGGATTTCGGCTGCGTTTCTGCCTCAATGTTAAGTATAGGAAAAGCGCAAACCGCTCTGAAAAACGCCTGTTCAGAGTGGTTTTGCCGGCGTTTTTGTTACAGAAGCTGTTCAGTAACAGCTTTACTGTAACGATATATGAAATCTACAACACCAAAACCGCTACACAAAAACGGTAGCTGAAACGCTACAGAAAAATAAGAAAGCGTTTCAAAATCTGCTAGCATTTTGCGGATCTGCTAGCGGGTTTTGGTGTGCACCAGGCCTTAGAGAACATACAAATTATTGATGCCAAAGCTCACAAACTTGGTCATTGAGTGTTTGTGTGTTAGGGTTAGAAAAAGTGGGTGAAGCCAACACCAGCCAAATACATACCCGGGCAACGCCGGGTCATCAGCCAGCGTCATATAAAACACACGCATGTAAATAACTTTACAAGAGCCTTTAAAGCAGGGGTGCCCACACTTTTTTGGCTCGCGAGCTACTTTTAAAACCGCTGCGGCCACGAGATCTACCACCCCCCCAGCATGCATAGACAGTCACAGTATTCTAGACCCCCCCCCCCCCCCCCCCCCCCCCCATATCAAGCCTGGTGAATACATTACAAAAGCCTTCTCCTCTTCACAGTAGTGGAGAAATGTATATATTTACATAGAAAGTGGGACAAAGTCCTGAAAGTGGGACAAATGAGGAGGAAAGAGGGACAGGGCTCCCAAAGAGGGACTGTCCCTCCAAAACAGAGGGGAACTATGGTAATGAACAAGGATTGGTCAGAAGGCTCAGCAAAAAAGTGTATCAATGAATGTAAGGGGAATCAAAGATAAATGAGAGAAAGAGGGAAGGCTTGTCCCAGGGAAGGGAAAACAAAGGGTTTATGTTTAAAAAAAAAACAGAGAGTGAGAAAGAGAGAGGAGCAGGATAAGACCCCCCCAGAAGTTCAGGACAACACAAAAGAAAGATAAGAGTAATGAGCCATAAAGTACCCAGTGAGAGGAAGGATCAGCGGGGACAGCGAGCAAGCTGCATAGAACTCCCGGCCAGCGTCATATGAGAAGAGACAGACGCAGGCTGGAGAGTGACAGCAGAGACAGCAGCTGACTGAGCAGGGAAGTTACCGAAAGAAGAGGAACCACCGATTACTGCAGGGTAAAGGGGACGCACATGTCAGCAGCACAGCCTGGTCTGCAGAAATAGTACACATGTGCACAGAGTGAGCAGAATGCAGTTCGGGGGGGCTATGCTGTTTCCTCCTGATGGGGTGCCAGCCAAATCCCGGGATTCTGCCTGCAGTGGACTATGTTACACTACCTCACGTTATGCAGCCAGGGGGGAGAAGACGCTGTGCACGCAGGCAGCCTGGAGGGGAAGAGAGACGCATGGCTCACAAGCAGCCTGGAGGGGAGGAGACCTGGCTCCTCATTGGCTCCTCTACCCTCTAGCCGCGCCTCCCCTTTAGCCGCGCCTCTCCCCTCTTCTCCCTGATGCGAGTGGCAGCAAAATCTGACAGCCGCGGCTTCAGATTTTGACAGGAGGCGGCCAAGAGGCCGCGATCTACTCATCAGGCGGTCGCGATCTACCGGTAGATCGCGATCGACCTATTGGGCACCCCTGCTTTAAAGTAATAAGTTGGCAGTAGTGTTCCTCTTTAAATTTACTTAAAGAGACTCCGTAACAAAAATTGCATCCTGTTTTTTATCATCCTACAAGTTCCAAAAGCTATTCTAATGTGTTCTGGCGTACTGCAGCACTTTGTACTATCACAGTCTCTGTAATAAATCAATGTATCTTTCCCCTGTCAGACTTGTCAGCCTGTGTCTGGAAGGCTGCCAAGTTCTTCAGTGTTGTGGTTCTGCTATGCACTCCCCCCTCAGGGGGGAAAGAAACACACAAATTGATCTCTTGAGATTCAAAAGGAAAGCTGTATACAGCCTGCTTGTGTATGGATGTATTTTCTATGTGTGGACATACTGTACATCAACCTACTTCCTGTTTTGGTGGCCATTTTGTTTGTTTATAAACAAACTTTTTAAAACTGTTTTTAACCACTTTTAATGTGGCGGGGAGCGGCGAAATTGTGACAGAGGGTAATAGGAGATGTCCCCTAACGCACTGGTATGTTTACTTTTCTGCGATTTTAACAATACAGATTCTCTTTAAACTATGGCAGACGGTGGCTTCTTTACCTGAATAACATAGGCACAGATACTTGACTTTTATAAATTCATTTATAAAAATGTCACAATTGCACTTGCATAAAATGTGGCCTGGATCGTGCAGTCGTAACTTTACTAGGAAGCGAGCGTGTAGAAAAGAACGGGCAAACTGAGATTATCACATTGAAAATATTTTCTTTTCTTTCACCCCGTAAGGGAGGTTCATAAGTGTGTGCAATTGGGGGAGTATCATTACTTGCCTACAAGGTGCTGCTCCACTGGCCTGTATGAGATTTATCATCTTCTCCACCCGACCGGTAGGCCTGAACAATAAATCGAATTTAAACCGAAATTGCGATCACCAACATCACTGTTTCGGAAGCATCATAGCAGCGATTGTTATTTTCGCTTGGTGGGAAGTTTGAAGAAGTAACCGCCAAGTCTCGATGCATGCGGCTCGCAGCATCGGCAGTGTTGGACATACCTTCTGCACAAATCCAACGCTGTCAGTCCTCTCTCGCCGTCTGCCAGCTCTTGTGCATGACATACTTCCTGTATGTCGTGTGACATACAGGAAGTATGCCATGCATTAGTGTCTGCAGGAGGCAAAGTGGATAGACTGGCATCGCTGGACTCGTGCTGGAAGGTATGTCCAGCACTGCTGCAGCTTGGGGGCACAGAGAGACACAGAGGGCATAGACAAAGGGTGCACAAAGAGAGACGGGGACAGAGAGGCAAAGAGGTGGAACAAACAGGCATAGAGAGAGAACAAAGCTTGATTGGTGGTGGCTGGAAGGTGTAATGGTTAAGGGCTCTGCCTCTGACGCAGGAGACCAGGGTTCGAACCCCGGCTCTGCCTGTTCAGTAAGCCAGCACCTATTCAGTAGGAGACCTTTGGCAAGTCTCCCTAACACTGCTACTGCCTATAGAGCGCGCCCTAGTGGCTGCTGCTCTGGCGCTTTGAGTCCGCCAGGAGAAAAGCACGATATAAATGTTATTTGTCTTGTCTTTGTCTTGATTTGAAAGAAATCGTGATTTTTGGACAAATTGCTCAATTCAATTTTTAGGCAGCATCTGGAGGATTTTAAAGGGAACCTAAACTGAGAGGGGATATGGATGTTTCCTTTCAAACAATACCAGTTGCCTGGCTGTCTTGCTGACCTCTTTGGCTGCAGTAGTGGTTGAATCACAGACCTGAAACAAGCATGCAGCTAATCCAGTCTGACTTCAGTCAGAGCACCTGATCTGCATGCTTGTTCACGGGCTGTGGCTGAAAGGATTACAGACACATGATCAGCAGGACAGTCAGGCAACTGGTATTTTAAAAGGAAAAATCCATATCCTTCTCGGTTTAGGTTCCCTTTAAGGAAATGTCTGAGCTCCTAAAAAAAAATAAAAAAATCTAGTTACCTGGGGCTTTCTCCAGCCCCTGGCAGCCAATATGTCAATTTGCCGCAAATCCGCTTCCAGACGGTGGCCCGGGGTCCCCTCCATTCGCGATGGAGACCTCGCCAGGTTGGAATCTTCTGCAACGGCACGAGGGCCGCTCCGCATCAGATCCACATGGTCTAGAGCAGGGGTGTCAAACACCCACAATTTGCACTGTACATTATGGCTGTGGTGCGACAAATTCCCCAGCATACAGATCCCCAGCCCCTAGCACAGCACTACTCAATATATGCCCACCGCTCTTACCAGCTCTTCTAGTTTAGCTGACAGAGCTTCTCATACTGTGTGGCCAGCCGTAACATGTCGGGCATAGGAAGGAAGAGACTTCAGTGGGTGGAGCAAGAGCGTGATAGTGTAGCGATCTATCACTACTAAGGCCTGGTGCACACCAAAAACCGCTAGCAGATCCGCAAAATGCTAGCAGATTTTGAAACGCTTTTTCTTCTTTTTCTGCAGCGTTTCAGCTAGCATTTTGCAGTTTTGTGTAGCGGTTTTGGTGTAGTATATTTCATGTATTGTTACAGTAAAGCTGTTACTGAACAGCTACTGTAACAAAAAACGCCTGGCAAACCGCTCTGAAGTGCCGTTTTTCAGAGCGGTTTGCGGGTTTCCTATACTTAACGTTGAGGCAGAAACGCATCCGCAATCCAAAATCTGCAGCAGCCCGGGAGTATGCGTTTCTGCAAAACGCCTCCCGCTCTGGTGTGCACCAGCCCATTGAAATACATTACCCAAGCGTATCCGCACCCGCAAGCAGATCGCAAACCGCAGCAGAAACGCTCCGGTGTGCACTAGGCCTAAGACAAGGATGAGGCGGGCGGAGCAAGGGTGGCTATTGGAGAGGGGCTGGTCACCTGTAAATTAAAGATGACGGGCAGGACGGAGTGGAGCCACTAGCGTGTGTGCAGGAAAAATTGCGCGGGCCAATGAAATCAAGACAAGACAACATTTATATCGCGCTTTTCTCCTGGCAGACTCAAAGCGCCAGAGCTGCAGCCACTAGGACGTGCTCTATAGGCAGTAGCAGTGTAAGGGAGACTTGCCCAAGGTCCCCTACTGAATAGGTGCTGGCTTACTGAACAGGCTGAGCCAAGATTCGAACCCTGGTCTCCTGCGTCAGAGGCAGAGCCCTTTACCATTACACCATCCAGCCACTATTGGTGGCTGGCCAAGTTTTAAAGCGCCGCGGGCCACAGTTAATGTTAAAAAAACAGTGAGCTGGCCAAGTTTTTGGGCGCTGCGGGCCAAATTTGGCCTGCAGACCAGAGTTTGACATGTGGTCTAGTGTGTACTGCGCAGGCACAGTAGTTGTGCGCCTGCGCAGTACACTCCAGAGCATGTGGCATTTTTTTTTTTTTTTTTTTTTTTGGGGGGAGTTTAGACATTTCCTTTAAAGCTCCTGGTGTCTCTTGCATTTCAAAATGCATACTAGGAGATGCAGTCCATGGATGCGAGTACAGTATTGAAGCAAAGTGGGTGAGGGAGCAATGTTTGTATTCACTTATCCTCCTGATTGCTAATGGAATTCGCCTTGGTGGATTTGGGGTTTAGTTGGGCATGAAAAAGCAGCTTGAGGTTTTTCTTTGCTAAATGTGAGCTAAAATGTTTCTTTCCTGCCTGGAAAATCAATTATACAATATTTGTAAAATGTTAAACAGCATTTATTCACCTTTTTGCAAAGGCATTTTTAAAGGCTCTGGTTTGTTTTCTAGGTATAATGAGGATCTTGAACTTGAAGACGCTATACACACAGCTATTTTAACTCTGAAGGTAATTACAGTATTGGGATTACTTGTTCATTATTTACAATATGCTAATTTATGCCTGGTATTTAATTAGCTTGTTTCTCTGATGTGTAGGAAAGTTTTGAGGGGCAAATGACAGAAGACAACATTGAAGTTGGTGTTTGCAATGAAGCTGGATTTAAGCGGCTTACTCCTGCTGAAGTCAAAGATTACTTGGCTGCAATAGCATAAAAGGCTTCAAATACGGAAGACTCGTTGGTGTAATTTTTTTCCGCCACAAAAGGATTTCAAGAGTTTCTTTGCAGATTTTTTTGCATACTTTCTTATTTCTACCTGTCTGACAGATCTTTTTAAAATTACATGGTTCTAGCCACAATAAACAATATCAAAACATACATATCATTTTCCTTGTCTTTTTCTTTATTAGTTAAGACATTGTGAAATCTTAATTGCCACTTGAAATTAGGCCAGATGCAGTTGCTACCAGTATGGATTGTCCCACTTCCAAGCTGCATGGCATTAGCAACACAATATGCATTGACTCTCTAACTGTAATTAGAAAACTTGGCAGACATTTGAAGGGTACTTTCATACATTACAATGGATTGTATTGCAATGGACAATCACATGTGAGCATCCGGTGCGGTGAGGCAGATTCCATAGAAATGACTCGCAGCATGCTGTGGTTTTATCAGAAGACAGTTGCGGTAAAGCCATGTAATGTATGCATCACATCGCATGTAATACGCACAGTGTGACTTCCCCCTCTGTTGCACTCCTGTTTTTTTTTTTAGGATGCACAACCTGCTTAGTGTGAAAGTACCAGAAGTGTGAAGATGTTACTGGCTGGGTGAGGTTAGTGTGTTAGTTGCTAAAGGTGGGAACATTTACTGACGCCTTCTATATAGGAAAAACTACACCAAATTTTCGGAGAAGGGTCTCCGAACATACACAGGACATTGAGGGTCATAATCTGCGTTCACCCGTGGCAAGACATATAGTTGCATGCAAAGAAAATCCACATAAAGTCTTTTTCAGTGCAATAGACTGTATACATCCTAACCCTAGGGGGGGCAACCTAGACAAATTGTTGATGCAGCGTGAGTGCCGCTGGATTTATGAATTAAAAGCTACCATCCCGCCTGGCCTAAATGATGAACTGAAGTATTCACCTTTCCTATAACATGATGAGGTCTCTCATTCTTTACACATATATTTTTTATTCTTTGATGTATTCCTTTATTACATTTATTTTTCATTCCCTCCTCCTTCCTTTTTTTTTTTTTTCCTCCCCCCTATCCCATCCCTTTGTGCATTGCTCTTCGGGAGGGCGGTTGGGCCCCCCTCTTGCTGTCTCCAACCCCCTAAAAGGGTCGCCATAGGCATGACACCCTTGACGATTTTGGTGCATGCCTTTTGAATTATATTTACCTATGTGATCTAACAGTATGGATATATGCTCTGCGGATTAATCTATGACGCGGTTGTTGTCTTTGAACCATATAAATGTAGTTTAGTAAGGTGTAGTAATGTTTATTAAAACTTTATTTGCAGCGGTGTTTCACCTTAAGCTTGGCTGTGTTGCCATACCCCCTCCTTTGACTCACACGCGTGGAGACTTACTTTTTCCTCTCCCTTTCCCATTCGTCCCCTTTTCCTCCCCCTTCTTAGTCTCTATGCGTGGTGCCTTGGTGGGAGTGGCTACACAGTGGCGCCGACAAAAGGGGGGCGGTGCTGGGGATGCGGATTGTGCCCTGGCATCCGCCCCCTGCCTCTTATTGTCGGCGCTTACCTGATGCGGAGACCTGGGTTGGGCTCTGGGCATGCGCCGCCCATGTCATTTCCGCAATTGGTCCGAGCTACGTGGAACGCCCTCTGTGGAGCGCGGCAGACGCACTTCCTCGAACACGGCATTTACGGCGTGGGGCGACACCGCTGCACCCACAGGCAGCTTCTGCACGGCCAGGCGCCCTGAAGAGCCGGGTATCCCGGCGAAACCGGTCGGCTATTACTCCATCCCCACCGCTCCTATACCACTCAGCTCAGCTGGTCCCTCTCGGTGATCCGGAGATTCTGCCATCACAACTCCATAGAGGATGCCTCTCCATTAGTACAGGCCTGTACCAATGCTGTGGTAGCTATACAACCTTACTATTTATTCTGCATTATGGGACTGTGCTGGCTTGGACCCATGAAGATGTTGCGATTGGACATCTAAACTGAGTGGATTTACTGTTGTACAGTTTCACTGTTTGCAGTGTGGATGCTGCGAGTGGGCATCACTACAATATAGACTGAGTAATATATACCAAGCAAATTATTACCAACACCTTTCAACCATTGTGCAAACTTGACTGTATGTCTCTACTTTTTGCCATGGAGTCTATCATCAGAACATTGTATATTACCACCAAGAGACAACTTGGGTCCATTCCTAATATATCAGGCCACTAAATGGACACAGCTATTTGAATTGCTAACCCAACCTTTACGTATGATGGTCTTTGATACCAATATCCAATACCACAGCAACTGGATAGTGAGCGGTGTGGCCTAGCAGACCGTGCTTTAACTGCCTTTTATTATGGGGTCTTTACTTTGTGCTTTCAATTGAATTTTAAATGTGTTAAATAAAAGCTTTATACTTTTTATAAAATCCATGACTCATTGAGTGCTTTGATTTGCAGACCTTTGTCTGCTTTTTTTTTTTTTTTACAAATTCTCAGTTCTCAAACCACTCTGAGTCATGTTTGGGGCAATGGATGTTGTATTGGTCTGTGGTGATTGATGTTGGCTGGAACTCACTCTTTATACTAAGGGAACATTTACTGACCGATTGTTGCTCACTTTCCACCATTTTCTTTTTCTTCTTCTGCATCTCTTCAAAAATCTCCTTATGGCCTACTCCAGTTGGTACAGGGTCTGTATCCTTTGTTCCACTCTACATGGGTAAAAAAGGGTGGTGTGTGGGAGATACATTAACCCCGTAGCAGCCAAATAAAGTAAAACTTTATTTGGTTGCAGAGCCAAATTTTTACTGCTAATTGGCAAGTGTACCTTCCCCAGCCTGGAAGGGTATGCAGAATGGTGGTAGGGAGAGTTTGGTTACCTGTCTGGACGGCTGGATCGGCTTCTCTCCTTCACCATGGCGGCAATGTAACCCCGACATGTCTTGCTTCCGATCATATGATAAGACGTGATTGGGATCCAGGAGACAGTGTCAGCATTACATCGCCACCCTGTGGTGCAAGAGGGGTGATGGAAGAGACTCTTCCACCACCGGGTGGCACTGTAACGCTGACTATCCTGGATCACATCATGTGATCGGGACCTGAAGACCTGGCTGAAGTTTAAAGCCTCCAGTGGAGGAAGAAAAATGCCAGGTAACTATAACTGCTCCATTCCACCCGCTAGTTTGGCTGCACTAGGCAGTCAAACGAGATTTGCCAGCAGAGTTTTACATTGCACAGCAGTCTCTGGTTTTATTTCTAATTTCCACTGTGTTATCTCTTTCACACTTTTATGCTGTATAGGTGGTTGGTACTTGACCAGCTTGGATGTAGCCTGTATAAGGAGTCCTCCTAAAGATGCCCATTAACGGTACAATTTTTTTTCACCACATGCGATCTTACAATGCTATTTTCACTATCAAATTGTATAGAAAATGTGCCATTTATGAAGGCAATCGATAGTGACCGATTATTTGGTCAATTGCTTTATAGGATAAAATCGATACGAAAGTTTGAAAATATGATCGCATTTGAAGAATCGTTCAGTAAATGTGAACATTTGATTGCCTTCTGATAGTTACAATCATTAAAATCGCATCGAAAGATCACATTTAGTGAAAAATTGTACCGTTAACTGGCACCTTTACAGGGAGAGAGCAATAGCTGATCTCTTAACCTTTCTCATGATCCAGGTATGCAGGAAAGGTAAACCTCCAATTGCGGCTCTTGTTGCCAGTGATGAGAGAGGTTTGTGTGTGTTGCAATAAAGACTGGGCATAGACGTTAATTCAAAGCCTTCATGCAACAAGTTAGAATAACGTCTTCCATTTCAACACAGGACATAGTTCCACTAACCCAGGCATGGGCAAACTTGGCCCTCCAGCTGTTAAGGAGCTACAAAGTTCCGCAATGCATTGCAGGAGTCTTACAGCCACAGTCATGACTCATAAAGGCAAATGCATTGTGGGACTGGTAGTTCCTTAACAGCTGGAGGGCCAAGTTTGCCCATGCCTGCACTAACCCATGCACTTAGTCTGCTTGTCTTCAGCAAACAGTTTGTGGGCATGACAATCATGTAAACCATTTTGAAAGAGTGGCAGCTAATGGTCTGAGCACTGACAGACTGAACTTTCAACCTCTGCAGGAATGATGCCAGCACTCAAACGTCTATTTGCAAAAGACAACCTCTGGATATTATGCTGAGCATGTGCTCACAACTTCTTTGGCTGACCATGGCAAGGCCTGTTCTCAGAGGAGCCTGTCCTGTGGTCTTGGCTACTTCGCTGCAGCTCAGTTTTAGGCTCCCCCCCTCCCCCAAAGAACACCTGGCAAGGAAAAGGGTGCCATCTGGGAGGCTACTTACCTCCGGAGGGGGACCCATCCTCTTCAGCCAGCCTGATCCTGTCCTGTGTGCCTGGGTCCTGTACAAAAAAAACAAAACAAAAACTGCGGATGCACGCAGGCGAAGTAGCTGCTTCCTGCTCAGGCTCTAGTGGAAATTGCAGACCCTGGTCAGGTTCACTCTACTGCTCAGGCGTGAGACAACGGCACCTGCGCAGTAGAGAGGACCCGATCAGGATCCTCTATTTCTGCCAGAGCCTGATGCTAGGTACACACCATACAATTTTGTGTTAGATAGTTCGATAGATAATTTCCGACATGTCCGATCTTATTTTCGATTGTTTTTCTGATCAATTTCTCATAGAAGTGAATGGAGATTGATAAGAATATATAACAGAATCGAATCAGAAATCTATTGGACGGAAAATCGACCAAAAAACGCATAGTGTGTACCCAGCATGAATGAGAAGCTGGTAGTGCGCATGCCCACATGCTGACAAAGCAGCCAATGAGATCTTTAGGGTCCTAGACCATGATCCCCTCTACTGTGGAGGATGGGAAAGCTTCTTCAGCATCCAGAAGCTTTTCCCTCCTGAGGTAAGTACCCCCAGTGGTACTTTTTTTTTTTTTCTTCCCCCTCTTTTTTTTCCCCTTTCTTATAGGTACAGTCCTGGCCAAAAGTTTTGAGACTGTCAAAAATATTAGTTTTCACAAAGTTTGCTGCTAAACTGCTTGATCTTTGTTTCAAAAACACAAACACTGTGCTGATATATAGTTGGGTGTGTAACAATTATGGTGGTGTGCTGCTCTAAAACAAGCAAATACAATATACACAACAAAGCTGTGCTCAAATGTCCTAGCACACAGTCCTTCCAGATAGCCGGTGACCAGCAGAATACCCAAAGCAATATCCTCTTCTAACGCAGAGGCAGGATAATCCACTTCAGTCAGATAACCACCACCACGCCCCAAGCAGTGGCCACTCACTGTTATACTATGACCCTCTGTCAGATGGGTCTTCAGCACCTATGGGGTCATCTGGCCGCCCCCTGCCATATAAGGATGAATCGCTCTCTGCCTTCCAAACCGCTGTTGCCACTTCACATTACCTCATATAAGACCCATCTGACAGAGGATCATAGTATAACGGTGAGTAAATTTTTAAAAAAAATCACCCATAGCATTACATTAGCAAGAGCTTTACAAATCCCAAACACTTAGAAAAGCGCTGCCATTGGGTCCCAGAGGCCTCTTTCAGATGGGCAGCTGACAGGCTGTGAATTCACCACCTGTCAGCTGCTCTCCTTCACTGGCCAGGCACTTCTTAGTGCTTGGTACTGATGCTGGACAGGTGACACCCTCATAGTCACTTCTGAGCGTGGCCACAGCTGTGCTCAGGTGCAACATGTTGTGGTCTGCCACCAGGCAACGCCATTGCGAGTCTGTGCTTAAAATGCGTGGTGTTACAACTGCTGCCATTTGGCTGCATTTAAATTGCATCTGAATGGCACTTGTGGGCAGCAAGCCAGGAGGTTGAACTGCCCGACAAGCGTGCAGTTCAGCCTCCCTTGTGAAAGAGGCCTAAAGCCTGGTATCCTCTTTCAATTATGATTTGTCACTCACTGACCAATTTTACCACCTCCATGTAGTATGAGGGTCAACCAAAATTGAATACTATAAGCACATTGGGTCATATGCAATTCACTTTTTCACCAGAGTTTTCTCCTAGGAGATAATTTTGCATCTTCAATTTAAAATAACTTTTTAGCCCTTTACAATTGAAAAAGAACCAAAAAGTAGGCAAGAAAGTACTGTCAAAATTATTTTGAGCATTGTTTTGCTTCCTGCTGGAGTAAAATGTACTTAATTTACAAGTTATGAAAATATCACCTAGGAGAAAACTCAGGTGAAAAAAGTGAATTGCATATGGCCCATTGTGTAGATACACATGAAGAAAAAAATTAAACGGGCAATTAATAAGCCTGCTAATGCAGGATAGAGTTGGGCCGAACGGTTCCATGAGAACTTCCGTGGTTCGCGTTCGCGTCCCGCAGGCAAAGTTTTGCGGAAGTTTGGTTCGCCCCATAATGCACATGGAGGGTCAACTTTGACCATCTACATCACAGTCAGCAGGCCCAGTGTAGCCAATTAGGCTACACTAGCCCCTGGAGCCCCACCCCCCCTTATATAAGGCAGGCAGCGGCGGCCATTACGGTCACTCGTGTGCCTGCATTAGTGAGAGTAGGGCGAGCTGCTGCAGACTGTCTCTCATAGGGAAAGATTAGTTAGGCTTAGCTTGTTCCTGGCTGCATACCTGTACTGTGAACCCACCACTGCATACCTGTACTGTGAACCCACCACTGCATACCTGTTCAGTGAACCCGCCACTGCATACCTGTTCTGTTCAGTGGACCCGCTACTGTATACCTGTTCTGTTCAGTGAACCTGCCACTGCATACCTGTTCTGTTCAGTGAACCCGCCACTGTATACCTGTACTGTTCAGTGAACCCGCCAATGCATACCTGTTCTGTTCAGTGAACCTGCCACTGCATACCTGTTCTGTGAACCCGCCACTGTATACCTGTACTGTTCAGTGAACCCGCCACTGCATACCTGTTCTGTTCAGTGGACCCGCTACTGCATACCTGTTCTGTTCAGTGAACCCGCCACTGCATACCTGTTGTGTTCAGTGAACCCGCCACTGTATACCTGTACTGTTCAGTGAACCCGCCACTGCATACCTGTTCTGTTCAGTGAACCTGCCACTGCATACCTGTTCTGTGAACCCGCCACTGTATACCTGTACTGTTCAGTGAACCCGCCACTGCATACCTGTTCTGTTCAGTGAACCCGCCACTGCATACCTGTTCTGTTCAGTGAACCTGCCACTGCATACCTGTTGTGTTCAGTGAACCCGCCACTGTATACCTGTACTGTTCAGTGAACCCGCCACTGCATACCTGTTCTGTTCAGTGAACCTGCCACTGCATACCTGTTCTGTGAACCCGCCACTGTATACCTTTTCTGTTCAGTGAACCCGCCACTGTATACCTGTTCTGTTCAGTGAACCCACCGCATCAGTGCGCATACCTGTGCAGTTAAGTGAACCCACCTACCTACGTGAGTGCACGCAGTGTGATATACCACTCCGTGCATACCCGACCCGATATGGACAAAACAGGTAGAGGAAGAGGTAGTGCCAGAGCCAGAGGAAGGCCACCCGGCAGGTCTGCGCGAGGTCGTGTAAATGTAATTTCGTGTGGACCTGGCCCACAGTACAGTGCTCGGAAGAAGGCACGTCCCATCACCTCCCAAGATTGTCAGGACGTGGTTGAGTATTTAGCGACACAGAACACCTCATCTTGCTCAGCCACCAGCGCTACTACTAGCACCACTTCCGCTGCATTTGACACTTCGCAAGAATTATTTAGTGTTGAAATCACTGATGCACAGCCATTGTTGTTACAGCCAGATGAATTTTCACCAGCTCATATGTCTGAGTTACGCGGCAACACTATGGATGTAACGTGTAAGGAGGATGAAGGACCTACTGATGGTGCATGTTTGGATTTGTCTGAGGCAAGCGAAGCTGGGCAGGATGATGACGATGATAGGGATCCTCTGTATGTTCCCAATAGAGGAGATGAAGAGGGGGACAGTTCAGAGGGGGAGTCAGAGAGTAGTAGGAGGAGAGAAGTTGCTGAAAGAAGCTGGGGCAGCTCTTCGTCAGAAACAGCTGGTGGCAGTGTCCGGCACCATGTATCGCCACCTATGTACAGCCAGCCAACTTGCCCTTCAGCATCAGCTGCTGAAGTCCCCATAGTGCCCACATCCCAGGGTGGCTCAGCAGTGTGGAAATTTTTTAATGTGTGTGCCTCAGATCGGACCAAAGCCATCTGTTCGCTCTGCCAACAAAAATTGAGCCGTGGAAAGGCCAACACTCACGTAGGGACAAGTGCCTTACGAAGGCACCTGGAGAAAAGGCACAAACAGCAATGGGATGGCCACCTGAGCAAAAGCAGCAGCAGCACACAAAAGAAAAGTCACCCTCCTTCTCCTCTTCCTCCTTCAGGTGCATCATCTGCTTCTGCCGCTTTCTCCCTTCCACCTTCACAGGCACCCTCCTCCACTCCGCCTCTGCCCTTGAGCGCTTCCTGCTCCTCTGCCCACAGCAGCAGTCAGGTGTCCGTGAAGGAAATGTTTGAGCGGAAGAAGCCAATTTCGGCCAGTCACCCCCTTGCCCGGCGTCTGACAGCTGGCGTGGTGGAACTGTTAGCTCAACTAGATGCATATAATTGGGTATTGTCCTTTTTTGAAAGTGAAGGATCAAAAAACACAAAGTCCTCTTAAGGGCAATCCACCTTGCCCAAAAAACTTGGATAATTTATGGAAAAGGACTTAAATTCAAAAAACGAGGAGGTACAGTGCAATTGTGGCAAAATCTTGTAGAGAAACTTTATTAGTACAAAATATCAAAAAATATTAAAAGCTTTTTAAATTTCCACATAATTAGTCTTCATATGATCAAATCGATGCCATGAGATATTAATGATTGAAGCTGATAAGTAAATATTATATTCTGGCTTGATACAATTTTGAAGGTTTTGTATTTTACAGGCAACGACACATGTTCGTTTCGGGCTCCTTATGTCGTAAATTTGCCCTTCATCAGGCCGTAATACAAATTTCTAAAAAACAAGCAATAAAAACAGATATTAAAAATCAGAGCTCAGGAGAAAATAAGCTCAAAGAAGAGCAAAAAGCAAAGAAGAAAAGCTCCACCATGTGATTTCCGGTATGTAGTACACCTGGTTCAGAATAGATTCTGAACCTACATACCAAAAAAGGAATTGAAATGTGACACCAAACCCTACAGTGATCATATAAAAGCTCATGCCATATATTAAGAGAAGAGGTTCAGAAAGGGAGAGACCGTGAATTTTTCTGGAGGAAAATCCAAAGCAGGTGTGCACCATGGGCTAGTAAATATCAGTCCCTGCATCACTGCTAGTGACTAAGGATCCCAGAAGTCATTTCAGTGCAGGAAAGCTAGAGTCATTGGGACAACCAGAATCCACCAATATAGTCTAAAGTACACAGTTCGATGGAAAGACATTCCAGATGCAATATTTTAAGCACAATGTAGGGTACACAAGCACAAACCTGTATGGCGGAAAAAATCAGCGCAAGGCCAGAAAATTACAAAAAATTGAACACGCATCCAGACCAAGTAGATGCACATAGGGATCTGTAAAAACACAGAAACATATATATGTATACTAAGTACAAGGCAAGGATACCCCAACACAAAGTGCCCCCAAAGCAACCTCTGGAATACAGCAACCTAGGCCTAATTGGACAGCATAAGAGCACAAGCCCCTCCACATAAGAGTAACAGCCCCTCATAATGTCATGACAAATAAGGTATAAGCCCACGTGAACAAAATCAATCATAAAGTACTGTAGCTAAAATATATATATCTCTTTCCATGAGGTTTAATAGACCCAAAGGGTAAGACTCATACTTACTCTTCCACGGAGAGAAAACGCTGCCAGGGTGGAGATCCTAACTGTAATGGCGCTTACCGCTGTTTAAATATCCGCACTTGGCGTCCTCCAATACTCTATGCGCCTGCGCAAGCTAGTGGCCAATCGGAGCCCTCCTGTTCTTACTGTGCGTTCCAGCTTATACATGCCGGGACGCACCGTCGCGCACGCGAGCGCGCAGGCGTGTTGATGCGCCAATGGGGATAAAGTTATACAGGTGGGCGGTCACCATGATCGCCATATCGTTTTCCTCCACACTACGAAAGTACCAATCCGCCTATCATGCCATATAAACCTATTGCATAAAGGCGGAAACATCATATAGGTCTACATAAGATGGAAATGCCATAGGGCTCTATCAAGTAAAGGCGGAAATGGGTCACAACCTACGCTAAAGTGCAGGACGCGGAAATACCATATTGATCTACCAATTATAGGCGGAAATGCCATAAGAAAAATAAGACAAAGATAGACCAAAACCTGTGTTAATATTTAAATTTGGACAATCTGGAAGCCCAGACAAATCAGGAGTATATTATAAAGAAATTCAAATTTCAGCCAGGGCATGGTGTGGGGGCTATTAAAAGGGGATAATGGAAGAGGGCAAATAACACGTTAGTGAAACACCTCTAAGCCCTTCAATTCTACAACTCCACTACACCCCTATCCTAACCTATATTGAAAAAATTGGTAGGCACTATGTATTGAGGTACCAAGGAAGAAATTTACCGCACATCCAGCCAGATGATCCGTGCAAGTGTAATCCCACATTGGTAGTCCGAATCTCTAAGGAAAGGAAAAAACAAAGAAAAAAGGCATGAGCAAAAAAATGAGGAAAACGCACACTTAAATGCGCATGCAATAAACGACAGAGAAGAAAATATTTATAAAGCCATTCATGGGAGTCTATAGATTAATACTTGATCACTTATTGGGGTCTATAATCAATGTTTAAGCCAGTAGGATACAATGTTTGCAAGAACTTTATCCACCAAGCTTCTTTGTGGAGTAAAGTGGATTCTCTATTACCTCCTCGCCTAGGAGGGGGAACTGTATCTAATATACAAAATCTCAGTTGATTTGCTGAGTGACCCATCTCCACAAAATGCTGAGCTACTGGGGAGTCAATTTGAGAGGGGTTCAAACCCCGTTTAATGGCTACATTGATTTTAGACTTGTGTTCAATAATTCGTTCCTTGACTGCCCTAGTAGTTTCCCCAATGTACATTTTGCCACATGGACACTTGATACCATACACTACAAAGTTAGTATCGCATGTGGCATAATGGGAAAACTTAATAGGGAATCCCTTCATGGGATGATTGATACTCCTCCCTTTTAAAACTAACTGGCAACACGAACAGTGTAAACAAGGAAAGGTTCCTTTCCGTTGAGGAGCTAGCTGTCTTTGGGTACTAACTCTAGTGGATCCAATGTCTGCTTTAATTAAGTGGTCTCGGATAGAGCGTGCCTTCTTATAAGCTACCATAGGGACCTGTCTGAAAGCTGGAATATCAGAACCAATGGAGCGCAGGATGGGCCAGTGTCTCTTTACCACTTTTACAATTTCTGATGACATAGTGTTAAAAGACGTTGCCAGAATCATGCGATCATCTTTTCCATTACCCCGGTTCTTACCGGTTTTGAGTAAATCCACTCTGTCTTGTTTCATAACATTCTTTTTAATGCGTTCTACCAGTTTTTTAGGGTAATGGCGATCAAGAAATCTCGTCGCCATTCCAGACATGCGTTTTTCAATTTGTTGGTCCTCGCTCACTATGCGACGTACCCGCATAAGCTGTGATTTAGGGAGAGACTCTCGTAAGCTCCTAGGATGGAAGCTATTAAAATCCAAAAGGGTGTTGCGGTCCGTTGGCTTGGAAAAGAGATCGAACGATAACATACGGCCCCTCCTACACACACTGACATCAAGAAATGCAATTTTTTGGGTATCTACATTGAACGTAAACTTAAGTGCACTAGAGGCTCCCTGTAATTCATCATAGAAAAGATCAAAGGAGGATCTGGGCCCTGACCAAATCAAGAAGATGTCGTCGATATAACGACGCCACACATATGCATACTTTCGATAAAGATTGTTCCTATACACCCAGTCCTCCTCAAATCTTTCCACGAACAAATTTGCATACACCAGAGCTACATTAGATCCCATAGAGGAACCTCGCAATTGAAGATAGAACGTGTCCTGGAAAAGGAAATAATTCCTCTCCAAGACAAGTTCCAGGAGTGACATAAGGAATTCTATTTGTAACCCATCCACTGATAGATCACCCAATAGGGATTGTCGGACTGCGGCTTTGCCCTCAGGATGTGGAATACACGTGTATAATGATTCAATGTCTAACGTGATCAGGAGACAGTCTTCATGGGGTAAGGTTAATTCACTCATTTGTTTAATGAAGTCGGATGTGTCCCTGAGATAGGACTTCTGGCATAGCATATACTTCCTTAAAACTCTATCCAAAAAGATAGAAGTATGGTTAAAGATTGAGTCACATCCTGCCACAATTGGTCTCCCCGGCGGTTGATTAAGCCTTTTATGAATCTTGGGTAAACAATATATAACCGGTATTACCGGATTCTCATTATATAAATAATCAAACAACTTTTGATCAATAATATTGTTATCCAAAGCTTCATCCAGGATTATCTTAAGCTCACTCAGAAATTTCCTAGTAGGGTTCACATCCAACTTCCTATAAACATTACTGTCTTCGAGTTGTCTCAAGATTTCAGAGATATAATCATTTTTGTTCATAACCACCACAGCTCCTCCTTTATCCGCAGATTTAACTACGATAGATTGGTTCTTCTTTAGACCAAACAGGGCTTCTTTTTCTGCTTTAGTAATATTATGTTGAATATAAGGCATATTCCCCCTCTTGAATTTAATCTCTAATTTGGCTATATCTTTTTTTACTTGTTTAATATATGCCTCAACGTGATCATTGCCCTGGGGAGGTCTATTACCTGTGGGAGAGAAAAGATTAAGCTCCTTTGCATTATATATGGTTGGTCTAGGCATTTGTTTTAAATTGGTAGGCTGACTGGCAAAGAATGATTTCCATCTTAACTGATCAAAAAACTTTTCAAATTCAATATCTAAAGAAAAAAAGTTGGGAATAGCGGTAGGGCTGAACGATAGTCCTTTAGACAAAACTGCGATTTCGTCGGGGGATAATTCATGGTCCGAAATATTAATCACTGGCGACAGGTCAGTACTCAAAGTTGCAGATTCTATGTGCGATCCCGGGAATAATATTCCCTCCTTGGCATCTGTTTCTGTTGTTTCCTCCTGGATGACCGTGCAGGTTGCGGCCCTGCTGTACCTAAAAAAGAGGAAGATTCTGAGGCAGAGGAGCCAGTAGAAGCTGTAGGGGAATTTGGTGGCTCCATTCCCTGCCTTGGATACCTTTTCCTTGATTTTCGTGGGAATCTGCCTCCCCCTGGAGTAATAGGAGTACTTCTTTGTTGCCATCGGTACACGTAACCAGATGTATAGTCTCTACAATCTCTTTGAAATTTTTCCCTTTTGTTCTGAAGAGTTTCTTTTTTATACTTTTCCAAGCTATCCTCTAATAAGGCTATTTGAAAAGTAAAAGAATCTTCTGTTACTTGTTCAGCAAGTTTTTTCTTTATGTCAGCCGCCTCTGCTTTAAATCCAGGAAGTTTCTTGTAAATCCACTCTACATATAGCAGGAGGATGTCAAACGATGATTTGTTTAGAATTCCCTCAAATCGACACAGAAAGTCACCATCATCAGTGAAGATATTTGGGCGGATATGTGATCTAACTCCTCTCGGAATTTTCTTACTTTTATAATATTCAGCTAGGGTCTGTCCGTGAAGCTCTAAATCAATAATATATTTCTCTATCTTTTCCAGGTCTTTCAAATTGACGGTAGTACTGTCGATATCATTAAGGATCTTACAGCATCCATCGACATTACTTAAAATGCGTTTGATGTCCTCATCTACATACGAAAAAATTGCAATATTGCCAGGTTGCACATTTTCCTCCGTCAAGGGTGATAGAGTATTAGTTAACATGGATGTCACTATAGATGGAAAAAATAACTTATAAGTCAACTGTTAGCTCGCCAGCTGTTACCATACCGGCTGGTGGACTCTGAGGCCTTCCGTAAATTTGTGGCCATCGGAACACCACAGTGGAAGATGCCAGGCTGCACTTATTTTTCGAGAAAGGCCATACCCCAACTGCACCGTGAAGTTGAGAGCCAAGTGGTGTCATCTCTTGCGAAGAGCGTTGGGTCAAGGGAACACCTGACCACGGATGCCTGGTCTGCCAAGCACGGGCAGGGCCGCTACATTACGTACACAGCCCATTGGGTCAACCTGGTGGTGAACGATGGCAAGCAGGGCGCAGCGGACCAAATTGTGACACCTCCACGGCTTGCAGGCAGGCCTCCTGCCACCTCCTCTCCTCCTGCTACACGCTCTTCGCTGTCCTCCTCCTCCTTGGCTGAGTGGCAGTTCTCCTCTCCAGCTACACAGCCCCAGCTCCGCAGGGCCTATGCTGCATGCCAGGTACGACGGTGTCACGCCATCTTAGACATGTCTTGTCTCAAAGCGGAGAGTCACACTGGAGCAGCTCTCCTGGCTGCTCTTAAGAAACAGGTGGATGAGTGGCTGACCCCGCACCACCTGGAGATAGGCAACGTGGTGTGCGACAACGGCAGCAATCTGCTTGCCGCTTTGCATATGGGGAAGCTGACACACATACCCTGCATAGCACATGTCATGAATCTAGTTGTTCAAAGATTTGTGGCAAAGTACCCTGGCTTAGCGGATGTCCTGAAGCAGGCCAGGAAGTTATGTGGGCATTTGAGGCGGTCTTACACAGCCATGGCACGCTTTGCGGAAATTCAGCGGAAAAACAACATGCCGGTGAGACGCCTCATTTGCGATAGCCCGACTCGCTGGAATTCGACCCTGCTCATGTTCTCCCGCCTGCTAGAACAGAAGAAAGCCGTCACCCAGTACCTCTACAACTACAGTAGAATGAAACAGTCTGGGAAGATGGGGATGTTCTGGCCCGACAACTGGACACTGATGAAAAATGCATGCAGGCTCATGCGGCCATTTGAGGAGGTGACCAACCTGGTGAGCCGCAGTGAGGGCACCATCAGCGACTTAATTCCCTACGCTTACTTCTTGGAGCGTGCTGTGCGTAGAGTGGCGGATGAAGCTGCGAATGAGCGTGACCAGGAACCGTTACGGCAGGAACAGGCATGGGACCAATTTTCATCAGACCCAGCTGTTTCCTCAACACCTGCGGCAGCACAGAGGGGGGAGGAGGAGGAAGAAGAGAAGTCGTGTGCAGAAGATGAGTCAGACTCAGAGGATGATGAGCAAGGTGTTTCTTTGGGGGAGGAGGAGGAGACGGCGGCAGGAGAACACCCGCAGCAGGCGTCGCAGGGGACTTGTGCTGCTCAACCTTCACGTGGTATTGTTCGCGGCTGGGGGGAGGAGGTTGACTTACGTGACGTCACTGAGGAAGAGCAAGAGGAGATGGAGGGTACTGGATCCGACTTTGTGCAGATGTCGTCTTTTATGCTGTCCTGCCTGTTGAGGGACCCCCGTATAAAAAACCTCAAGGGGAATGAGCTGTACTGAGTGGCCACACTACTAGACCCTCGGTACAGGCACAAAGTGGCGGACCTGTTACCAACTCACCTGAAGGTGGAAAGGATGCAGCACATGCAGAACCAGCTGTCAACTATGCTTTACAATGCCTTTAAGGGTGATGTGACAGCACAACGCCAGCAAGGTACCACTGCCACTAATCCTCCTCCCGTGTCCACGCAATCAAAGACAGGACGCTCCAGCGATCTCATGGTGATGTCGGACATGCGGACGTTCTTTAGTCCAACGCCTCGCCGTAGCCCTTCCAGATCCACCCTCCACCAACGCCTGGAACGGCAGGTAGCCGACTACCTGGCCTTAAGTGTGGATGTAGACACTGCTGTGAACAGCGATGAGGAACCCTTGAACTACTGGGTGCGCAGGCTTGACCTGTGGCCAGAGCTGTCCCAATTTGCCATCCAACTTCTCTCCTGCCCTGCCGCAAGCGTCCTGTCAGAAAGGACCTTCAGCGCAGCTGGAGGCATTGTCACTGAGAGGAGAAGTCGCCTAAGTCACAAAAGTGTTAAGTACCTCACCTTTATCAAAATGAATGAAGCATGGATCCCGGAGGGCTGCTGCTTGCCCCAAGACTAAGTCAGTCCCCGCACACACAGCATCTCTGCCTGCACGCCGTGTGACTGGCTGCCTGGCCTGCCCCAAGAAGACTAAGTCGCTCCCAGTCCCTCCACACAGCATGTCTGCCTGCAGGCCGCTTGACTACCTTCTCCGCCACCACCAACAGGGTCCGGGACTCCAGGCGGATTGCTGAATTTTTTAGGCCGCTGCTAGCAGCGGCCGTTGTAATAATTGTTCTGGTGCGTGTACATGACTGCCTAATTTTTCTGGCTGCACTGCGGGCAGCTGCAACAACAAAAGAAAAGGCATGTACATGCGCCCATTCCCCTTCGTGATCATTACCTTGCCGTGGTGAAGGGGCTTGCGTATCACAATGAAGCAATGACCGGCGCCTAGATGAGTGTCTCGGGGGGGCACACAAAAGAGAATAAGGTTGTTGCTTCATTGTGGTCAGACCAAATTTGATCAGCTGGACAGTCACTGTTCTGTCATTCAGCTACATCAGCCAGGCGACCATATGGGCTGTAAAGCCACCAAAACCTGCACTCTCGCCATGGTGCGCACCAGTCCAGCATGGCCGTCACTACACAAACAGCTGTTTGCGGTGCGTTACACGGTGAGTTTGGTGTGTCAGTGTGAAGCAGTACCTTAATTACACTACCTGATTGATGTATACACATGCAAGATGTTTTAAAGCACTTTAGGCCTGTCATTTAGCATTCAATGTGATTTCTGCCCTTAAAACGCTGCTTTGCGTCAAATCCAGATTTTTCCCAGGGACTTTTGGCGTGTATCCCACTCCGCCATGCCCCCCTCCAGGTGTTAGACCCCTTGAAACATCTTTTCCATCACTTTTGTGGCCAGCATAATTTTTTTTTTTCAAAGTTCGCATCCCCATTGAAGTCTATTGCGGTTCGCGAACTTTAACGCGAACCGAACGTTCCGCGAAAGTTCGCGAACCTAAAATCGGAGGTTCGGCCCAACTCTAATGCAGGACCTAATTCTTAAACCGAGCCTTAGCTCTAAACCTATGGTTGCTTTCAAAACCTACTTTCAGAGACTTGGTCACCCACAGCAATTTTCGTAGCAAGCGTTGTCGTACATGGCTCGACTATTTTATTCCCTACTGGAATTACCGTTGTGGCCATTGCAAGGCCTGTTGATTTATGAAAACTGGCACAAATTTCAAACTTGGCACCATTGATTTTATGGCCCATTCCTTTTGGATGGTGTACTCGTCAACGGTCTTACATTGGCAAGACCAGGAGGATGGTTAAAGGAGTTATCCGGGCTTTCAAAAGAAAATAAAGGCTACTTACCCGGAGCTTCCTCCAGCCCCAAGCTCCCAGGACCTCCCTCGCAGCACCTCTGCGCGCAGCCGTTCGCCGGAGCTCCGTCCCGGTCCCCGGCGATGACGTCAGAGCGACCTCTAGGTCGCTCTGTACTGCGCCTGCACGAGCGACGCTGTCAATCACCGCCACGTGAGCCGGAGCGGACTGCGCACCTGGAGGTCGCTCTGACGTCATCGCCGGGGACCGGGACGGAGCTCCGGCGAACGGCTGCGCGCAGAGGTGTGGCGAGGGAGGTCCTGGGAGCTTGGGGCTGGAGGAAGCTCCCGGTAAGTAGCCTTATTTTCTTTTGAAAGCCCGGATAACTCCTTTAAAGACAGGATTTTAGAACCCGTTCGGTCTCTCCCTTCAGGTAAAGGTCGACCGTGATCAGTCGAACATTTTCGTTCGGTACACGATTGCAGAGAGGATGATTTATCCTTTGCATGTATTGACCAATGCAATCTTCCACACAGAGGCGGTGACAGACGCAGAATGCTGCTTAGATTAAAAGCACAGCGGATCCTGTGTACGGATGCTGTGGGTGGTTTCAATGATCACCTTGATCTTGCGTGCTATTTAGATCCTTAGTTTAATCCTGTATAACCATGTTATTCTTGTTTGTATGACACTTCTATGCCTACACTGACATGCAGCCAGTGATTTTATTTACTTATTTTCTATACAGTCCCCACTGCTCCCGTTTGCTGGACACTCCTGGTTGCAGTGGTGTCGCGGGTTGGGCGGGATGATTGAGTTTAGTGAGATTATTGTAGAACTGAATAATCCAACTGCTGCTTCATAGCCAGGATGCAGGAATAGATATCCCAGCTGGGGTTGCCACCTTTTGGGTGAAAAAATACTGGCTTTGTCAGGAGCGGCCCGCGGCACGCCTGCGTATACGGTTCCCGACTGCGGGTTTGACCAGATCAAGCGGGGAGCAGCCTTATTCGAGCTAAAACAAGGCTGGGACCCCTCAGAACACCTCTCACTGCCACCACTAGCTGTTCGCTAGACACTTCTACTCTGCTGTTGAGTCCTCAGCGCGCACTCCGCGTTTTCGTATTCGGGTCAGCTTTGCACTTAGGCCGAATACGGGAACGCCACGCACCCACACACACAGTTGCAATCTTACACTGTCGTGAAGCAAAAACCCACTAACAGTCGTTCCGACCGATACTGTTAGCCACTCTGCTGTCGCTACTCGCACTGGCGTTTTTCGTACGTTGGGTCAGCTGCGCGCTTAGGCCAACGTATGACAAACGCCCCCACACACAATGCAATTACAATTTCATATGGTAGTGTTGCTCAAGCATACAATTAGGCATGAAACTTATACACGGTTACACTTCAGTCTCTTCTAGGCTATGAGTGTTAGTTTAGCACAGCAGAAGTCAAGCTTATTAAATAACTATTTAATATTCCATAAAAAACGTGGAACAATGCAGAACAGAATATATACAAAAGATTACAAAAAACAAAGTAAAAAAGTTACAAGATAAAAGTTACAAAAATAAGAGTTACAAAGGTACACACAAAAGCGATTTTGCTTACTAAAATAAACGTTTGTACCAGCGTATCGATCTGGCGTTGTTGCGGGGGGTACGCACTTCTGGTCAGGAACCAGGTTAGTTCTAGCCGTGTGAGCTACCTCCAAGAACTACAAGTTGTGGCTATCCTAGCTGCGGTTTTATACTATGAGATACGCCGGGGGGCTGCAACTTCCTTGGGGAGGGGAGGAACTAGTTTTTAATTACATCCTCAGTCATAATTGGATTTCCAGAGGCCTAGTCCATACATAACGCGTGTCATATCCTTTCCTGTGATATGCCACTTCAGTTTTCAGATCATCAAAAAGGTCTTTTCCCCACTCCAGGTGACAATTGATTACGGCTTTCACATTGCAGCAGGATGTCCTGTGTGAAGTCCTGGCTCAGGCTGGTGTGAGCTGCTTCAAGGCATACTGCAGCCAGTCCAGGTGACAATTGCTTCCAAGCACCATACACCTCTGCTACAGTATTCAGACAACAGGGTCGAACCACCTGTATAGGCTTCAAAGCAACTGTCTGATTAAGTGTTTCCTAATTACCTTTTTTCTGGCTGTCCAGAGGAACTGTATGCTAATGTCCCAGCCCCCTGCTTCCAGAGAAATTCAATGCAAATGTAGTACAGCCAGATGACCATCCCTTCAAAGCAGAATACACATGTGAGATATAGCAGACAGAAAAATGACCGAGATATGTTCCTGTATTTCCTAACATTATCAGCCTCATAACTAGCGGCTATATTGTAGACAGGCTTGGTGGTGTGGCCTAAAAGACTACTGACTGGCCTTAGTGGCTGGACCTCCTGGCTGGTGGTTGCTGGCCTTCGACTGCAACTAAGTAGCTGGGCTTGTGGCTGAACCTGCTTGGTTACTGCTGGCCAGACAATTAAGTTGGCTACTGTGCTGGGGACTGGCCGCCTGGATCTCTAAACCTCGTGGCAAGCCCTTAAAGTTAACCTGAAGCGAAAAAAATCGTAAAATTTATACCTTTCCGTAATTTTCCTTTTCTGGATCAAATGATGGCAGCATACCTATGGGTATTGGCTCCGCCCCAAACCCTGATAGGACAGATCACCTATACGTTTTCCGGATCCACCCCCTCCAGCCATTCTGGTTAATATCAGTCCTCGAATGGACAAGAGGGAGGGATTCGTATGCCGCCATCGTTTGATTCAGGAAAGGAAAATTACGGAAAGGTAAGTATCAATTTTCCGATTTCCTGGACCAAACATGGCGGCATACCTATGGGATATAACAAATCACACTTGGGGGAGGGAAATTCTGCAAACAATTAACACTTTATTTACACAGACAAAACAGCTCTCCGAAAGTCAACAGATGACAAGGAAGTAGAATCAACATGGTAATGTTTTAGAAACGTATTTACAGAAGACCATCCTGCTGCTTTACAAATAGATTCTACAGAAACCTTTGAGAAACATGCCCAGGGAGCAGCCATGCCTCTGGTGGAATGGGCACGTATTTCACTTGGTACAGGTTTACATAGAATTTATATGGAATATTGAGGCTACCTTTGGTACGAATTGTAGAACTGGCCTAATAATGACCCTAACCGGGAAGAATTCCAATAGGTTACTAGAGCAACCCAGAGCTTGGAGATCCGATACGCTTTCCAGATGCCATTGCAGTTAGAAAGACTGTTCTCAGTGTTAACTCTTCCATAGATAAGGATTGCAGAGGAAATAAAGGAGGGGAAGACATGACTTCCAACACCAAAGAGAGATCCCACTTTGGAAAGAAAGGCTTCCTGGGAGGACGGATTTTCAGAATTGCCTGGAGAAACTGCATCACTAAAGGGTGAGTAGCCCATCGATGACTTGTTAACGCTGACAGGGCTGAGACCTGTACTTTTATTGCCGCCACACTAAGGCCTTACTCAACTCCTGTTTGTAGGAAATCAAGGATGTTCTGAACTTCTGGTTTCATGCTGTCAAATCCCACTTCCAGTGCATAATTCACAAACCTTTCCCAAATACGGTAGTAGGTGGAGTTTGTGGAAGGTTTTCTTCCCCTTAGCAGAGTCTCTATTACTTGTCTGGAACACCCGATGTCTGCATACCTCGCCCTTTCAACTTCCAGGCTGCTAAACTCAGCTCCTTGATTCTCGGATGCAGAAGGTTCCCCTGAGACAGGTGGTTGTGATTCGTCGGTAACCTGATCGGATCTTCTATGCTCAGGAATGTTACCAGGGCAAACCAAGGTCTCTGGGGCCAGAAGGGAAGGATAGCGATGATCGTGCATGACTCTCTGCACAGCTTCTGTAGGAATCAGAGGGAACGGAGGGAAAGCATATCCCAGTGTGAAGTTCCATGCCTGGACCAGACAGTCCACTCTCGCTGCAGAGGGATGATAAAAACGGGAGAAAAACTTCTGGACCTTCTTGTTCCGCGGGGAAGCCCATAAGTTTATCTGTACCTGACCCCACCTCTTGGCAATCTTGAAAAAGATCTTGTCCAAGGACCACTCGTGGGGATCTGCAAACTCCCTGCTCAGGTGATCCGCCAAAGTATTCTGCTCCCCCGGTAAGTAGGTTGCTGATAGGTCTGACAAGTTTCTCACCGCCCAGGTCATAAGATGGGCCGTCTCCTGAAGGAGAGACCGACTCCTTGTCCCTCCTTGTCTCCTGAAATAGGCCACTGCGGTTACATTGTCTATCTTCAGCATCACTGACTTCCCATAGACCAGGTGCTGAAAAGCCTTCAATGCCATGAATGCCGCTCTTAATTCCAGGAGATTGAAAGGTACCCCCTCCTGTACAGACCTCCACCTGTCCTGTACATGGACACCGCTGCAATGGGCTCCCCAGCCCGACACTGGCATCCGTTGTGATTACTACTGGGGAATCTAGCTGAATTTGTCGGCAATTCCTGAAATTCTGCTCCCTGGTCCACCAGTGGAGGGACTTCTTTACATCTAGAGGCAGGAAAAGTCTGACTCAAGTTTCTCTTGTTCCAGTGACTTAGGAAGAAGCACTGGAACCTCCTGAGACACCAGTGGGCCCACTTTACCACTGGTATTGAAGATGAGTTCCCAACAGGCTTAGACAGTGCTTCGCTGACACACTTGAGACTCGTAGAGTCCTCAGCACTTTCTCCTGGATTGCCCTTACCTTCTGGTCTGTTAGGCAAATCTGGTTCTGAATTGTCTGGAATCTTGCCCCCAGAAACACTAAGTCCTGGTAAGGTAACAGTTGGCTCTTGCTGGTGTTGACCAGCCAACCCAGATGCTGAAGTAGATTGAGTAAGATCTCTTTAAGCTGTAATAAGCTCTGGTAGTCTTGATGGAGCAGAAGGATATCATCCAGGTAGTGATAAATTCACAATCCCTGGACTCTTAGATATGCAATTACCGGAAGCAGGATCTTGGTGAAGGTTCTTGGAGCTGTAGACAGGCCAAAGGGTAGGCACCGGAATTGATAGCATCTTCCTTCCACTGAAAACCTGAGGAACCTTTGGAACTCTTCCTTTATGGGGATGTGCAGATAGGCATCTGATAAGTCCACCGTTGACATCCAGTCCCCCACAGCTACTATGGAAGTTATTGATTGTAAGGACTCCATTTTGAAGTGCTTTATCCTTATGTGTGTGTTCAGGAATTTTAAATCGAGAACTGGCCTCCAGCCTCCTGAAGACTTTCTTACCAAGAACAGTGATGAAAAGATTCCCACATGGCTTTCCCTGGATGAGACGGGAACAATCGCTTCCTCTCTTAATAGCGTCTGCACGAAATCCATCAGAACTAGATACCTCTCTCTATCTTGAGGGATCTTTGTAGGTGTGAACTTGAATCGAGGAGGCCTCTTCCTGAACTTCCAAGAGTGTTCCTCTTTCAGAGTGTTCACTACCCAGGGGTCTCTGATTATTTCCACCCAAGACTTCCAGTAAAGGTGTAGCCTGGCTCCCACTTGGAAATCTTGAGTGGACGTCCCATCAAAAACGTTTCTGACCCTGTTAGGCATCGGACGAGGTCTTGTTTTTCAAACCCCTACCAAAAGTGGCCTGGGTGCCCTTTTAGTTTCTGTTAAACTGTCTATTTGGTCTGTAAGATCTTGATTGCTGAAACCTGCTACTAGGGTTCCTTTTAGATGCCTGTTGCCTAAACGGCCTTTGCTTCCGGTCTTGAGGAATCAGACCCGACTTTCCTCCAGTCACCTTTGAAATCGCATTATCCATTTGAGGGCCAAATAGATAAGCCCCATCGAAAAGGGATCTTACACCAGTTTGCATTGGATGCTGGATCTGCTGACCATGGTTTTAGCCAGAGAGCTCTTCTGGCCATCACACTGTACAACATTGACCTGGCCGCAGACCTGATGACATCAATTGCAGCCTCTCCCATGAAGTCTCCAGTTAACTTCAGTTCTTCTAGAGCCTTAATTATTTCTTGCTTGTCCGCACCTGATTCCAAGGCTGATTCAATATTGTCTACCCAAACACGGGTAGCCTTTGCAAGAGAAGTTAAAGCAATAGCTGGTTTGCATGCAGCTCCTGCTGCTAAGAAGGCCTTTTTGACATCTGTGTCAATCTTCCTATCTGATGGTTCCTTAAAGCGGACCCAAACCAAACTTTTTTTTTTAGTTAAAAATTTTTAGTTGCACCACTCTGACACATACAAAGATAAATAAACACTCCTTCAAGCCTACGAGCATTTCAGTGCATGCTTTTCACCCTTCTCTTTTCATAACTAGGGTTATACAGGTGGCAGCCATTAGCAATTCCTCCTTTACTGGACACCTCCTACTCCACCAGTTTGCCGGATTTTGTCCTGGCAATTTGAAAGGAAGGGAGGGGTTTCTCCAATAAATGTAAAATATTTTATATTTGTCATTATGCAGCTGAAAAAGGCTGCTATTTAGTATTATAATTTAGAAAATAGATTTTATTTCTGAAATCTTGTATTTTTAATTTGGGTCCTCTTTAAAGGCTATAGCATCTTCCATCGGAAGCGTAACATGCTTGGCCAACCTGATGACTGAGGCGTCCACTGCTGGTGCAGAATCTAGTAATTTTGCATCCTCTTGCCTTAATGGGTACAGTTTTGAGAATCTGTTATTAAACGATGCTTTCTGCTCCACCTTGCTCCATTCTTTCATGATCACTTCCCTAATGATTTTCATAAATGGGAACGCTTTTGGTTGCTGCTCCAGATGTGGATAATATCTGTCTGGTTCGCGGACCGAACCTTCTTCCTCCTGCCAGTCAATAGCTGATTTTATAGCTGTCAAGAAGGCTGGAACTAG